>NC_139559.1:27419707-27862387 GCF_965112155.1 Podarcis liolepis
GCACTAACAGGCAGGGTTAGCGCCAGCTGCACCCTCCCTTCCCAACATGAGCTGTCAGCACAGCTTTTGTCTCTCCTGCTCAACGTGCTGCTGTTAAAGGATGGAAAAACCTGTGCTGATTTAGATCTTCAGCACCTTCCCAGCATGCTGGAAAAACCAATTTCCTCCCTTCCAAACTCAGTTCTGGGGTATATCTGCGAGAGCAGGATGCACAAGACAGACCTTAAGAAGGTGCAGCTTATCAACACCACTGGAAATATTGTCTTCTAGACAATTATTACAGGTGCAGGGGACCAGCCCTCCTTTTTACATGCTGCCCCACTTTCTCTCTGCAGCTGCATACACATTGTACATTTAAAAGCATGTGACTTCCCCTAAAGAATCCTGGGAGATGTAGTTTTGTTAAGAGTGCTGTAAGCTCTAGCATTATCAAGTGTTCCCATGATTCTTTGGGGGAAGCCCTGTTCCTTAAATGTATGGTGTGAACGCACCCTGTATTTCTCTTCTTTCTTTCTTTCCTTTCCTTTTTTTTAAAACAACAACAACAACACCACAAAAACATTTATTTTGTGGAAATGCCACTGCTATGAGTCACTTTAGGTTGGGGCCTGACCAGCTGAAAACCAAACAAATTGGGTCAGTTTAAGCTTTTCACTTTAAAACACTAGCGACAGGTCTCAAAACAAAATCTCTGTCTCACTGGGAGTCCATCTACTCCCCACGATGCCTTAGGACACAGAAGCACCTCCATAAAACAAGCTTTTCTCTGGATTCCTCCAGTAACCGGCACAAGCAGAAAAATGAAACGAGTCTTCTGACAGTATCTTTTTTTTTTTTTTAATTGTATTTTACTACCAATGGCATTGATTATTTCTGTAATCAACAGCTTGTTTCTAGAACTGAAAATCCTTTATTACAGGGTTTATATAAATAATTCTAGACCCAGAGGACAACAAAAATAAGCTGTAGGTGTAGAAATACTGGAAAGCTGTCCTGGTTTGGGTCTGTTTGTATCATGTTCACACAGTGCCATCTACAGGTAAGAACTGTATAAATGGAAATAAATCTCTCTCACACACACCCCGCAAATGCTAATATTCATTAAGAAGCCAAAAAAAGGTGATCATTATATAAGCCTACTTCACATTCTGCATGGGTGATCATGGGTGGAGGGTATAACAGTGTGTATTGCCAGATCCAAAGATGGCACAAGCATATTTATGCCACACGCTGTCCAGAAGTTAGAGGATCCTGACATAGAATCACAGGATTGTAAAGCTGGAAGGGACCACAAGGGTCATCTAGCCCAACCCCCTTTAATGCAGGAATCCTTTGCCCAATTTGAGGCTCAAACCAATGACCCTGAGATTAAGACTCGCACGCTCTACCAAACTACCATATACAGTCGTACCTTGGTTTTCGAATAGCGTAGTTTTCGAACATTTTGGCTCCCAAACGCCGCAAACCCAGAAGCAAGAGTTCCAGTTTGTGAACTATTTTTGGAAGCCGAACATCTGACGTGGCTTCTGCGGCTTCCAGTTGGCTGCAGGAGCTTGGTTTCTGAACGTTTTGGAAGTCGAACAGACTTCCGAAACAGATTCTGTTAGAAAGCCAAGGTATAACTGCACATCAGGGGTCAGAAAACTTTTTCATCAGGGAACCGGTCCACTGTCCCTCAGACCTTATGGGGGGCTGGAC
The DNA here is from genome assembly GCF_965112155.1 of Podarcis liolepis. Taxonomy (NCBI): domain Eukaryota; kingdom Metazoa; phylum Chordata; class Lepidosauria; order Squamata; family Lacertidae; genus Podarcis; species Podarcis liolepis. The sequence continues at coordinate 27,421,406 of NC_139559.1, forward strand.
TATATTTTGAAAAATATAAATACCCCGCAAGCCGGTCCCACAGCTGACCTCCGGAACTGGAGGAGGAATGCACTCTGCATGCGCTCAGGAGCGCATCTCGGCGCCGCCCGCTCACCGGTGTTGTTGACTAGCAGCAGCCGCTCCATCGGCCCGTCCTCATGGAGCTCACAGGCAGCGTGCACCATGCGCTGCGGCCTGTTGTCCAAGGCAAGGTCAGCAGGCAGGCCGCGCACATGGAGCACTGAGCAGGCAGCGCGCAGCTCGCTCTCCAGCTGCTCCAGCACGGCCGACAAGTGCACCACCAGCAGCAGCACTGAGCCGGGCATCAGGCATGGGGCCAGCAGGCATGCCAAGCTCCAGCTGAAGCCCCACAATGCGCCCATCATGATGCCCATGGCATGGCCCAGACCCACCCCACCCCCCGCTGGCCTCTCTGTCCATGGCCACGCCAGGTTTACCTCAGCATGCGGGCAGTGAAGCTTTGGAACTTCCTGCAGCCAATCCCAAGCCATGCCAGCGTCATGGAAGTCAGTCCCTGCGTGGCAAGGCGTCTGCGGCTTCAAGGAAACGCTGCACCGTGCCGGTTTAGCTCAACACAAGGACTGACCGAGTGGGCGGCAGGGTCCGTGGCCTAGATTTATGAGCCTGGTGGGCCGCATTCAGCCCCCAAGCCATAGTTTGTTGGCCCATGCTGTACAGTATATGCACACATCGCAGAACACACATAACAAAGTACACAGGTATACACTTTCTCCCACGGCCAGAACTAGATTTGCATGTTATCCTCTGCCATACTCAGCACTGCAATGGATGACCCCAACTCCTCTCTCACCCTCCCACCAATCAGCATCTACTATTGACAGGACCTGCATGCAGCTGCTGGAGGTGGTGGCTGAAACTCCAGTAGCTTTTCCTCAAGCCAGAATTCCCATCCTTGTCACCCACTGACTTATGTATCTCATTCCCTGATCGTCTTCTTTTGTCATAGTCAAAATTGCACAAACATTGTCTGTGGTTATACAAAGAGTCATTTTATCATAATCATTTCTCAGAAGAACTTGCTTACAAATACCATGCAGAACGTAAGCTACATAGGATAAAAAACATTTCTCAAATATCAAAATCATCCAACTCACAGGGGGCAAAAATGCCAAGGTTAACATTTGAAATATTTTTGGTACCATTAATTAACCGAAAGCCTCTTCCCTTTGAATAAATTCATTGGCTTGCTCTCTTGCCCTCCCCTTGCTGAAACTAACTAAATGAATTAGTCAACCATAAGAAATGTATTCCAGGCTCTCTTAAGCCTGTCATCTATTAGAATTCCAGATCTCTTTCATTTACTGGCAATTTCAGTTCTTGCCATAATAATTAGATTAGTCTGATCTGTGTCTATTCATTCTCTTGTGTAAGAACAGCCCTGCTTGGATGATGTAAACTACTGAAGGAGACAGGAATGCATGACCTATATTACAAGTTATTAGGTCATTCCTCATCCTTATACTGCAGGTTACAAGATGCTCTGCACCATCTAGATTAGGGATGGGGAACATGTGGCCCTCCAGATTTCATTGAACTACAACTCTCATCATCCCTATCCCTTCCTCACACCTCTTTGCCCTCAGAAACAGCACATTCTGTCCTTTGTCTGCACTCTGTCATTCAGCAGCAACCATCCTCCACTTGTTGCCAGGGTTGGGGAACCTGAGGCACACTCCAGATGTTTCTGAATTGAAACTTCCATCTTTCCTGACCACTGGCCAGGGTGGCTGGGAGTTGGGAGTCCAACCATCGGGGGGGGGCACAAGTTCTGCAACTGCAACTGGGCACCATGGATTCTGAAGGAATCCTCATATTTTATCCAGAGAACATGCACCATCACTGTAAACAGAACTTCATACGCAAAGCACACTGCTTTGCAGAATTCTGTGTGATGCTAAGAATTTAAGATCAAAAGTACCATCTTGCTGGACCAGATCAAAATCCATCTGCTCTAGCATTCTGTTCCTAAAGACAGCCATCCAGGTAGCTATGGAAGATAGGGAAGCAAGGCATGAGAATGATAGTGGTGGTCTCCTGTATGGTAGACAAAAACCTTGGGGCATTGCTTGGTCCTATGAAAACCAAGTGCAATCAGTACTGTTGATTCTGTCTTCCTTAACTGATGATCTTGCCAGCAGCCTGCAAGAGAGACAGCTGGACAGCTGGAAGTTTGCTGCAAATAACCATCTCTCTGTCCAGGGCTGGTTGTTGTAAGAGAAAAATTTAGCACATCTAAACCCTGCAAGGACACAGGTGGCGCTGTGGGTAAAACCTCAGTGCCTAGGACTTGCCGATCGCATTGTCGGCGGTTCGAATCCCCGCGGCGGGGTGCGCTCCCATAGTTCGGTCCCAGCGCCTGCCAACCTAGCAGTTCGAAAGCACCCCCAGGTGCAAGTAGATAAATAGGGACCGCTTACTAGCGGGAAGGTAAACGGCGTTTCTGTGTGCGACTCTGGCTCACCAGAGTAGCTTCGTCACACTGGCCACGTGACCCAGAAGTGTCCGCGGACAGCGCTGGCTCCCGGCCTATAGAGTGAGATGAGCGCACAGCCCTAGAGTCTGTCAAGACTGGCCCGTACGGGCAGGGGTACCTTTACCTTTACCTTTAAACCCTGCAAATCACACATATCCTGAGCCAAGTCTATTCAGAACTGCATGCATAACAAAAGGGGACAGAGGACAGGCTAGGCAGCATCATATGCCTGAACAGAGGAGTGGTGTCACTACAAGGTTCTCCTATGTTTTATTATTAAGTAATACAAAATGTTGCAACATGGAGCATTCCTGTTCCAAGGCTACAGCCCAGCCAACCAGTCACAACCTCTTCCAAGGTACTCCATCCCATTCCTCCTCTCCTCCTCCCAGTTTTCAATTCAATTCACACACACAAGTTAGTCAGCATTCTATTCCCACTGAACATGAACTCAATAGGCTGCTCCCCTGCCCAAATATATTTTGTACTTCTTGTAAACCTTGGGGTTCCCTCGAGCCTGTTGATATCTCCTTCTTGTGGGTAGATGTTTTGGCTGCATTAGGACATGCACTCAGGGAAACAGTTCATTATCAGTATATAATACTCCTGAGCCCGCTGTGAGAGAACAACCCATGTGGAATGTGCCACTGTGGGCCCCTCCAGACATCTTTTTTATTGTACATGCATGATGATTTGTGTTCATGAAGGTACTGTGGTTGTTATATTGGGCCCCACTTTCAATACTGTTTGTGGCTGCAAATGTTTTGCTGCGGACATAGTGGTTTGTTTCCAGTTGTTTCCTCTCCTGTGGCATCGAGCCATAGGCCTCTAATGTTTTATTCCACAAATGTTCCAGATTTTGTTTTTCTCTTTATCTGTTACATTTGTCAGTCACCCTATACAAAAGAAAAAATCTCAAAGCAACGAAGCAGTATAAAATGCAATAAATAAAAGCAACGTGAAACCAGAACAATGTAAAACAATGAACAATGCAAGAGACATTAAATGCTGATGCAATAACATATTAATACTCATGCAATAACATTAATAAGCACAACTCCTATTCACCCCATTAAACGACGAGTAGCAACTCTGGAGGCAACTTAATGACCTAAGTGAATAAAATGGTTTCAGCCTGGTGCCTAAAGACTGACAACGATGGTGCCAGGTGCAAATTTGTCCTGCTTTTTACAGTATAAAAGTGCCCCTTCAGATGGCAATAATGAGGTAACATTGGAGGAGAATCTCAAAACAACTAATAAAGTGGAAGTGACATAAGGAAGGTACAGTATAAATGCACCGCTGATGCACTAATTATTATTTCAATGACATGTTGCAAAATGCACCACAAAGAAACCCACCAGCCTTGAAGGGCCCTATATCGAACCTGCCAGAGGAGTAGGAGTACTCGCAAGGCAATTTCTAGACAAGCAATCAAAGCATGTTCTGCAGCACATTACAAAAATATCTTTATTTGCCACACTCTAAATATTTGAAAGTGGGTTTTTTTGCTGGCAGAATATTCCCTGATGAGACATAGTAATGGAGACTGAGTGGATCAGACTGTCAGCTCACATACATCAGTATAATTCTGCAGAAATATCACAAAAAGACTTCTGCTGCCAATAAAATAAAATAAAAAGCCTATCACTTTTTATGAGCTGGAGAACAACATAATACATGCAGCAGAAGCATCAATCTCACAAAGTGGCAAAGGTCCTTTAAGTTCTGATTTAAATCTCAGAGGTGAGGAAGATTTTGAGCACCAAAGACTCGGCCAAAATTCATTAGTTACAGGGTCACAATTCAATTGCGCATTTGATCTATACTTGATGCAACTTCCACAAAGACTTCAAAACAGGAGTGTGCTAGGCCATTGCTGAAAGTCATATTGTTTGAAGATTTAGAATGCAGCAGTTGGGTTAGTGACAAAGTGTGGTGGACTCACCCTATTCCCCTAGAAAAGTGTATCGGCCTGTAAGATCATCTAGAAATATTGTATTTGTGGCGTGACAACCTACGGAATATCATAGGGCAGTGGCCTGAAAATAGGCATTTTCTGCTATTGTCCCTGTATTATGGAATGTCCTTTGCATAGGTGACGCAATAATCATCAGTTGCTTCTTTCTGTCCAAGCTTTTCCTGACACATGAGATCAGATCCTGCTTTATGTGTTTGAATCCCCTCATTCCCGTTCTATTTTATATCTTTTTATACTGCTTGGGAGTTTCATTGTTGTTTTGGGCTGCATTTATTTAATGGCATTGAGGGGTTAATGCTGTACAACACAGAGAGATGTAAAAAATATTAAGCAGTTTAGAAATCCTTTTAAATAAATAAGGGAAAACAGTATGGTACAGGATTTCATGGTTTTATTGTTTTACCTTTTTGTAAACCACTTTGAGGTTTTGTACAGTCAAGTGGTCTAAGAAAATTTTATGAAATGAATGAAACAAAATGAAAACATCAACCCATTAGTGAGAGGCACAGTCCTACTGGTGGATAACAACTCAAGCAGCTTTAAAATAGGATCAGACAAATTCATGTGGAAAATCCATGTGACAATTAGTCATAGTGGGTATCTACTGCCTCCAGTGCCTATGAAAACCAGTTACTGTCATTTTGCATTTCTTGGTGCAGAAAGTATTTATCTGATGTATACAGAACTTTCCTATTCTAATTAATTCAAGACGGTTCTGGGAGTTTCTCTGTGTGAAAGAAACAAGCAGAAGGTTCGTGATGTTTGGGTTATTCCTTCGGAGAAGCTGAATACAGCTGGCTTAAACTGGTTCTCTTATCTCTTTCTGTCAAGGTCATGCTGACTATAAAAGTAAGGCCAGGAGGAGCCTGGTTTTCAATTTCTTTTTCTATCTCTCTTCCTTCTGGTGTGGTGTTCTGTACATAGTATGGTTAGTGTTAAGGTTTTAGACTTATTATAAGTTACTGTAAGTTAAAGTTAAGTCTGCTGCAAATGGATTTCTTATGTACAGCGCCAATCCTGAATGTATTGGATTTGTGACCATTATGCTCATTTCCCTTCAGTAGCAGTAAAGCTCTGCTGAATGAAATATAATTTCCTCTGATCTATTTTTTGGGAATCCTGGAATGTTTAAGTTTTTACTCTGCTAACTATACATTGGAATCTGCTCTGGGTCAATATTGATTAGAATTTCCAATGACAGTTGCTAGGGTTCATGAGTGGGGAGAATGCTGTTGCACTCATGTCCTGCCTGGGGGCTACCTAAAAGGTAAAGGTAAAGGGACCCCTGACCATTAGGTCCAGTCATGACCGACTCTGGGGTTGCAGCACTCATCTCGCTTTATTGGCCGAGGGAGCCGGTGTACAGCTTCCGGGTCATGTGGCCAGCATGACTAAGCCACTTCTGGTGAACCAGAAACACCGTTTACCTTCCCACCAGAGTGGTACCTATTTATCTACTTGCACTTTGACATGCTTTCAAACTGCTAGATTGGCAGGAGCAGGGACCAAGCAATGGGAGCTCACCCCGTTGCGGGGATTCGAACCACCAACCTTCTGATCAGCAAGCTCTAGGCTCTGTGGTTTAACCCACTGCACCACCCCCGTCCCTGGGGGCTACCTAGCAGCATCCAATTGACCAATGTGAGAACACTTAGTACAGTAGGCTGGAGTGAACGACCTTCAGGTCTTCACTTCTAGCTCTAAGTTTTTATGTGATCGTGACTTTGAGGTTCTCTCCTTCACCAGATAGGAAGTGTGCTTGAATTATGATTGAGGACCAAGCTTAAAATGTATTCATAGGATTTGTGGTGGGGGCTTTTAGTAAAGGAAAAATAGGGATGTGATGAGATTGCATGGGTGGGCATGAACACCTAAAAGCAACCTACAATGTGATAAACATCAATAAGGCCAATTAAACATTTATCAAGGACTATGACATGGCAAGAGAATCAATCACATAAGCCTCAGATTCAAATGACAGCTTGAAGATTTTTCAAGCACTTCAGCAAAGAATCTATCATTTTTACTTCCAACAGATGTCACCTGTAAGTGAGGGAATCACCTCCAGTTCCTGAAAGATAACTAGTGAAACGTAGTATTGCAAAGTGCAGACTCTGGAAATTTTATCATAATTCTCCAATAGTTTATGTTTTCATAATGCCTCAGGTATTAACTCCAGATGTTCAGGAATTTGATGACTCCATTGGGTCTGGGTTTTCTTTCCCCTCATGTTGTGAAGTTCCCATTTCCTTAACTACTACCGAAGTTGTGAAAATTTGCCACCTAAAATGAAAACTTTATAGCACAAAAGAAAAGAAAGACCTTCTGGGTGCCATTTAACACCTGAACAATTGGAAAAGCACAGCATGGCTCTGAATGGAATTAACAGCACACACACTGAACACTAGGTACAATTATTTATTTGGGGGGGGGTTGCTTTCCTATCACATCACCTGCGTATAGATTGAGTATCACCATTTTCCCTAAATAAATCGGATGCTATTTTACATACTAGCAGGTTGTATCAACTTTGCCACAACTGCCTGAAGGGCTTAAAAGGGAATGCATGCAAAATGCAAAACCTGATCAGGCATACATCGCCACAGTGCTACTCATGGAATAAGAAAAAATTGTGTTTAAGGAAATCATTTTGGCAGGTGATTAAAAGGCTACAAAATGGTGGGCCGTGATGTAGGTGATGTATATATGCTGTTTTGTTGCAGTTTTCCCTAAATGGAGCATGTTTTGACAGCGAATGGAGAAGGAGACCACAGAAAGATAAAGAAGTGCTCTACATGAGGCCTGGGGGCTGGAGCCTGGGAAATGTGGGCTGGAGGAAGAGAGTAAGCCTTCAGCGTTTGTTAGAGCAAGACACTCACTCTCCATGAATCCTGCCTTGCCCCTGCAGGTACCTGATAAAAAGAGGTCAGAACAGATTGTTGATTAGAAGACCATATTCCTTCCTCATAAAACCTAGTGACCCAGATGAACATCTATCTCCTCCTACCCAGCCAGCTCTGAAGGAGATCCCCATAATACTGAGAGAGCCTTTCCCTCAATTCTGCTATATTGTTTTGAGTACAATGCACCCAGTCATTATTCTGAAGAAGAAACCTTACCACGCCTCACATAGAAGCAGCGTCTCCATTCCTATCCTGGCCCCCAGCATGCAGTCTACTCATATTCTTTGAGAGAAAACTTATATGGAGGGGGGAGGCTCATCCCTTCTGTTTAGCATTGATCCTGAGATCATGGCTGAAAGACTGTTTTAGCCTTTAAAGAATCCTGAATGCCGACTGGCCTCATGATTCTCATTTTTGGACAATAAGGTGATTAGGTTCTTTGGGAGGCAGACATTAAAGCATGACTTGTGCAGTGGAAATTCCAGCTGTGTATTTTCGAAAACAAATTTATTGTCACCGTCTACCCAACATTTAAGTGCTGGTCCCAAGCTTGAGCCAAACCCAAGCAAATAAATCTGAACTATCATAGGAGAGCAGCCTGAGAATGCATTTGTAAAGTGCTCATTGAACTAAGAGCCAGAGTTGAAAGCATTTGTCAAAGCACATTAATGAGGCTTGTGTCACACCTGTGGCTCTGGGATGCAAGTGCACCTGCAGGGCTTTGTCTCAGCAGGAGCTCAACTTTTTCTCCTCTTTGATATTTTGGTTCCTTGCATCTGGGTCATTTTCACTTAGTGAGCCTCCTGCTCATGATGGAAACTAGAGCACACAGAAATGCTGTTTACCTTCCCACCACAGCGGTACCTATTTATCTACTTGCCCTGGCATGCTTTTGAACTGCTAGCTTGGCAGAAATTGGGACAGAGCAACGGGAGCTCACCCTGTTGTGGGGATTCGAACTGCTGACCTTACTGTGTTGTTGTTGTTTTTTTTTAAAAAAAAATAGCTTTATTTTTAACAGCTGCATTTATTGTTTCATTGAGTATTTTTATATTTTTTTCCTTTTATGGTGCTGTGATTTTTTAAAATAGCTTTATGCGAATCACCCCGGAAACATAGTTGAAAGGGGACCTAAACTCCTAATAATAATAGGTGGTATTGCTTTGTAGTGAATGAATATAAAACACATTCCAGTATCTTCCCCCACCACCAACTTTCTGCCTCACAGGCCTCTCCTCTGAATTTGGCTCTCCAGAGAAAATAAAATACTGTTACATGCAGTGTACATAGGCCCTGAAAAATGAAAAGAAAACGAGAGGGAGAAATTAAACTGTGTCACACATTACATGTTAGAATTGGATTTTTGATGTGAAAATGTTAGTGACTACTGCCAATTTGAGACAAATGTCAAAGTTTTAGAAATGAGTTATATTAAGTTGTTAGGGTATAGAATAGCTTTTGCCCAACTTGTTATATAAATTAACTCTGCATTGTATTGAGATGTTCAGATCTGTTTTCTAAGCAACCAGAAAGTGCCCTTGTGAATATCTGTTTGCATTATATACAGGGCTTTTTTTCAGCCGGAAATTGCTGGAACTCAGTTCTGGCACCTCTCAGGTGGGTGCCATTGCCATTCTAAGAGAATAAGGGAGGTGTTCCAGAACCTCTTTTTCTAGAAAAATAGCACTGATTATATGTATCACCTCAAAGGTTCACCCCACTGAAGGTAGAGAAACCTACACACTGTCACCAAATGGCATTTTTTCTGCTCTCTTGCCAGCCATGTGGTCCTGTACAGAGCTACTCTCCATCTGATCTAGCTCCTGGATATATCAGAAAGACATTTAATGATCCAGCAGGAAGGCAGTTCCTTATCTGGGCAAAGGTTAACAACACACACTTATTGATGCCAGATGGGCTAAGATAAAGCTCTGCCTTTCCCAGGTGAGTAATATGTGGGAAAGGAATGGGTGATCCTGTAATTGGCTGTGCTCTCCACCGTAATAGGCATCCACAACCCTGCTGAAGGGCCAACTGCCTTTTCTGCAAAACTTTTCCAGGCAGTAAGAAATCACCAAGGTCTAGGACTGAATAGCAAACAGGTCAGAAGGGCAGAAAAGGTGCAAGAAATCATGGCTAATACAAAGGGTAACAGACTAGTTACCCTTTCTAATAATGCAAGGCCCAGGGGCCATTGGAAGCCAAGGGGTGGTGGGTGCAAAACTACCTGGAGCAATGCATTAACAGTGGCATGCCATAGTAGTCTTTTTGCTCAGAATTCCTTTGGACCACATAGCTTGGCATTTGTAGGATTTGCCAGTGAAGTTAACTCTCTTTATTCAAAGAAACAAAGCAGACTAGTGACCACAGCAACTTTTCCCAGCAGGTCTTGCCCCATGGAGGTAGTTGTGAACACTGAAGGTCCCTAGCTTCCCCAAGGAAAGAAGGCTCAGAGCCATGGGAGTGGTGGTGGGGCAATGATGAGTGGTCAGAGGGAGCTGGCTGAGAGGAGAAGGTGTTGGAAGCTGAAGAGGCTACAGGGTTTAGTGAGCAGGAAGAGGCTGGGGCAGACAGCAGTCCAGAATCAGAGGCAGAAGTGAAGGCTGAAGAGGAGGCAGAGATTAGGCAGACTGGTGAGGAAGCCAAGCTGTCTCCCCCTCCTGTGATGGGCAGCTCCTCTCCCCCTGGTCTTCCAGAACCTGAAGAGGTATGAAGAGGGCGGAACAAAGACAGGCAAGAAGACGGTGGAGCCTTCCCCAAGAAGGAACCAGGGGAGGAGGAGACTTAGAGAGCTATGGGAAAGCCTTCCATCCTCGCAACTACCTCATTGGGGCAAGACCTGCTGGAAAGGGTTGCTGTGATCACTGAGCTGTTTTGGTGTCTGAATAAAGAGTTAGTTCACTGGCACCAGGTGTTTTAATGCTGACCTGCTCTTGACTCCAGCTCCTGACCCCTGAAGTTGCTGGGAAATGAATTTGGAACCTTCTGCATACAAGACAAATGCTTTACCACTAAACTACGACAGTCCTTCCATCCTCAGTTTCTGTGCACCACTACATAACTTCTCTAGATCAGATCAGACTTAATTTAGATAAATCATCAGCCTAAGGCATATTGGCTAACAAACTTACAATACATTTCTTTCTAAGGTGAATGCATATCACGGCACAGCACAATTTATAACGGCATGCATTTTCCACAGCTGGGGCTCCACAAATATATAAATGTTGCACAGTCGGATTTCTACAGCAATGCCCCTGCAGGTGCTGGGAAGAGATTGCTTGGTGTCTTAATCTCAATGAGGCTTTAGGAGGTATTAAATCATGGAGAAAGCTCTCGACATACAAGGTAAATACTGTGCAAATGATGACATCTGTAAATACTAAATCTTTGAGAGATTCAGCCTGTTGTTCATATGCTTATGCACCTGAACACAAGACCCAATTTGTTTTGAACATCAGTATGTTAGGGCCCCTCAAACCACCTGCATAAACCAAGGATCAATCCGTTCCTGGCTTCAAAATGCTACACAGTTCTATTTTATTTTTGTGGTGAGACAACTCACTGTTCTGGACTCTTAATCATGTCCTGCTCCAAAAAACATTTTTTAGGTAGCATATTCTTTTTTAATCCAAGCACTTTAAAACTGCAGAAAAGCTGTCACAAGGATGTTTAATTTTATGGGCGTAAATCCCACTTCTCCTGTAATATATGTTGCTAGTGTTCCTGGTGGAGCGCCTAACAAGGATCTTAACATTTTATTTTGTGGGATTTCCAGTGGCTCTCAGTTAAGCCTTAAACCCTTCACCTCGTAAATCAGCTCATTATTCCACCTTATTTGATAGAAATATTGTATGCAGCTGCTAAGTGATATCCAGCACACCATCTGACTGGTAATTAGTAAGGTCAGTTTTGTTGCCTTATTAAAAGATTGCTGCTGTCGTGTTTATATTAGTAAGCAATTTGTCAGGATGTCCATCAATGAAGGATGTCCCCCCAAAAAATCAAAGGAAGCATATTCTTACCCCACACTTTAGTACTTCGCTAAGGGGTAAGAAGTTCTGACTCAGCACACAGGTCACCTGAGTCACTTCCAGGTGCATTAATCCTGATTTGTTTGCAGAAAGGTTATACAATGCCAGTTTATTAAGCATTTGTTCTGATCTGCTTGTTGGGAGGTAATACAATTTCCCCATCACTTTCCTTATTTTATTTTTTGTGGTGGAGAGAGCAGATTGGTTGTACATAAGCGCCAAATCTGCTTGAATTGTGCAACCTGAATTTGTGAGTAGATGATCAAATCCTACCTACAAAACAGAAACTGCCTGGAAGTGCCCCTGCTCAACCTTCCCCACAACAGTGAGATGCTCTGTGGATGGTATTCAACTAATGTGTCCCAACAGCACAAAAATTTCCACTTGCAGAATGCTCCAGAGGGTTGGAAGAACCCCAAGAGCAGATTTAGATGGTAGGCAGGGAAAAGATGTTCCATTGTGCAACCAGATAGCCACGCACTGATGGAACGCTCACACAGCGCTATGCTGGACACAACCCTGTGTTTCTATTTACACCATGGGGGGGACAAACTAAGGCCCGGGGGCCAGATCCAGCCCATTGCCTTCTAAATCTGGCCTGTGAACGGTCTGGGAATCAGCGTGTTTTTACATGAGTAGAATCTGTCCTTTTATTTAAAATGCATCTCTGGGTTATTTGTGGGGCATAGGAATTCATTCATTTTTTTCTTCAAAATATAGTCCAGCCCCCCACAAGGTCTGAGGGACAGTGGACCGGCCCCCTGCTGGAAAAGTTTGCTGACCCCTGATTTACACTATAGTCGTTATTTCTAAATTTACATCTATGCATGTAAACTAGCATTTGCTAATTTTATGTAACTCCGGTTCCTCTTTTGTCTTCATTTAGGAGCAATGCATTTCTCCCTTTTTTTGGCAATATGTTAAATAGCCACTCTGCAGGGACCCTACGGAAGATCCACAGCTCTAAACAAACTTCTCTTAATGGACCACTCTCTATCTATCTATCTTTCATTAAGAGACAATTAAATAGATTTTGCTGAGGCCTTCCAGCAGAGCTTCGAGCCAGACAAAAGCGGGGGGGGGAGGGGGGGAGAGAGTGAGACTGCAAACCCCAAGGATACATATAAAATCAATACAGCGGTCTAACTCAATAGCGTGTTCCTGCAATCCATGCAAACCAGGCTCACAAATTCCTCAGGTTTAAAGATGTATTCTCATCAATCCACCGGCCAATGCTTCTGCAAGCAGCAGTTTGTTTCAGCCATGGTGGGGATAAACAGAGAAGAGCATAGAAATAGCAATGCTAGATGCAGATTCGAAGACTTTCCAAATTCAGGGGCCTGTGAGGCAGAAGGAGGGGGGGAGATATTGGGATGTGTTTTACATTCATTCACTACAAAGCAATGCCACCTATTATTATCAGGAGTTTAGGTCCCCTTTCAACCATGTTTCCAGGGTGATTCGCATAAAGCTATTTTAAAAAATCACAGCATCATAAAAGGAAAAAATATAAAAGTACTCAATGAAACAGTAAATGCAGCTGTTAAAACCATTAGAACTTTAGAAGCCTGAGAGAATAGGAAATGGCAGTAGCTCAGCAGCAGAGCATCTGCATTGTATGCAGAAGGTGCCAGGTTGAGATTCCAGTATCTCCAGGTAGGACTGAGAATATGCCTGGTCTGAAAATCATGGAAAGCTGCTTCCAGCCAGTGTGGACAATACAGAGCTAGATAGGCCAATGGCCTGGCTCAGTATAAAAATGCCTCCTGTATTCCTCTGCTTATACAGAATCAAAAGTTCACTACTGCAGCCCGTGTTTTGTTAGCCCCAAAATGGAAAATGAGCGAGGTTCCAACCAAAGTAGAGTGGCAACTTAAATTGACAGAATACGTGCAGCTTGTAGATTTAGCATATAGAATAAGGGAACAAGAAGAGCCTACATTTAGAGAATATTGGAAAACGTTTATTGAATATATGGGAAATAACTGTGTACAGCTGTAAACACGAGTGTCATTGAGATAAATTCAACAGTGTAAATAAGTTATGATGCATGTAATAACAGAATACTGAATGGTAGCTTCCATAAAATATGCAGGGATTTATGATATGTAAAATGAACCATGGAAAGAGAAGATGAGAAGAAATTGATATTTTAAGGATGTAAAAATGAGTACTTTAAATTGTAAAACAGAAAAGTTAATAAAAAATATATATATATACAAAAAGACAAGTTCTCACCTAGCACCAAAATGTGAAACAATTTGGGTGCCAAGTTATATAGATACAGATATATAGTCTTATATAAATGCATTTTGCTTTCCATTGTTCAAGTAGTGAAGTCTGCTTCTCTGCCAATCACTGGCGTAATTCCTAATCTTCTGAGAATTTTTTTTTGCCAATTTGTCCATTTTTGTTATGCCCAGTGTTTTAAGTAACCATTGTCTGACTGGAGCTGTGTTGTCATTCTCACTGATAAAGGCCCCTTGAGACAAGCATACCTGTCTAAAGAGGGATTCTTGGACTGCTGACACAATTTGACACAGTGCAGACGCTAACAATGCTACTCTGATGGGTTGAGATTATTTGAGAGTTATACAAGGCGCCATTCCAGAGTGGATAACCAGTTCCAGAATTCCTTATCTTACAGCTGGGAGTGGACAGAAGGTAGATTGGGATCTACTGACAGATCTCTGGTCATTTGCCACAGACTGGCAAAGATTTCTGACACCCAATTATTTAGCAAGAAAATGACTTTTTTTTCCTCCCACCTAATTCAGGCTGCCGAAATGAAGAAAGCTATCCAAGATTAGACTTTTGTGTGAAAGGATGTGAGCCGAGTTCACCTCCAGTACTAGAGAAACACATTTCTAGGCTTTTTCATTTGATCTGTTACATTGATTGGCACCTACTGTAGCTAGTCAGTCTTGGGGTTCCACTAAACCTCAAAGTAGATTCAACAAACCTCAAGTTTGCAAACCTATCTCAGCAATATATCAATACACCAGTAATGTTGACAACCCAATGTGGTGTCATTTATGGATTCATTTATCCCAAAGATATCCAATGAGGCTAACAAAGCTAGATTCTTTTTAACGGTAATGATAAACCAAGATATATATTTTTAAGCAATATAAAAGATCAAATCTGTGACATTTCAAAAATATAAGATCCAGCAGTTGTGCTTTTTATTTTCATTTAATTGCCTATTTTCCAAATATTGGGCTCTGGCATGCTCCTTTTTGTGGGTGAAGCAGAGTTCCAGAAGGAAGGAAAATCTCTGAGTAGGAGACCCCATAGCCTCTTCAGAATGTCTATCATTAATATATAGACATGCAGCCCAGTCTCCGAGTGATGAGATGCCAGCACATACCTCAGGTTTGCTTTCCTTGGAAGGAAGGTCACTGGTGATGTTGATGTCTATACGATATGTAGAACATAGGAAGTTGCCTTATAGTACATCGGATGCATCAGTTCATCTAGCTCAGTACACTGTATGGCAGTGGATCCCCAGGGTTTCAGAGCAAGTATGTTTTCAGTCCTACCAGGAGATGCCGGGTATTGAGCCTGGGACCTCCTGCAGGGAAGGCAGATGCTTAACACAGAGCTACAGACTTTCCCTGTGGTTTTATTTACACATATATACAGGATGAGCTTAAGATGGAAGGGCTCACGGCATTAACACTCCCAACAGATCTCACTCCCCCACTAGGGCTGAATCTAGACATATAGTTTTTTTAAAAAAGTTTAAAAATATGTATTGAATTTGCCATTAGCTCACCATTGCCATCTAGTGTCAAATTTGTATAATGCACTTAAAAGGTTATATTTGCAGCTGTACAGCTGAGTCCTAGGTTTCCAGCAGCTAGGAATAACAAAACCGCAGCTCTGGATGCAGCACAGAAAGCAAATTGGGCCTCTGTGTTTTCTCAGCTCCAGCTACAGGACTAGGCTCTGGTTTATTGTTCTCCTGTACCCACTATTCATCAACTCCAGCCAGTAGAGTGAAAGAACACCTGTCCCCTTCTTCTGAAAGCATCTCTGGCTATTCATTTCTATGGCAACACACCTGGACCTGGCCAACTCTTTTGTTATGCAGAGAGATGCTTAACAGACTTAGATGGGGCCAGTAATTTGGGAAAGAGATTGATCTGTCCATTTCAGCAGTTCCTTCTTCTACAGAATCCCATCTTACAGTTATAAAGCCACAGACTTGGAGAGGACCCAAAGGTGTAGGTGGAACGGCATTGATCTTCTGTTTTCCAAAAGTTGTGCATCACTGCTAGTACCAAGAGGAAAAGGCAAGGCAGTGGGAAAACCTGCATAGGATTAGCTCCACTGCGGTGCTCACACCATGGACAGCTCCCCACTGCCTTACCAATGCAGCCCCATTTGCTCTCTACCACTGGTCACTATGAAGTGCAAGAACCCCTAAAACTCAGTACTGAAGCTGCTGTCAAGCAGCACAAGGTAATCCTCAGCTCTCCCCCCAGTGGGCCCACATCAAGTATATTTTGCTTTCTGCACATCCTACTGACTTTTAGAGCACTGGTGTTCATCTGGTGGGCCAAACCCAACAAGTAGGTCATGCCTTGCCCTGAGATGGTTCACACCACATGAATGGCACAGTGTTTGCAGATGTTCAGAGTTTCTTCTTAAAGAGGATGGGAGAGGCAGTGAGAAAAGTGAATAGCAAATGGAATTATCTTCCTTCTCTTTATCTGCAAGAGAAGGAAGATAATTTTGGAAAGTCTATTGCCTCCCTGACAAGCTGTACCTGCAAAAATGCCCTCTTCTATGCAGCTAGGGTTGCCTCCAGACTATCAGCATTTTGTTGAAGGGGTTCAAGTGCTTTGGGTTCACACAGTTACAGTGAATTGAAGTGCTCTATGTCACAGATCCGCTTTTTAAATTAAAGAACCCCCAGTCTCTTTCTGATCAGGCAAGTGATTGGGAAATGCACTGAAAAGTGTGGAATGGGTGGATGATTCTTGGGAAGATGTCAGAAGTGTATCTTGATAAACATTTGTTGTTGTATAACTTCCCCACAAACAAATCAGAACACTTAATGAAGACCAGACATAGTCTGGCCTCCTTGTAGGCTTTGTGCAAGCAAATCTGAAGAGACCCTAGGAAAGTACAGGGGCCCTGCTTTCTGTTGCATATTATCACCTGAAGGGGGAGGAGGGGGAGACACAGGCACATGGGAAATGAGAAGTGGGCCCCGTGCTGCAGTTGAGGGTTAAAACTGGGTTCTGGTTCTGAAAAGGTTCAGAACTACTACCTTCGAAGATCGGCTGACCCTCAAGCTGCAAACCCCTTCCTTGCTTTTTCAAATTCAGATTAAACTTTTGTGTTCACTACAGCTATGCTCCCCCGTGTGTTTTGCACATAAAAGGCACACACTCCCTTTCCTCTCATAAAAGTAAAATCCGCACTATCACTTCAAATTTTATATCCCTCTCTTTTCAAAAGAGGTGAAATATAGGCCACAGTTTGCCTATTTCCAGCAGCTGCAAAGTGGTGTTCTGACCGTAATGACATCCTTCTGCCTCCCATGATATGTTTTTGCTTCAACAGCTCAGGGAGTTTGCAGCAGTGATAAAAACCCATCAGCCCTGCAATGGAATGCAACATTTCCATTTATTGCCATTGTACTTATAGGGTAAAGATATGTTGAAGAGGGAGAATAAGTCACCACGTATTTACGCAGTGTCACAGCAGGAGACTTAAAAATTCTCCCTGTCTTCTGTTTACCGCCTTGATCTATTCGATTAAATTTATACATATGGTGCTTTGCAATAGAAAAAAAGACACCCTTATGTTCAAAGAAAGATTTCAAAAGCAAGGTATGTTCCTGGAACATACAAGCTTTTATGCAAGCAAAAAGGTTTGTCACAGTGGGTCATATCTTAACTCATGAATTCTGCCTTCCTGCCTCCAGCAGTGGCCAATAACTGATGCATTGAGGCATCTGAATTTTCTGCTATGCATAGGACTGGACAGAGCATTCTGGACTCTAATGAAGTGAGTTCTAAGCCTGGTGTGTGAGATTTAATCACCTTTTTCATAATACATAGTTCTTGGGTAACTATAAGCTGTAAACTTCTTATATCCTTTTAAGTTGGAATCCCATTGGGATTAGCTGCACTTAGTAGTTCCCAGTTGGAAGATCTCAAGCACAGCTGACCTTTGGAAGAAAGTAGGACTTGCAGCTGGCACTGAATTCGAATTCAACCCCAACTGCAAGCCCTACTTTGGGCAGGGTTTTTCCTCTGCAGACTGAGAAAATTGTCTTTTGCAGATGGAGTTTGAAGCCACACCTTCAAAAGAAGAAAGGAAAGCATTTGGAGTACATTTAGAGTGCACTTCCAGTTCTTTCTTTTGAAGCTGGGTCATCTGATGTCATTGTGATATCAGATAACTGACAGGTGGAAGGCCCCACCCACCTGTTAAAATGGTCTGCGGGTTGAGGGGCTTCCGCACTCCTACTCTTAAAAAAAAAGTTTACCAAGCTTTGTAAGTTGCTTGCATCAGAGAAAAGACTGCTCTCCATATATAACTGGCTGCTAACTTATCCAAATTACTCTAGGATCTCATCTCATGATGTAACACAAGCAGTTGAATTTTACATTGAAAAGTAAAAGAAGTCAAAAGGGTAGAGGCATTCAAAAGACACTGATTAGCAGATGAGTTCATGGTGTCCAGCTTGTTTTCTTTTGTTCGTGGTGTCACATATTTGTAATACAAAGGCATAGCCTAGAGTGCTTTTCTTGTCAGGAAGAACAAAAATCAATCCATTGAATGGTGCTCAATCACATATGATAAACCAAGGAAGTGGGGACCATTTCCAGCCAGAAGGCTACATTCCAGTCTGGGCAACCTTCTAGGAACCTCAGACAAGGCCAGAGGCAAAAATGGGCATAGCAATGAATATAAATGTTACCTTCATAAGGTAGGCTAGCTTCTACACACACATCCCTTTCTATCTTCCAAACTAGACAACCAAGAGTATAAGAACACATTTCAGACAGGCAGAAATGCTCAAGGAGGATAATGAAGCTAGACTGTGCCTCAGGAAAGAGTATGTGGCTGTGGAGAGTGTGTGGCTTGGAGAGAGGTCCAGGAGCCAGATTAGAGAGGCCTGGATGAGGGTGCATTTAGCTGCTGACATTAGGTTCCCTATCCCTGCAATAAATCAAGATCCAGTCCGCACTTGAGTGTCTGAACATGGAGGAAGAGAATTTCCAGTCCTTTATAAAAAGTGGCAGACTAAACACTTGCCTACCCTCAAACTTCAGTTGTGATAGACTGAAGAATAAGCAAGAACAGACACGAGATGTCTGGTGCAAGGAGGGAAACCAGCTGTAATTTAGAGGATTGGACATGCCATTTCAGATCCTTCAATCCTCCACCGTGTAGAGAGTGCTTTAGTCCACACAAATTCATCTGTGCTGATTTTTCACTGTGGCACACAGACGACAGTAATTGCCAAGTGCTGAGTAACCTAAATGGCTACTTTTCAACTGCAAGCATGAGTCTGTTCCAGGGGGGAAGGTACCTGCTTTTTCTTGGGTTGTTTACCCCGTTCTCACAGTACACTACAGTGCCAATGCAGGAACTCGGGAAGCATACCGTTGATTGACCTGAAGTCATTTAAGTGAGTTTGAGTCATTGCATCAACTGGGCATGCCATTATCCCAATAAAATGTTCAGTTTCTGTTAATTGGTTCTCGTGGGAAACTTGCAGATTCTAGCTTAGCACAATTAACTCAAGCTGGTGTCAATTTACTCTTGGCAGAAAGCCCAGGTCTGCTTGACCTAGAAACTACTCACTCTGATTGGTTAACGAGCAGCACTCAACTCTGTTATCTAGGATTGCTAGCACAGTTTGGTGTTAGGTGTGTTAGGAGTTAGAAGTGCTGTGTATGGTTATGAGAGAGAGAAAGAAAGAGAGGATTTATTTTGCTTTTATTTGTATGCAGAAACTCTGCTGGTTTTATTTTTTCCTTTTAATAAATCCTGTAAATAGTTCTTCCAAGTCTAGCTGACTAGTCATTACTGCCGCAACTAGCTTCTTCGCTGTGCAGGAAAACTCTGCTACGTTTGGGCTAAAGCCAATAGGGCTATGCCTGACACTTCAAAGTTCCATGATAAAAGACATGCATGGAGCAGCAGAACTAAGCCCAAGTGAGGGGAACCCAAATTAACCTGGCCGTCCCCAGTTCCCCAGTACAAGTGAGTGAAGTTCTTCAGTGTTACCTTGATGTGCAATAGATGAAAAACTCTCCTCTTTACCTTCCTCATGATCTCACACTTCTGACCATTCCTTATGTCATGTGTTAACACATTTAAAATAAATGCAACATTAAAATGATCCACTGGTTGCCACTGAGCTTAAAACTACTCAGGGCCTCTCCAGACCAGGGTGTTGCTGTTTTGATTTTTGTTATGGGTGTATATATTCTGCAATATGTCACTGATGTGATAATAGCGCATTAGCAGTAGATTTATACTCAACTGTCCAGATTTATACTCAACTGCTTTATTAGCTGTTCTTCTGTTCTTCCCCAGCGTTCCTGAATTCTTGCTGTATGGAGGGGCACTCTTGCACTATAGCACAACAAAAGTGGGACAAAAAAATAAACCCGAACATTTGTGGTATAAAAAGTTACATGATTTACAGCAGGAAGTTACAGGACCTTCTCTGACTGGAAGTATGTATCCATGAAACTTTTGTAGGCACAAACAGTATTGAAAGAGGGATTGCATATAACTGCGTCAATACCATCATGAGCACAATCAAAATAAAAAGGACTTGTGGGAGGGCGGTCCCTAGGAGATGAAAAAAAATACCATGCTGAGCAGGACTTTCAATGCCAGATCCTTCAGCTATATCTTTGTTTTGAACAGTATTTCTGGAAGCATTTCTTGGCTGTTTTTATGGGATGCTGATTCACTGGTGCTTAGTGAAAGCTTTCTGTCATGACTCAGTTTCAGTCAATGGTGTGAAAATGCCTATGTCTTAATCAGATTGCTGAGCGGATTTCTGACATGCTAAACCAGCTCGAGTGCTTTTTTTGTGTGCGTATGTGCCTTTCTAAATAATTTCACCAATGTTTTCTTCAAAGTAAGCAATGAGAGCAGTTTGATATAGTGTGGGCCTTTTCATCTGATCCTTAAAAAGAAAAGAAAAGAAACAACCCTATTTTAAAAGATTAAAGGAATAGGAAATTGTGTGCCTTTTCTCATTGTTGAAAGGATGCATTTATGAAGGGCCTTGTTTACATCAAACTAAATGCATCACAATGGACCACGTTTGCTTTGTTTGTAAGGGTGTGTTGTGGTGCCCTCTGGTGGCTCAGTCCACACAGATGTAAAAAAAAACAAAAATCGCAAACTGCAGAACAGGAACATAGGAAGCTGCCTACGATTGTTTAGAAAGGGGCTAAATGTAGTATTCACTATAGCACACAATTCAAAACTGCATTTATACAGAGCCTGGTCATTGGTTCATCTAGCTTAGGATTGTCTACACGGACTAGCAGAAGCTTTCTGGGATTTTTTCAGACAGGGAACATTCCCAGCCTTACCTGAGGTTTCTGGGGATTGAGAACCTGGGACAATCCGAACGCAGAGTAGATCCTTTTCCATTAACCATGGCCAGGCAAACGTCAAGTGTGGTCCACACACCCTAGCAAGTGTGGTTTTAAATGAGGCTCTCCTATACCACAGTAATCCAGCAAAATCAGTAAAATACCTGTTAAAAGCTTGTTCCTTTTAACTGGTGCCAAAGTTTTCTCCTTCTCCCTCCCCATCCTTTTTTCCTTTTGCACTCTGCTGCCTGGTCTCCTCTTTGGAGAAGGGCAGTAACTCAGACAGGACAGCACATGCATTGCATCCAATCTCTGGCATCCACTTGCAGGACTAGGAAAGGCCCCTGCCTGAAACCCAGGCAGATTCCTACTCTCCATTGTCAACAATGCTGGTTTTGATGCCCCACAGGCCTCCCTTGGCATAAGGCTGCTTCCTGTTTTCTCCTTGCCCACCCCCCTCCCTCCTTTGGAAGCAAAAGAAATTAATCCGGCAAACTGATAAAGTTTGGCCCGGCTAATTCAATTCCATCACCAAGGAGTGCAAGTAAGCATTAGGTGAATGGCCTGATGAAGGAAAGTTATTTAATTTATTTCAATCAGCAAAGAGCCAGAGATATGCAAAGGTTCCCCCTCCCCTCCTTTCCCCACGAGCTCCAATTTTCCAACAGCCTGTGCTTAATTGGACTTCAACTTTGAACTGCCTCGTGTTTAATAGGGCCTAATCTTCAAACTGAATATATTTAATAAGGCCTGATCTTCATAATGAATG
The DNA here is from genome assembly GCF_965112155.1 of Podarcis liolepis. Taxonomy (NCBI): domain Eukaryota; kingdom Metazoa; phylum Chordata; class Lepidosauria; order Squamata; family Lacertidae; genus Podarcis; species Podarcis liolepis. Next base: position 27,443,201 of record NC_139559.1, read on the forward strand.
TGTCTGAGGCTCTGAATTTCAAAGGAGCTCCTTCTTACTAGGGTTTGCTTGCAGAGTAGTGCTACTGTATAATCATAGGGCCAGGTTTTAGAGTGTTTTGTAGGTTTTGGTGTTTAAAGGGTGGGTGGCTAATAGGACCTAATCTATATACACTCTCTCGCCTCCCATCTCCTCTTCATTTCCTTTCACTATCCCACACGATTGGCATTTCTCAACACCTTTGTCTCCCAGCTGCCCATGATGAGCTGGTCCTGTTCTTACTGAAATTAGGACTGTGCCTTTTTGGTTCCACTGAATTCAGACTGAACAGCTGGTGCTGCAAAGGAGATGGACAGATGCACAAAAAGACAGACGGAAAGGGACCAGGCTCATGCACCTTCAACTGCTGTGGAGAAGCAGGGATTATCAGCAAGTGTAGCTTTCATGACAAGCTGTAATTTTGTCTTCTAAACACCTGTCAAAGGTGCACAAGCCCTGTCCTTTTTCCACTTGGCCACTCGGGTTGCAGGTAGATTGGGAGGAATTTAACATGTTATTGTTGTTTAGTCGTTTAGTCGTGTCCGACTCTTCGTGACCCCATGGACCAGAGCATGCTAGGCACTTCTGTCTTCCACAGCCTCCCGCAGTTTGGTCAAACTCATGTTGGTAGCTTCAAGAACACTGTCCAACCATCTTGTCCTCTGTCGTCCCCTTCTCCTTGTGCCCTCCATCTTTCCCAACATCAGGGTCTTTTCCAGAGAGTCTTCTCTTCTCATGAGGTGGCCAAAGTATTGGAGCCTCAGCTTCAAGATCTGTCCTTCCAGTGAGCACTCAGGGCTCATTTCCTTCAGAATGGATAGGTTTGGTCTTCTTGCAGTCCATGGGACTCTCAAGAGTCTCCTCCAGCACCATAATTCAAAAGCATCAATTCTTCGGTGATCAGCCTTCTTTATGGTCCAGCTCTCACTTTAACATAGTGCTCAGTTAATCAGCTTTGTAGGGTCATTTCCTTGCACATGTTTGCAGGTGTGGCATGTGGTTTAAGATCATACACAGCATATACACTGGATCCTAAAGGAGGACCAACCTTTTTCAAACTAAGGACCATCATGGCCCCATTACGGCCAACCCTCCAGGGATGGGAGTGCAAACCGGGTGTGGGCAAATTATGGCGAGAACAGGATTTCTCAGTTTTGTCTTCCAAAAGAAGAGATGTCAGTTAAATAATAAATTGATTTTTTTAAAAATTGAATAGACATATTTGGAGTGGCTCTTAGAGGCCATGAGAGTACTTTTGACATCACAGTGGGGTACTCGTGGGAGCAGACATTAAAAAATAAAATATTTAATTCTAAGTTTTTTAAGGGGAAAATTGAGAGGGTGGCTTGGGGGACCAGAAAAAGCTCTTTAGCCTTCAAAGTACCATAGTGGGAGTAGTCAGTAATTTTCAAAATTGTATTTTCCACATACAAATGTATGTATTGTATTCTAATGGTCACTAAAGCTTACTTCTAAATCATGATCGATTAAAAGTACAGCTTTAATGTAATGTGGCACAAATATAAATATATATTTAAAATATTTATATGAGGTATTGTTTAAAGCTCTATAATATAAATGATTAATTAAGATCATTGATATGAATTGTGAAAGTAGTGGAAAAACTTAAATAGTTCTCTTTTTTTAAAGACAACCTTGGGGTAGCTGAGGAAGCACCAAAACCTTTTGGCATAATGGCTACACATCAGGGGACCCACAGAAGTAGTAAAAGAAAAAGAAAAGCCCACCCAGCAGGGCCACAAGTTTCCCAGTCCTGCTTTAGGCAAGTAGTTAATACATTTTTTTATTTGGCCAGGCATTCTGGTTGTGTGAATGTTCCCCTTGCTGCTTTGGATGAATTTAGCATTATTCTGCTTTTTTAGCTTTCTATTTCGCTATATTTCTATTGCATGCTTTGCATTTGTTTCTGTTACTCTGTAAGCTGTCTCCGGGGCTCCCATAACTGAAACGTGGGATATAAATTTCTAAATAAATAAAATTCCACAGAGCATTTAGAGCAGCTGTAGACATGCTAGCTGGGAAGCCGCAAAATATAGTTGTTTTGAGTGCTGAGGAAATGCTTATTGCCAGAAAGGAAGCACTACTTTGACTAAAGAGAATCTGAATTCTGCAAAACAACAACCATGCCTTTGCTGTACAAAAAACAACACCTGGACAAACCTTCATCTTCATCTGCACAGTGTCTGCAAGCCCTTGCAGTTTTTTGAAGTTCCGGAAGGTGGACTCCAATCTTCTATTCCCCCATACAAAGGCTGCTTGTAGGCTTTAGAAGAAGCATGGAGAAGCTACGTCTTTGGGTCTACTTACTAGGCCCACCAGGCCTCCTCATTTGACCCGCAAGGCCAATCAGCCAAGCCACACCCACTTGTCCTACACATGACATGATGTCAGATGTGGGGCAGGTAAACCTATATGACAATTGTGGGCTTTGGCCTTTGCAAGCATGACCATGATCACTGGCACTTGCAAAGGCAGAGAGCTTTGCAAGCTGTGACAACCAGCTGATCATCACCAGCACCTGCAATGCCCACTGTCTCTGTCAACACAGTCTGATGTCAACAGGTCACCTGAGGTCATCCTGGTGCCCGCTGACTGACAGCTGAGAAGCAACCAGCCCTATCATTAAGCAGTGTGGGGCAGCCACCTGAGGCAGCAGATTTGGGGCATCCTGGAAGGGCAGCAAATGGTCAGCTATTTAATTTGTTATGATACTGTTTTTACTGCCAAAGGAGACAGGGGCTTGTTGGACTGTCTGCCTCAGGTGCCGAAATAACTTGGCAGGACTTGGGTATTATGTGCTTTGATTTGGGGAGCAAACAAGATTGCTTGCCGCTGTTCTGCCTCTGGCAGCAAAATATCTTGGGCCCTTCTGCTTTGCCCTGCTCCACCCTCAAATACAGTGTTCTTAACCTGAGGTACCACTTTAGCTAACGGGGCCTCCTGTTGCCACCACACCATCGCCACACGATTTCTGTTCTCATCCTGAAGCAAAGTTCTTAACCCGAGGTACTATTTCTGGGTTAGCAGAGTCTGTAACCTGAAGCATCTATAACCCGAGGTACCACTGTATGGCTATAACATACAAATTTGTAACACTGTTATGATAACATGCAGGAGCCTAGCACATGCTCCATTGCAAAGGGGACAGCATTAATATAGCTAGATAGACACAGACTCACAGAACATGTTCTCTGAAAAGCAGGGCCAGCCCCATTATTAGACAAAGTGAGGCAGACACCTCAGCTGATTTGGGGGGTCATGAAAGGGCAGCAAATTATTAAGTTATTTAATTTGTCATCGTTCTATTTTTACTGCAGGGGTGGGGACCATGGACATCCCAGTTCAGACTGAAGTTTCTCCATCACAGCCACCAAGGGGAGGAACCTGCAGATGTTCTACTACAACAGCCATCATCCCTGACCATTGATCTTGCTGGCTGGGGATGATGGGAATTGTAGTCCAACAGCATCTGGGGACCCAAAGCTGAAGAAGGCTGTCTTAGGTAAGATAAGCAGTAAATCTGAACACACACAAAAGTCTGCCAACTGGAAAAAAGAAGAAATGATAATCAAACTCTCAGTATTCTAGGAATCTATCTAAGAGATGCCGCAGCTCTTCATCTGTAGTAAAGTTTCCCTGCAGGCATGAAAGCAACCTTACACCCAACCGCCTCTTTAGTGTTCCCCATCAGTCAAGGTATGCTACTGAATTAATTCACCTTCTACTCACTTTTTATTTGCAGCAGAATCAAACTCTGGTGCAGCCTTAAGATTTATGTCCCACACATGCCTTATTGACAGACAGACAGGTTAGAAGGGTGAAGCTGCAATATGACTCAAATTTGCATAAAACAAGGGCATTTTATAATTTAGCCGATGCTGATTCAGATAAGATGATACTTGCCGACCGTTTTATAATTAGGTGGATAATCATAAAGTAACCTTTGCTAGTCATCAAAAACCATTATGATACAAATGAATTCCAACTCAGCATCTTAACTTATTTTTCTCTTGTCCTTGGAGGCTGAAAGAAGGTGGGGTGCGGGGAGAGACACAGGAAATTCGCTGGCAGGCTTCACTCCCCAGCCAGCCTCGCGCTGTTACTGTATTTTATAGACCACAAATGTTTAATCGATAAGGTAGTATTTTCAGGCCCAATGCTCTTCCACAGCTCCCTCTGTGGCAAAAATTGATTGGCCAGCTGCTCACAAATCCTTGGACGGGAGCTGGCCATCTTGGATATACCCTTCGTTGAGCTTAAGGGCAAATTTGTCAGCTGAGCTTTGAAGAATAGAAAAGTTTATTGAGACAAAATCATCCCACTGCCTACGAGCAGCCAAAGAATACATGCTACCCTTGGGCTTGCTAACCAACTTGTCTGAGTAATGAATAGCTCCAGGAAACCATCAAATATGCACTGACTGGTAGCTTAGTGCTTCAGCAAATAAACACAAAAGTTGAACTCTTTCCCCTTAACATGCCAGCAACGGCCTGGCCCACAAAACACAGTCTTCTGTCATAGCAAGCTGACTTTTATTCCCTGCAGCGAGGCTAGAGGAGCTGAGACTCTGAAGCAAAGATGAAATTGCATTGCTGCAGTCCAACATAATTTAGCCACTCCTGAGCAGTCAAGCATCCTTGCTTACTGCTATCTGGCTGGCAATTGCAGCCCAGGCCTTTCGCACATGTGGCGCTCGAGGGAGATGGGAAGCGTGGGGTTTTGTTAATATGGCAGAGCTATTCAAGTTTAATTAGGAAAAGTCCCAAAAGCAACAGTCTTGCCCAGATCTGATTTTGCAGTAACATTTAGGAGGATTCAGAATAAATCAGTGAGGATATGTCATGGATTATGAAAACCATTTTCCTCAAAGGCACCCACAGCAGATCAGTGGCAGCAGGGGAGCTTTGTATACATCATATATTTAAAGCATGTGGCTTCCCCCAAGGGATCCTGGGAACTGTAGTTTATCCCTCACCAGCACCCTTGACAAATCACGGTTCCCAGGACTCTTTGGAGGAAGTAATGTGCTTTTGTTGTGTGGTGTCATCACAACTCTTCTACCTGCATTATGTGATATGTCCAATGCAGCATGTTAAGAAGGATGAGGCTGTTTGATAGAGCCCACTCTCCCACTTTGGGGGGGGGGGGAAATGTGCATATTTTTAATCTGCTGGTTTGAATTTTAGGAAGACTAGATTTCCAGGGTAGTTTAGCCAGCTGCAAAGGTCCCCAATTTACTAGTGCTCATGATGTCATTGACACACATTCTCCCCATCAACCACCATTCTCAAGGGTAGCTTTCTGGTTTTTCTTTACATATATTTATTCATCATGAAGGATAAAGTAGAAGAGGAGGAGGAGGAGGAGTTTGGATCTGATATCCCACTTTATCACTACCCGAAGGAGTCTCAAAGCGGCTAACATTCTCCTTTCCCTTCCTCCCCCACAACAAACACTCTGTGGGGTGAGTGAGGCTGAGAGGCTTCAAAGAAGTGTGACTGGCCAAAGGTCACCCAGCAGCTGCATGTGGAGGAGCGGAGACGCGAACCTGGTTCACCAGATTACGAGTCTATTGCTCTTAACCACTACACCACACTGGCTCATATATATATATATGAATGATAAACGTCTATATGAATGAACATCAGGATGGCAGAATCACACAACTGCACAATTCTTCTATCCCATGCTTTATGCAACAATTATGATTGTTCCCACAGTAATCACCCAACGTGTGATGGACAGGTGCATGCCCTTCAACATGCAGCTGCTGTCATTCCAAATTCCCTGGTGCATGCTCCTGCATGATTAGGGACCCAAATCTGTTAACATTTCCAGTGTTTACTGCAGAGAGCTCCAGTGAAACACCAGTGTTGCTGTTGCTAATACAACTGCTGCAGGAAGTGTAATGTGACTCCTCTCTCTCTCTCTCTCTCTCTCTCTCTCTCTCTCCTATGAAATATATTCCATTTGCTTGACTGTTTTGCTGCTCTTCCTGTGGTACAATATAATTGAGATGGGTTGATAAGTGAAGCCACACAGCAGGGGTGGGGAACCTCAGGCTTGGGGGCTGAATGCAGCACTCCAGGCCTCTCTATTCAGCTCTCAGGACACCCTTAGGCTACACATGCCATCCCCAGACCATGCCCCTCTCTCTCTGCACCAGCCTTGAGTGCTTTTGCCTGGCTAGAATGTGTCTTTGCGCCGTGAGCATGCCTCTTTTTGCATGGATGATGGATGAAAAGATGTGGAAGAATAAACACCTCTGCCTTTTGCATGGTGGGAATGTAGCCTACTGTGCAAAGGTAGTGCTCATATCCCTTGTTCTACCCACACTTTGCCTCTGGCCCTGTCAATCACCGGAAAGTTGTCCATGCAGGAATGCAGCCCTCAGGCTGAAAAAGATTCACCACCCATGCTGTACAGAATGATCAAAAATTGGCATGTGTGGTATAAAGGGACTCTGGGGCATTCCACCTTGCTTTCTGTGTTTTTCCTAACCATTCTGCTTGCAGCCAGTGAAAAAACGCTGTTGTTATTATATACGATATGATGTCCCTGTTAGATCAAAATAACCAAAGTAAAGTTACTCTAGGTGGAAGAGGCCATCATATTCAGTGTTACTCATTCAAGGATACACAACATGGTCCTCAACTTACTGCTTTCCTGCGCTGTTGCATTCAGTGGATCGCCAAAATCTTCAGCCCAGAGTCAAAACGCCCATCTCTTTTTCTGTTGAGAGAAAAAAGGAAACTTCCTTAGCAATACACCCTTGGGGTGGGGGTGGGGATAGTCACCCAATTCATTCCCACATTATTTAATTTCCTCCTCTCATTAAGCCCACAAATTATCTTGAGCGAGTCAGACTTAATTTGTTGCACAAGTCTACTTAACAAAGTGCATTGACCATTCTTTGGATTTGCCACCTGAGCAAATGTTGAATCAGCTCTAAACAGGCATGGTGTGGGAAAAGCAGGTAGCAAGAATGTTTTTTTCTCACTTTCTTATAATACTAGAACTCAGGGCCAATGAAGGCGAAAGGTGGAAGATTCAGGGATAGCAACACACAGTAAACAATGGAATTCGTTCCCACAAGATGTGACCACCAGCTTGGATGTCATTAAAAGGTAACTAGTCAAACTCATGATAGATAAGGCTATTGTACCACCCATAATGCCTATGTTTTATCTCCACTGCCAGAGGCAGAATGCATACCAATGGTTGGGAATCACGATTGGAGAGAGTGTTGTTGCACTCAGGCCCTTATTGCAGGTTTCCCATAGGCATATGGTCTGCAACTATTTAAAGAAAAAGGATGCTGGACTAGATCCAGCAAGACACTTCTTCTTATAAAATGCTAGAGATGCAGTATTATGGACCAATGTGATGTTGGGGTTAAGCACAGTAAAAGGTTCATACTTTCAAACTGCATGCCTCTCCCACCATACCTGGGGTGTTTCATACCATACATGGGATGATACAAATTCATACTCCGTCTCTTTCTTGATCCCTTGGATTTCCAGGACCGAGGGCCATGGAGGAGTTGCTTCGCGAAGGTGAGTTCATAGGTCAGCAGGCAGCAATGGTGAACATGTATTGCAGTAAGACATCAGGACCCTGGACAGAGCACAGCAATGCTGAAAATTAACAGTGCTGAAGACCTGCATCAGGCAAGTAATATAGCTCAAGCACTGATCAGAACCCTACTGTGGAATGCCCTCCCATCAGATGTCAAGGAAATAAACAACTATCTGACTTTTAGAAGACATCCAAAGGCAGTCCTGTTAAGGGAAGTTTTTGATGTTTGAAGTTTTATTCTGTTTTCAGTGTTCTGTTGGGAGCCGCCCAGAGTGACTGGGGAAACCCAGCCAGATGGGCGGGGTATAAATAATAAAATTATTGCTATTATTATTATTACTGATGATAGCTTAAAATATTGTTGCAGGGACAGATGCTGTCTTGGCCACCCCTCACCAGAAATCAATTGTTGACATTTTCATTCTGAAGTGTTGATATCTATCTATCCTGATGGAGGATATGTTTGTTGGGTTTTCTTTCCCTCAACATCTGTAGAGATCCCTGCAGGAGAGGGTCACCTGTGGCTGCTTCCTGAGATAGTTCAGGGTCTCCACCAGACTGGGGCTCTCAGGAGGCCCTCTCCCAAGCAGAGGTTTCTGAGTCTAGCACCAAAGCTATAATATTGATGTTTTTACATTACAAGACAACAAATAGTCTACAAACAATATATCATACTGTATGTTCTAATATTAACTAATTTTATTGTTTGCTTCTAAATAATCACGGGTTTGATGTAATGTAGAATAAATGTAATATTTTCTTTAAAAATATACTACATATTATTCAAATGTTATAATATAAATAATTCATTAATGATGACAGAGGTGAAAAAGCTTTAAATAGATCTAATGGATGTTCTTGTTTCATGTAATAAATTCTCAAATTTTTGTTTTCTACATCAAGAAGAATTTTCATCAATTTTGTTATTGTGGTAAGATACTAAATGTTACTAAACCATTATTGTTGTATCAGAACTATCAGAGAATTCCTTTTATCTGATATCAGTATCTTTGCAGCAGTTCATGAAACACAGGCAGGAAATGTGGGTCCAAAATGGGCAGTTTCAGTGTTCTGGTCTCACCTGTTCTTTAAGATATCCCAGAAGAATTGTTAGAGGGTTGATATGAATGTGAAATCCAATTGTTTCTTGTAATCACACAATAACTTCATCCCAAAAGATAAGTGAAACATGGTTCCAAGGCTGACATTTTGTCAGATGTACTATTACGGCAGGATGTGGAGGGCAGTTGTCCCAAGCTTTGTTTCAAATGACATGCAATTATTTTCAGGAATAAGTATATCTGTGACCACATCGCTGTTTCTGCGCATTGGCCATTATTAAAAGCACAAACCTCTGTACTTTTAAAAGGGGTGTGGGTGGGTGGGTGAAGTCCCTGTTTGAATAACTTCACTATAATGCAACCACAACAAATGGTCTTAAAAGACACCTTTTTGCACTTGAACCTGCTGTGAATCTCACAATGATATTTTAGAAATTACGTTTTAAATTCACCCTTCTTCCAAGGAACTCAAGGTGGTAAGTAGAGCTTTTCCTCCCTCGCCAACCCCATTTGCTTCTTGCAATAACCCTGTGTTCTAGGTTAGGTCGAGATGCAATGACTGGTCCAAGATTTCATGGAATTATAACAATTTGGCCCACCTGTGGCCTCTAGATATTGTTGAACTACAACTCCCATCATTGGGAATTGGAGCCAAACAATATTTGGAGGACCACAGGTTCCTCACCTCTTCTTTAGCTGCTGCAACCCACTGATTCTCTTCCATTCTTTTCCCCACCCCAGTTAAAATACAGAATTGAGCCCCTGCATTTTGGCTTTCTGAAAGTCTGCAAACTCCATATTACACATTCACCCCTGCATTCTGTAGCTCAAACAAAAGTCACTTTGCCCCAAGGTAACACAACTATTCATGTGAATAGTTTCTAGAGCTGAATCTCTCTATTTTTATATTACCCCAAACTGAGCCCCATTATTCAAAAATCTGCATTTTAATTTTTTAAAAAAAACCACCCTCATGGGCTTTAAAAACCAAAGGGCACCTAGAAATGAAATATTAAAGCAGTGTGAATAAAGGTCACCACACTAGCACAGTTTGTACATCCATAACACAAATTGGAAAGTGTGAAAATCCCTATAACAGCAGTCTCTCTGACCTCTCAGACATAGTTATCAAGATACCTAATTCTTCAGATCCTGAATTATAGAAAGGCAATTTTAAAAGGCTTAAAACACTGGAGTGATTGCATAAAGTATTCACACAGCTGTAACTGTGTCCCATAAGCTATATAAACAAAGCTTTTCAAGGTCGATTGCTTGCACATCTCCTAAATGCACAATGCTTACATTTTAATTGTCCTGTCACAGAGAGACTACCCTGTTCTATATGTAATGACAATGTGCAACTGAGGCCTCGCAAGGAAGACCATTTACCACCAGTAATAAGAGGGGGAAGGTCACTGGCATGGTATTCCCTACCCCACAAAGGTTATGTAAACACAATCAGTGTTAATTTTTTCTTTTTCTCCAACTGATGGAAATTAGTGTGATGGAGTTATTGGGGTGAATTACCACCAGCGCGCTATTCCATTAAGTGCTAATAAAGAGGGCTTGCCTTGGGGGCTATTGCAACCTCAACACTCCACGAAAAAGAAAATTAGTGTGTCAGATTTCCTACCATTGTCACAGAAGGTGGCATCTGTGTAGTTTAAAACTCCAATGCACAGGGAGGGGCTCAGAATGTTGAAATCAATTTTTGAAATTAATTGATCAAGGTGGGTGGGGTTGGAAGAGAGTACAGCTGGATATCAGTTGTGCAGAATGACCAAATTAGAATAGATTTATCTGCTGGTGGGAGGATGTATTATAATTACGGTAGTGTTGAAGCTCTTGGGCTGAGTTTTCATTTCTTCAGATTTCATATCTCCAGAGTTCGTATCTCTCAAATTTCTTAAGCTACAGGTGAACCATGCAAATTTTACATTGCCCATTAACTAAAACTAATGCTGAGGAAATAGTTCCATTTTAATTCACTGCAAGCAATGATTATTTGTATTTATACAGTGCTAATCAGAGTTTCCAGAGCACTTCAAAAAAGTTGTCTTCACAACAATTCGGTATAGTAGATATGTATCATAATTTCTATATGTCCAATGGCAAAACAGATGGAAGATGGAAAAACTAGTGGCTTGGGTAGGGCCACGTTGTCAGTTCATGCCTGAGGTGAGATGCGAGCCAGGACTTCCCAGTCATAGTTTGCCTCTTGAAGTGGTGGAGTTTGGGCTCTCAAATTTCAGTGGCACCCCATGCAACGCTTAAATTCAGTGCCCCCCTTCCCCGCTCTGCTTGGTGCCCCTTCCAGACTGACTCCCAGTGCGACCTCACCAGTCGTGCTACCCTCAAACTACCTCTGCTATACATTACACCAGTTCTAAAGCAATATGCTGGAATCGGCTCTTATTTTTAGTACATCAGGCTCTCAAAACACATCACCGTACGGTATGCTTTTAAAACTCCCTTTAGTCTCAAAAGCGATTTGCCATGCAGCATGGACGCCTACCGTTTGCGAAAGCCTAAAGGCCCTTTGGGATTGTGGAGTTACTTTCACAGTTGTACATATTGCTGACCAGAATCTACTTTAAGCTGGAGTTTGATCAATCACAAAACTATTATTCGTCACAAAAAAGTCATCTTCTCTTTCTCCTGTGAGATAAAGGAGAAGAATGGGGAGGGCACTAATGCAATATCCCTTGTCTCATTTTAATGCCTCTAAAGAATGAGATTTCTTGAGCAGTCTGTTCTGTCCGCTTCCTTGCGACAATACTCCCACTCAGTGGTAAGATTGGAAACTGTGCACAAATGAGATGGTATCATTTGCTAGAGAAAGTGGTCTCCTCTCATAGCAGTGCAAGACCAAACAAGACCCTCTTCATGGATTTGAAAAGCACACCATGTTGTCATCATGGGCCTGCCCCCCCCCCAATATGGCCCTGATAGAGCAACAGCATTTCATTGAAACATCTCTAGGTAATCCCATGTTGTTTGAACTGGGTCTGAGTTGCTTTGGTCTTGAACTGTGGGGACTTACTGCCCAGCAGCCAGAAGTCTTCTTATTGTGGGACCATAGCTAGGAGGGAAGGGCTGTAGCTGATTGGCAGAGCATCTATCTGCTTTGCATGCAGAAGATTCGAAGTTCAATTCTTGGCCAAGTAAAACTGGAATGTCCCCTGTTTGAAATCTTGGGTAGCCACTGTGAGTCAGTGGGTTTGCCAGCACAGTGCCTCTGGAAACCAAAAAGAGAACCAGTAAGGATTCTCAATGCATGAGAGACTGTTTGATATTTCTACAGAATTCCTGTTTGCACCTACATTAAACATGGCCAAATTTCATTGGACAGCACAACTGGATGCATATCCTCCTATTCTGAACAGAGGTTTTCAAAAATAACTTATCTTTGTGAGCAACAGTGTCTGATGTAGGCCTTTTCCTCCCAAATAATGGGGTGGTCAATGCAGGGGCATGCCCACTCCATTTTGTGGTCCTCTTTTAGATATGACAGCCATTTTGTGTTATGTCACACACCCAACGGCAGCCATTTTGTGCTGGCTCCCACAATACTTCCCCCAAATTCCACATGTGCCCACTGTCTCAAAAGGGTTGGCAACAATACTGAGCTGGATAAACCAATGGCCGGACTTGTTGTAAGGCAGCTTCCAATGTTCCTGTGGCTTTATTAGAAAGAATTTATACGCCAGAGGGAAAACAATAGAACCATTCATTGTGGGCTGTGAGGACAGAGAGATGGCAGGCTTAGAATTTATCTGCGGCTGTTTGGGCTTAATTCAAAAACCAAATTGATAGAGTCTGGGAAACAGACAAAATGCTTCAGAGGAATTTATCTAGTCCTTTAGAAGAGCCCTGATGTGGAATTTGAGTATCCAGTACCTGATACATGATCAAATCACAGATTAAAATGCTTAGATTTACAATCCCTGGATTTTCAATGCTGGACATTTTTATCGTAATTGTGTAATTTTGTCCTGTCAGTTACTGGAGTGAGTGCATGTGGATCCCGCACCGTTGCCTGATCCAATAGCAACTAAATGCTTGTGCACAGCTGATCTTGCTGAACTGCTCTTTGCCAGGATCCGCAAAAGTGGCAGGCTTGTGCCACACTGATAGGGGGCCTTCCAGGAAGCAAGGGCTGAGATTGAGAGGACAGGCAGCAGCCCACCTTTCTGCCTTGGCCAAGGCTTTTGCCGATGGCTTCACCTCAGTGAGCACCTTTGCAGCAACCCTTCAGGCAGTTGAGGGCTGCTGAGGAAGAGGCAAGCATGAAAGTGACTGACTGGGAGCCCCAGGAAGAGCACAGAGAGAGGTCCCACCAGGCGGGGATTACAAAGAGGGGGTCAGGCATGGGGGGGATACCTGAAGGTGACAGAAGATGTTAGCCAACTGTGTGGGACCCAGAGAGTACAAACCTTGTCTCTCTCCAGATCTCTGGGAGGAGATGGGGGGGGGCAAGGCTACCCCATCACAATAACTGCTGGAATACTCTGAAGAGAGGGAGAAACAGGTGTAAGAGAGGACAAGAAGAGAAAAGGGACAGATCTTTTAAAGGGCAGTCTGTGCCTTACCCTTCAGCTCTTACTGATGAAACCAGCTGGAGCCAAGGGGAAAGTGGGGTATCCCTGGCAACCCCTCAGAGAGGCCCACTCAGTTGAGGGTGGGCAGAGCAGTCATGTGGGCTGCTGGGAAACAGACCTAGGAGCCCGAGGAAGGAAGGAGCCCGCTCCTGGCAGAACTTGGGGAAAGTAAGTGACGCACAAACTGGTGACAGAGACTCGCTTCTCTAAGGGTAGAGCAGCTCCCCTGGGACACCCTCTGCTCTGAAGAATGGTGCAGGAACCACCACACCCTCCATGAATTGGGGAGCACAAAAGGAAACCATCATGTGATGTAACAGGTGGAAGAACAGTCTCTACAAAAGCTTCACTAGCCAGTACTTCTCCTGCATCTTTGAGTGAGGTGTATGGATCCAATGTTCTTTAACGTATCGCTTTCCCCTGGCTCAGTCACATGCAGGTAGAGAACCTGGGCTTCCTTTGCACACTGGGGATGTGAAGCAGCATCACCAAGAGCCCAGCACAGCTGCTCTGTTAAGCTTCAACTCGGAGTGGATATTACTCCATTTTTTAATGACTATGTAAATGCTGTTTCATGCTTCCAGACACAAATGAAACAAACTGTGCCAGCTACATATACTTAAAGCCTCTTCCAAGCATTTGATATGTTATTTGACATTGGTGGCGTATGAGTTGTAGCTAATTAGCAATTCATAAGGACGAAATTGTCTTAAACTGAGTTGGGTGGAATCTACACGCATATAAAAACCGTTCTGAAAATGCTTTTTTTTTAAAAAAAGGTGTTTTTTAAAATACGTTGCGGTTTCCATAAGGCTCACCATCGCCATCTAGTCACATTGTATATTGCACCTAAAACACACTTTAAAAGTTTTATTTGCAGCTGTACAGCTAAGTTATTTGTGAAACTGGGGGGAAGAATTAAAAACTAAACAAAACATTTAGGTCTGAAGATAAAGCTATTGATGGCTGCTATGTGTGGTGGCCATATGCTCTGCCTCCAAAGATGAAGGCAGCAATGCTTTTGAATACCAGTTGCTAGAAACTGCAGAAAAGGAAAGTACTGTTGCTTGCAGATTTCCCATAGGCATATCGTTGGCTACTGTAGGAAGAGGATGCTGGACTTCATGGACCATTGTCCTGATCCAGCAGACTCTCCTGATGTTCTTATGTTCAAAAATGGTCAAACCATCTTCTCTCCTGTGATAATATTTAGTTTTGCTCAAAACCGACTGTTGTTCTTTCAGTGTCAGTCAGGGGTAACCATCTCCAGATGTTGCTGCTACATTTCCCCCATCATTCTTGACGATTAACCACATAGGCTGAGCCTGATAAGAGTTAGGAGTCCAGCAGCATTTGGAAAGCACCATATTGCCTTCCTTGGAGGTAAAGAGTTTATAAATAAAGTCATACCCTGGAAGTCAAACAGCTCAATTTGGCTCCCGAACATTGCAAACCCAGAAGTGACTGTTCCGGTTTGCAAACTATTTTTGGAAGCCAAAGTCTGACGGGGCTTCCACGGCTTCTAATTGGCTGCAGGAGGTTCCTGCAGCCAATCAGAAGCCGCACTTTGGTTTTCAAACGTTTTGGAAGTCAAATGGACTTCCAGAATGGATTCTGTTCGACTTCCAAGGTACGACTGTAACAGCGAAACTATGAGATCCCTGATTTGTTATTTGTGAGAATGAAGAGGTCTTGATTTGAAGTGAAATGTGGGTGGGGTGTGAGAACAGAACAGAGAGATGAATGAGGCCATTAGCAACACCGCAAATTGCAAATTTTCAAAAGATCATAAATCACACCCTCAAGTAATCCTAAGACTGGATTGAAAAAAAATCAATAGTATTTTAAAAGTTATCGTAATAGTGAGAATACTTTGTATTTGGCTTCTGGCTTCTAAGGGCACCGTCACTGAATGCAGTCAGAATAAAAAACAGAAGCCACACCACAGTTATGTCTGAAAAGCTTTCATTCGTATTCATCTGCAGGATATCATTTCTGCAGATCTGTCATTTCGAAAGCAAACAGATCAAAACTACTTAACACAACACTCTCTGGTTTGAATTCTTTGTTGATCATAGGATTAACGTAAAACTCCAGGGTTGCAATCTTATAAACACTTACTTGGGAGTAAATTTCATTGAACTTAATAGATCTTCTAAGCGGGCATGTGTAGAATTGCACTCCAGGCTTGTTTAAGTTACAGGTTGACGTCATGCACCTTCAAGAATTAGACATTTAAGGACATGTTGTGAAAGTTGTGGGGAATAATTCTGAATTCATGAGATTACTAGCTTGCCATTGCTGTTTAACATGTATGCAGTCAGAGCTTTTTTTTTTTTTTTCTACAGCTGGAACTCAGTTCCAGCACCTCTCAGGTGGGAGACATTGCCATTATAGGGGAACAAGGGAGGCCTCTGTGGTGACTTTTGGCACCTCTTCTTCTAGGAAAACAGCACTGTATATGGTTTAGTACTTTTGGTGTTTTCCCCCAATGAGGTTAAAATGCTTAAACTTCAGTGGGGGAGGTTGTTAACATGACAGTGATGAAAGAAGCCACTAGTTAAATACTATACTTGAGGGCATAGCCAGGACTTCAGAGTGCTAACTTTCTACTGAGATGAGTGGGTGAGCAAAAAAATCTGACTATTGGTCAAGGCTCTTCCAGATGAAATTTGAAGAGCTACTTTTAAGGAATATGGCATCTTGATTATAAAACTGGAGTAGTTATCCACCGCTTTGAAATTTGCCCATTAGAAAGCTTGACAATGAACCTTTCTGAATTCCCAGCATACTTAGAAGTGGGAAATGAGTAAGACGATACTAGATTGCAAAGGTTGCTTCAATTCACAAGGCCTGAGGATTACAGATACTCCTTTCGGGATGAAGAATCAACAGAGCATGGGCCCCTTGTACCAGGTATGTTGATTGGCCAACCTTTCCAGTGAAGAACACCACCATTTAGGGGATCATAGTAAAAGCCTTGCTGCAACAAAGTCATTGTGCACACAGATACATAATTGCGCCTACAGGTACATAATTGCACCTACAGGTACGTATTTCTCTAGGTGTTTCGGCACACACAAGTACAGGCAGCATGCAAGGTGATGGGGAAATAATGGAATGTCTTTCTATTCCATCAGATCTGGGTGGCATCCCTAAATGCTTGTCTGCAATCAGTGAAATACTACATTAAAGTGGGGGGGAAACAATTCAGTGCAAAAAACCAGAACTGATGTTACCTGAGGCTCAGTAGAACAGATGGCTGTGAAAATGCCTGTCCTGGGTGGTCAGTCTCTCTAAAAAAGGGATAGCAAACCTGTAGCCCTCCGAATGCTGCTGAACTGCAACTCCCAGACAGCATGGCTAATGGCCAGGTATAATGGCAGCTATAAGGCAGCAACATCTGGAGAGCCATAGGTTCCCCTTCTGTGAAGTATCAGGTCGATAACTTTGGTGAATGGGGAGCCTGTAGCCTTCTGGATATTGCAACTCCCATCACGCCTGACTACCAGCCATCCTGACTGGAGTCCAACAACACCTGGAAGGCCACAGGTTCCTTATCACTCTTCTAAGGCCCAGCTTTCCTTCTAGAATTCTCAGTAGTGGCATGGGACCCAAAAATGTTCCATGTCAGCTTTGGCTGATAAACAATGGATGTAAAGGAGAAGTGGGTCAACAACCAACATCCTTTGGTTATCCATATTATTCCAAGGACATCAGCGTCTCAGCTGACCTCCATTCCAAGCAAACAGAATCTGGTTGTGTGCATGCCCCCCTTGAGTCTCTTACTGCTCCTAGACTGGGGTGGCATCCAGTGGCATCCAGTGGCGTAGCGTGGGTTGTCAGCACCAGGGGCAAGGCAAGTAATTTGCACCCCCTAACCCGTGGAGCCAGGTAGGGGCAGAGAGCTGCGAGTGCGAGCGTGCCCCCATGTTGCGCCCAGTGCGGCCGGGCCCCCCTGCACCCCCCACGCTATGCCACTGGTGGCATCTAACAGAATGTAGTTTGAGCAAGCCACTTCCTTGGTGGGGTGCATGGGGCGCCCTAAATTTCTGGAGAGCTTTTGAAGACTTGCTTCAAAACGCACAGCACCATACCACCCTGGGAGGAAGCTCCATTGAATTCAATAGGGCGTCCGTCTGAGCAGACAAGGCTGCAATCCCGAGAGTAAATCGCCTCCGAATTCAACAAGATGTTTTATTAAGAGTAGGGCATATTCTATGACTGCTCTGGGGAACCTGACGCTTCCTTCCCGGGGGAAATGTTTGTGGATGAGAATATGCATTTGTTTTTTGCTTGGGTTTTTTGGCAAAGGCTGTTTGCAAAATACTTGGGGGGGGGAGCTGAGCGCCCTCCCCGCCCTGGCAGCCCGGAGCCGCCTATCGCCAGCAGAGCGAGCTCCGCCGAACAAAGCCACGACAAGCGGATTAACTTCCAAATGACCCTCGCCGCGCGGCCGAAAGCGCCGCCGGAGCCCCACCCCTCGGACGGCCGGAGGTCTGGCTGCTGATGGTCACATGGGCCTCTCTCAGCATGGTGGGAAGGGAAAGTTTATTTGAATTGCAAGCGCTGCCCGCCTGCCTGGGGACCATCAAACTTATGCTGCTCCGCTTCCCGGCCAGCTCTGCTGCTGCTCCTCCTTGAAGTTTGCTGCGCCCTCCGCCCCGCCAGCCCGGCTCCAAATGCTTCACACAGTTTGCAAGGTGATTTTTTAAAAAGATAATAATATTGTTTTATATCCATTTCAACCTCTGCTTTTGTTCATGCTCATCCATTTTTTGCTTTTGCAACATTTGTGATCGCAGATCCCCTCCTTAACCAGCGTTAAATGCATTTGCTCCTATTTGCGGCTTCTCTTCTTTTGCAACTACTTTTTATTTCTATTTTTTCCTACACCCCCTTAGTTCCCTTTCCCCATTGTCCGCCCTCTGATTCGAGGCTCCGCACGTCAGTCACGGGCTTGACTCTTGCCCCTCCCCGCCTCCCCGATTGAGCGCTGGCTCCCCGCCTTCTTCCTCTGCTTCGTCCTGCCTCCCCAAGGCCGCGTCTGGTTGGGCGGGCGCCGCGCCCGTCACGCGGGGGAGCCAATCGCAGCCGGCCTGCATGCCCACGAGCGAGCCGGGAACTTGCAAGTAAGTGTGCGACTGTGGGTTAGGGGAGCGGCAGAGCTTTTGGGGGAAGGCGGCTGGGAGGGTCGGGATGCTTTGGGAAACCCCTGGCCGGCACCGAAACGCTGGAGAGCACCCCTGGGTGTCCCTGGAAGTGGGTGAGGGAGGGGAGGTCTGTTGCTTGGAGGAGGGGCAGGATCAGACACCAGGAAGAGTTAAATGTTGCACCCCAGAGTTGTTGTTTTCCAGTACTTAAAAAAAACCACACAACTCCAGATTTCAAGTTCCCCATGAGATGCAAAATGATGCTCGTCTTCACATACCCTGTGAAAAGTCTGGTGTTCAGTTTGCTGGAGAATCTGCCATCTGCATCTGCTGCTCAGCTAAAAAGGGATTGTGGCTTTTGGAGGGAGGAGGGATTTTTGGAGGAAGCCCCTTGGATTTATTCCAGCTTCTTGGAGTCTGGTGGTACTGATCTGCAAACCCAAAGACTCTGTTTCGCTCTGTTGTGTTGGAATTTCCGGAGCTGTGCTGCAGGGGTACCTTAGGAGTACTGCAGGTGGAAGTAACTGCAGGCTGAACTTAATGTGGGAAGCTGGAGCAAGTATACGTAGCATCTTTGCTGGCTAGACAGCTAGCTAAGCCTGGTGGGGTTTTTATTTTGCAGAAGTGTTTCCAGAAAGCTGTAGATTCACCCTCAAGGTGTGAGCTCAAGAAGGGAGCTTTCCAGTAATTTTTGCATGCCCAATCTGTCATGTATCAGCTGTCTGCACTGGAGACCTGTTCATTCCTGGCTCCTTCTAGCTAGATAGGCCTAATTCTCTGTTACTATTATCTTACTAATATAGGCAATCATTCAATTATGCGAGCCACCCCCTGTGGCTTCAAGTGGTACGGCTCAGATGCAGGTAAACCTGTGTCTGGGCTGTACCACCTCAAGATGCAGGTGGAGGCTGGCATAATTGAATGCCCATCCATAAAAGCGAAGTCTAGCTAAGCCTTCTTGCAACTAGTTTTCTATAGGCATGGAAGGTTTTTGAAGGAAGGAGCATTCCACCATGTGATTTTCCCTCCTGTTGTCTGTACATCCTAGATCCAGTTTGCCCACCCCTATAAGAACAGACCACTAGATGTGCCTTACTCTGTTATCCCTGCAGAGACTTTTGGCTAATAGTGAGGCTTATTTGTCATCTTCTTAAGTGTCTACATTAGCTAATGTCTTGCTTTTATGTTCTGCTGACATGGCTGAGTGAGCCCTGACCGGGAAATGAAACATTTGCATGCTTTTGCTTTGTGCTGAATTGCTTACTTGGAAGTACATCTCAATTGCCTGAATGGCACTTGCTTTCCAAATTTGTCTTTAAAATCACAACCTAAAGCTCAGAAAGTCTTTTGCGTGATGCAAATGTTTACTCCCAAATAAAGTGAGATGGCGTTGTTTCAACAAGGCCTGCATCACATGCAGGCTTGCTTCAAGTAAGTACCATTGGACCTGCTGAGATTTACTTCTGAGTAAAGCAACACAGAATGTGGCTTTAGACTTCAAAGTCCATAAAATTAATCTAGGCTGCAAAAAATTATACTAGCCTGCTATGAGTCTCCGTGCTGACCTATCAAGAGAGGAAGCCCCATCTTCCATCAC
This sequence comes from Podarcis liolepis, assembly GCF_965112155.1. NCBI lineage: Eukaryota > Metazoa > Chordata > Lepidosauria > Squamata > Lacertidae > Podarcis > Podarcis liolepis. The sequence continues at coordinate 27,463,230 of NC_139559.1, forward strand.
TTATGTGGAAATGCAGGCTTGTGGCTTTTTGGCTGGCTAGTAAAAAAAAAAGATCTACCAAATAGACTGGCAGGAGTGTGATGGAGCAATCCACCCCTCCTTTAGCAGCTGTCTGTATTTCTGTGATAGTTGTAGAGAAAAGGGCATCCCTCTCTTTGTGACTTGCACAGAAAGGAAGTAGACTGTGAATAAATCCTTTCCTCTTCCACCAGCCCCCTTGTTTGCCTGCATGGAATTCCTGGTCACCTGTGGCTGTCACACAAGTTGCTAAAATACAAGTATGTGATGTGGCTAACTCCATGCAGTGGTGCAGACTTTTTTGGTAGAGGAAAACCCCAACACGTCAGGTGTGCAGAAGGAAAAACATTAATTGCGTTATTCATAAACCCCATGTTTCGCTAAATAGCCCCGTCTCCCAGATAAGTCCAGGATCTAAATTTGTGTGGCTGTTCCACTGACCCCATGTCAGTTCAAAAACCCAGGGACCCGCTGATGGCCTGGAGGTGTCTGTCCATGTGAGACAAATTAGAACATGAGAAAATCCCTGCTAGATCAGGCCAGAGGTTCATCTAGTCTTGCATCCTGTTTTCACAGTGGCTGACCAAATGTCTATGGGAAATTTACAAGCACTCCCCGCACTTCTGAGTCCTAGCAATTCAGAAGCATACTGCACCCATCTCTGGAAGCAGAGCATCACCAACAAGGCTAGTAGCTATTGATGGCCTTCTCCATAAATGTTTGCAATCCTCTCTACGTGTTTGTTTGGAAACAAGCCTCACATACATAAATGATGTTTCCAAGTAAGTGGGTATAGAACTGTAGCCTACAATCATTGCCCAAAACACCTTTATTTTTCCTTGGGGAGGAGAACATATAAACAACAATACATATAAACAAACAGTTCAGCAATAGAGGTATGTACATCCTTCTGAAAGGGGCCTGTTGTAACTGGGAAAACGGCACGTTTGTGTTGCTAAGCTAAATTGATAGTTTACGTGATCGGGACCACTTGCCAAATAGCTCTCTGAAGGTCAGAAAACCAATTAAAGGGAAAAGAATAACCTCTGCTGTGCCTGTGAGGTTTTAACTGGTGTGGGTTCTCTTTTGGCAGCAGAAGCAGAAAGAAAATAATGGCTGGTAATGACGACCTCTTAAAGAATCTGCAGAACAACTTGCAAGAGCTGAACAATCTCCGCTCTAGGTATTACATATCAGCAAAACGTACCTTGTCTGCAGGGGCCAAGGCACTGCTTCGTGACCAGCAACAACTGCCAAGGGAGAATATGAACATCCAGCCGTTTGCTCCTAGAAAGAGCATCCGCCACCGTAACCCCTACTGGCCTGATGAAGAAATCCGGACCTTCATTGAGATATGGGGTGACGACCAAGTCCAAGCCTCGCTGGCCACCAATTTTCGCAACGAGGCTCAGTATGAGTGGATCTCTGATCGGATGCGGGAATACGGCTATGACAGGGATATGAAGCAGTGCCGTTTGCGTGCCAAAGAGCTTCGGCGAGGATACAAGGCCATTGTTTGTGGAAACAACTCCTCTGTGAGCGGCCAACGTGCCCTGCCGTTCTATGATTCCTTGAATAGTTTCCTGTGCATGCACAAAGGCCTGGTGGTGTCCAAAGTCTCCCTCTCCATAGATCGGAGGAATCGAGAGGCACAAAAGCTGGGGCTGGAGCAGGAGAAAAACGAAAAACTAAGCGTCGTCCTCGTTTCCGACGACGACGAAGCCTCCATCCCAGAGCCTGCGGATGACTCAAATGGCTATTTTCAAGACCCGCGGATGGATTCTGACCCTGTGAATGCCCAGTCTCCAGGTGATGAATGGGAGCAGCACGGAGAAGACGACATCCTGGCAGGTGATGAGGCTTTGCCCCATTTCCCCAGTGCTAGAGGAGAGAGCCATTCGGCTGTCAATTCAGGTGAATTTTGAGAATTCAACTCCTGTTTCAAAGATCATTGCTTTTGAGCAATGTCACCTAGGTGGGTTAAGTTAAGATGGTGGTTTGGGCTGAGCTTGATTTCTTTTTTTCTTTTCTTTTTTTAACACCTCTGAGCTTTGCTGGGAGGACTCCACTTATATACTAGAAGCCTGTACCTGTAATCTAGGGATTGGGAACCTGTGGTCCTCCAGATGGCAAATTCTACAATGCCAATAAGTCCCAGCCACCATAGCCCAATAGTCATGGATAATGGGAGTTGTAGTCCAACTGGTTCCCCATCCCTGCTGTAATCCCAAATGTATGAGGTTTGGCTATAGCTACTTAGTGAGGGGGGTTGGTCCACACAAATGTCAGAGGTTGTCTCCTTAGCATTGTTGGGCATGCTCCAGAGCTAAGCCCTAGTGAACACTGGCTGAAATTAAGCTTTCAGTTAGGCGTGGAGAACCTAGAGCCATCCAGATGTTCCTGGGACTATAGCTCCCATCAGCCACAGCCAGCATGGTCAGTGATGATGGGTTTTGTAGGCCCAACAGCAACTGCAAGGCCACAGGTTCCCCTCTGCTTCTAAGTGTAGGCTGCTGCTGCTGTTTTAACTTCTTTTGGCATCTGGTGTGCTGCTGGCCACCCGCAGAATGCCACCATTTTGTTAACTCCTGCTGTCTTCCATTGCAGGCCCATCCAGCTCCTTCCCCAGAGGACCCCTGGCCGACACTGACAGAGCGAGCAACCACTGGAGCAGGAAACAGAGGAAGCAACCTGACACTGCCTCGGACCTCGTGGACGCCATATCGCAAGTGGGTGACAGGCTAGTGTGCGCCCTATCCGATTTGCACTCGAGGCACAGGGAGACGTCTGAGCTTACGCAGGCCAGGGAGAGCAATGCCCGCAAGGAGGAGTTGACCATCCTCGCAAGCCACGTGGGCCAGGCCACCAAAAACATGGACAAACTCATTACTCTTATGGAGACATCGACCAGGCGGATCGCAGATGCCATGGACAGGCAAACAGCTGCCTTGGAGAACCTGGCACGGTTGTTTGCCACCAGGGCGCCATCTCTTCCAGTGCCCTCCACATCCCAAGGGCAGCCTCCGCATTCCTCCCCAAGCACCTCTGTACTGCTCCCATCATCATCATCGCCGCCACTGCTGGTGCTGCACAATGCTCCAAACGCTTTGGGGGGCCACCACGCCAGTGCTCCCAAAGCTCCAGAATCACCAGCTCCCAGCGAGGCTGAGGAATGCCAGCCAGAGAAAAAGAAAATAAAAACAGAAGGCAACTAGTGGAATCTCATCATTTGACAATCCCTCAAACATGCTTCTTTGCTCTCATTGGGTAGACACTCATCCTTTTTAAAAAAAACTCCTTTGAGGGGGAAAGTCAGGATGGCGGAAGCTGTAACAAATCTCTCTTTTTTTAATGTAGCCAGAATTTCAGTTTGAAGGTATGTTTGCATAGAAGAGGGAAGGATGAGTTTTGCCTAGGATGACAAAACTGTAGAGTTCACTGGCATTCCACTGTTCTGTCCCTTGCTCCATATTCTGCTGCTTCGTTATGCAATTTGGACTGCATTCCCGTGCACAGTTGCTAGGGAGTAAAGCCCCACTGAACTGTGTAAGGGTGGTTCAGATCTAGGCTTAGGCCACAGAGAAGGTTGGTTCAAAATCTCTGCTCAGCCCTGAAGTTGGTTGGTGGCCTTTGTCAGCTGCTGTTTTTCCTCTCTCCAAATGGGTAATACAAATCTGCGCTGCTTGGTGGTTTTGAAGATGAGCAATTTAAAGACTGAATCATTGTGCACAGTGAAACCGATATAAACGAGTAGAGAACATTCTTTGTTGATATATAACATGTTGTTGTTAAAATCAGTGAAATGCACGGTGAGTGATGGGCTCTTTTCCTCCCTTGTCTCAATGAAACCACGTCTTTATTGGCAAACAAAAATAGTCTTCAAATACTAAAATTGAACATTTTTAATGTGGTTGCGGCAGCTGCTCTTGGAAGATCAAAGCCCAAGCTTGGTGGTTCTTTCCTTCGCAGGTTATAAGAATGGGGAACCTCTGGCCCTCCAGATGATGTTGAACTACAACTCCCTTCAGCCCTAGCAAGTATGACCAATGGCCAGGGATGATGGGAGTTGTAGTTGAACAACATCTGGAGGGCCAAAGCTCCCCACAGCTGGGCTACAGCTGAAGGAGGGATAGACCTGAGTGCGCAGAGCAATGGTCTCCATTTTGTAGCTCATGCAAGACAAAATGGGTTAGTAAGAGAAGCAAAGCAAACCTTTGTCTTTCAAAGAACTCCTTGCACTTGAGAGTTCTATGAAACTCATCTCCTCCCAACCACTAACCTTGTAGAGGAGATCAAGGACTAAACACCAGGAATAACTTTTATGACAGTAAGATTTGTTTGACATTGGAACAGTCTCCCTCAGGACATTGTGGACTCTCCTTCATTGGAGGTTTTTGAGCAGAGGTTGGATGGCCCTTCTGTCATGGATGCTTGAGATTCCTGCATTGCAGGGGGTTGTACTAGATGGCCTTTGGTGCATCCCTTCCAACTCTATGATTCTGGGGCTAAGTCAGGGGTGGAGAACCTCCAGGGTTAATCCTGCAGTGGTGGCACACAGCCTGCTCCCTGTCAAAATTGGCCCTTGAGGACAATCATGGAGTCAAAAAGGTTCCTCACCCCTGAACTCAGGATTTGTTTCTTTAATGTTAGCCTGCCTGTTGTTTCTGGGCAGCACACAAGCTGGGGGTATGAGTGTGACAGCCAAATCTTGCTTAACCCCAGCATCTGGCACTCAGAGAGCCAGTGTGGTGTAGTGGTTAAGAGCAGTAGTCTTGTAATCTGGTGAACCGGGTTCACTTCCCTGCTCCTCCACATGCAGCTGCTGGGTGACCTTGGGCTAGTCACACTTCTCTGAAGTCTCTCAGCCTCACTCACCTCACAGAGTGTTTGCTGTGGGGGAGGAAGAAGAATGTTGGCGGCTTTGAGACTCCTTAGGGTAGTGTTAAAGCGGGATATCAAATCCAAACTCCTCCTCCTCTTCTTCAAAGCTTATGTTGTCCCTGACCATTGCTTGTGGAGAAATCAGACTCCATGAATTTGTCTTCAAAGCCTTCAAGCTGGGGGCCAGTACTATTTCTTGTGGTAGCGAGTTCCATAAGTTAATGTTGTGCAGAGTGAAAAGTACTTTTGCTCATAAGCCCCAAGATGTACCGACAATCAACTTTGATTATGATGCCAATGTCTAGATATTGGAAGAGTGAAGCGCTCTCGTCTCCCTTCCTAGTTGCCCCTTCCTCTCTCATTCTTCAGGTGGGCAGCTATGACTGCACAGAAAAAAGATTATTAGCCTCACAAACCAATGCAGTTGGCCTGACAGAGGCGCACTGTGCAGGCTGGAATTTCTCCCGTTACAATTTCCTTTATGGGGAATGTAAATTGTATTAGTGCTCAGCTGCGACTGCAAATACCTGCCTGCAGTCGCTGTGTGGACGTGAGTGGGGAAAGGGATTGACAAGAGTCCCAGTCCCCATGATGGCAAACAGTTCCAACTGACCTAGGTGAGGCTGAGTGTCCTCATTCCTATACAGTGGTACCTCAGGTTACATACGCTTCAGGTTACAGACTCTAACCCAGAAATAGTGCTTCAGGCTGAGAACAGAAATCATGCTCTGGCGGCGCAGCGGCAGCAAGAGGCCCCATTAGCTAAAGTGGTGTTTTAGGTTAAGAACAGTTTCAGGTTAAGTACAGACCTCCGGAACGAATTGAGTACTTAACCTGAGGTACCACTGTATTTGAAAGCGCTGTGCACCACCACCCCAGGTGAAGGGCACATTGATTCCTAAACAAAATATGTGGTCGTTTCAGACAAGCAACCCATTTTTAAAAAAATGTGTATTAGGGAACTAGAGGCCTGCATCCAAAGATTGGGCTGGTTATTTCAGCCTTGCAACTAAGGCCCCAATTATTACTAGCCTGTTAAGGGGCTAGCAGCTTCTGTTTCCACGACGGCTACAGAGAAGGAACCCTACCTCCTCTTGGCATGCTGAGAGAGAGGGAAGAATGCCTTCTACGAAGCAGATTGTGCCAGCCTGCTACGTTTTCAGGAAGGCCATGAAGGAAGGAACAAAGTAGACAGCATCAAAATGCCACATATCCTGTAGTATGGGGCTCACGGAAGTTGCAAGTAAAAGGTGTGTGAGAGAGTATTGCCAATACATTCTAAGCGCATATGCTATTGAAGAGGCACTGCCACTTTTAACTGAAAAGTGCAGACTGCTTTTGTTTCTCAAATGCCTAGTTGTAACTGGGATCTCTATTGTAGAAGATCAGGGTTATGCTTCACCTAAGTAATACTAATTTTGTTTTTGTTTTTTTTTAAAAAAAAGCTCTCAACATTTTTTACATGGCTACCGTACCAATAAAGTTGGATACTAAAAACTTAAAGTGGTGACCATTTATTAACATTTGGTATGTATGTCCAGCAGTTCAGGTGGGGGGGGGGGGGAAGAGACTTAATATCATTTGAAGTTCTTTTAAACTCAACTATCATTACATTTTAATAAATAGGCTTAGGTTCATTTTGTGAAATGAGTCGCTCAGGCATTTTAATGCAGGAAATAAAAATAATCATCACCTTAAAACAATTCCATCTTAGTCAGCGTAGCTATCTTTTTTGCATTTTGCCTACAGAAGAAACTGAAAATAGTCTAGGGATTAAGCCTCACAAAACCACAGTTCCTCAGATGAAGTAATGGTATTTGAGCCAGTTTGTGCTTGGAGCATAGAGGTGATTTTAGATACCTATGATTCCAGTGACTGCAGTACAATTACTTGCATATAATAATCTACATTAAAGGGACACACATTGACACATTCTTAATAAGAGTTTAAATGCCGTTTCATAACTGTTCATTGGGAAACTGAATCAATTTAATTTCCCATTAAGCAGGGGTATAATGAGGATGCAACGGGTTGAATGCCTAAGCATCTAATCTATGCTCAGTAATGCAGCCTTTAAACATAATTCAACAGAGGAAATGTTCATCCCCACACACAGGCCCAATTTCGCTGCATAGTCAGTTGTTTGTTTTGCCTTTTTTTCCCTCCCCAAGTGGTCTAACCTTATGCCAGGTTCCAGTGTTATTTACTTATTCTGTTTGTAAATCACCGTGCTGCAAGGCACACCCATGGTGGTTTATAATATTAAAACACTAAAACAAATTAAATGGTACAATACAAAGAGTGGGAAGCTTTTTCACCCTAGCACCACATTCCCTTAGGAGGAAACCTTATGAGGGCCATATGCCAGGGGTGGCTGGGGCCAGAGATGAAAGTGGTCCGAACAATGAACCAGAAATTTAGCACTTCTGCAATAGGGTAGCTTCTGTACACATTTGCACACACCGCTCTCTCCTCCATCCAGACAAACGACATTATCAGGACATATTCTAGCAGGGTAATACTCTCAATGAGAATGTGAAGAAAGGCCAGTGAGGGTGGGGCCTTGGAAGAAATTCAAGGGTTGTGTGATCTGGGGAGAATTCTGAGTCAGAAAGGGCTGAAGGGAGACAGAAATGGAGCAAGAGCTCTTGGGTTGAAAGCCTCTTCAGGAGACAATGAAACTTGCTGCCTGGTCTGGGCTTCTCCACTTCTGTCACTAAACTGCCGTGTGATGGGAAGAGCCAACATTCTTCATTCATTTCTCAAGCCACGGGCATCATAACACATGCTAACTCACCTCCCATCTCTCCAAGCACACCCTTGATGGCCAAAATGTGCTATGTGCATCATGTATTTGTGGAGGGTACCCATGTTTCTGTGCTCATCAGAAATGCACAAGCTGTTGCTGCAGCACCGTAGACACAGGTTTGTGCAATTGGTAGGAGTTTATTTAGGTCATATGTTGCCCCCTCCCCCCCCAAAAAAAAATCTGTTCTGGGGCTTCCTCTCAACTCACCAGAGCGGATGTGGGTGGTGCTCGCAGGAATAAGAGGAAGTCCCATAGTGCAGACAGACAAAACGCTACATATTGTGATGGTATGGCAACAGAAAGGTTTCCTTAACTGCTGATTCCAACATAAAGAGAAATATTAGTAGGAAAAACCGACCTTGAATCAATAGGATATTAAGCACTGGTTGAAATGAATATCCCAGTCCTTAGCACGGTCGATTTACTTCAGATTTGAGGCTTTGACCTCATCCTGTGCATTGAGCAAATAATCGTATCCATGAAAAATAAAACTGCAGCCGTATTTTACACTTGCTGGGGAGTAATTCCGACAGAATGTACACCTTGTAAATCCTATTGCAATTACTAGGATGTTTAAGCCTAGGATGCTTGCAATCCTGTGCACGTTGAATCAAAGAGTAAATTCTGTTAAATTCATTTGGTCTAACTTAAGTAAACATGTAGAGGCTTCCTTTACATGTAAGTTCATTTGATGGAATTTCAACATTTGAGTAAAAGTTTTGAACAAACCTTGTTTCAGAAAGCCTTATGCAAATTATATTTAAAACTGTTTTGATTATCATTATTAAAAAAAATTCCCCAGGTATGACTAAGAAATTGATACAGCTAAAAAGAACTGAGTTTAGAATACCAAAAGGTCTAGATTTACTGCTTCAGAAAAATAAAATGCAAAGTTATCCCATTAATTCAGTTGCATTAATCTTTACTTAAAATCTCCCAGTGCCAGCTGTCAGTTAATTTCCGCTTAATGGTACCTGCCATTTTAACGTCAAGTGTTGATTGCAAATTATGGAGGAAATATATGCCAAAAGACATGCCCTGTGTACTGAGAAGGGCTTATAATACCCACAATGTCCAAGTTGGGTACTGCAAATTGTCCCATCTTTTTTAAAAATTTTATTTTGACAAAGTAATATTCATAAATGAATAAGAATAAAAATGTGCACCCCACCACTGAGACCATTCCATTGTAACTATCCAACCTCCCAAAATTTCAACACCTCTTGCGATGGTTTGACCCCTTTCCGTTTTAACAGTACAAATTCTACAAATACCCACCAAATCTCCTCAAAATCATTTCGCCTGCATATTCCCTGTGTTACCTTAATGGTGCATGTTAATTTATCATTTATAACTACGTCCCACACCTCTGTATACCATTCTTCCATTTTATATTCTGCTTGCCCCTTCCACTTCCTAGCTATAATAATTCGTGCAGCTGTCAATAAATTTGTGAGCAAGTCCTTCATAGCCTGTGAACCTTCCACTGCATCATAAATTGATAATAATGCTACCTCTGGACTTTGAGTCAGCTTTAACCCAGTGCAATTTGTACATCTTACTCAGAATTGTCTACTCTTTTAGTGGTTCTCAGGCAGGAGTCTTTCCCACAACATCTCCCTGGTCTGGAGAGAATATTGCGGCTTCATCCTGCCAATACCAAGGATTGAACCTGGAAAGTTCTTCATGAAAAGCATGTGCTTTCCCACTGATATACAGTCCCTCCCCATTGTTATGGTTGAACCCAGTCCAGTATCCAATATAACAGGCTGAACCAGCTCTTGTTTATTTATATCCCACCTTTCCTCCAAAGAACTTAAACTGGTGTGCATGATTCTCCTTCTCCTCCTTTAATCCCCACAGCAACTCTGAGGTTGGGGAGGCTGAGAGGCACTGAGTGGCCCAAGGTCACCCCGTGAGCTTCATGGCGGAGTGGGGATTTGAACTCTGGACTCCCAGGTCCTGGGCCAGCACTTTTAACCACTACACCACACTGGCTCTTGATGGCAGAAGCAGTATGGAACCCATGCCGTTTCTGCTCTGTCACAGTGGGGTCACCCTTTGCAAAACCCAGTGCCCTTTGTAAGCTCCCAATATCACAGTACCTAAAAATGTGGTTCCATACTAATTTCAGCGGGGCCATGATCTTTGCATGACGTATATAACTTGTGGAACCTTTTTCCAGGCTACATTTCCTTCTAGGGGCCACATGGCAAGAGCAGATGGGGCCAGAGGCAAAAGTGAACAGAAAAATGAATGTGTATTTTACATAAACCTCTCTGTGTTCTCCATCCAGGGCAGGAAGTGGTATCATTATCAGAGCTGAAGGTCACATTCAAGGCAGGCAAAAACACTCAAAGGTGTGAAGCAGGGACACTGAAGAGTGTGACCTTAGGAGGGTCTTCAGGACCAGGCAGAGAGGGATTCTGTCATCCTCCAGGCCTGAGGTTTGCTACCTCTGTGTTCAAGCTGCTGACAGACATTTTGCTGCAGTTTTATTTTCACCCAGACAGGGAAATACAGTGTTCATACACGCAAGGAACTAGCATCTGCATCTGACAGGGAAAGACAGGAAGAACAATGAGGTTACGCAAAACAGATTCCTAATTGGTGCATGCAAGCAAACAATTCTGCCCCGCTGGTTCCACAGAAGGGACAGACAGTGCAGTGGGAGAGATTTATGGCTTTTACATCAGGCTTACCTGAGCAGCTGTCCTGCATGGGGAAATGGAAATTAGCAAATGGTACCAGTTTTCTGAACAAGAGTAGCGAGAAGCCCTGGAACCAACAAAGCAAAAAGCCAAACAAGCAAACAACTCGAGTGTGCCTTTTCAGAGGACTACAATGGCAGCTCTGCTTGAACAACATCCCAAACACAAGCAACAAGACCAGCATGCTAATGTTATTTATACTGCTCAAGGACAGTATTACATCCTGCAAGAATAAAAAAGATGGTCCTGACTTTGGGACATACAGAACATTAAAGGAGCGGGAGCAGAAAGGGCTTAACCAATAAAGGAGCACAGCGAAGTCCATTAACCGCTGACTCTCCACACCTATGTCGAGGTGAGGGAGGAAGAGATGAGCTATGTGGCTGCAGGGAAGAGTGGATTCATCTTTTGGTCTGCTTCTAGCTGCACTGTCGTCAAAGTTCAGCTCAGCCTTTTTACCAGATCTGAGAAAGTACTGGTGGGAACTGATAGGAAAGCATTCTTAGGACTAATCAGTGCTTTTTTTCTCGGGGGACACAGGGGTACGCATACCCCTAAACATTTTGTAAATCTTTGTACTTTTGTACATTTACTGTACAGTGGTACCTCGGATTACAGACGCTTCAGTTTATAGACACTTCAAGTTACAGACTCCGCTAACCCAGAAATAGTACCTCGGGTTAAGAACTTTGCCCCAGGATGAGAACAGAAATTGCATGGCAGTGGTGCGGTAGCAGCGGGAGGCCCCATTAGCGAAAGTGGTACCTTAGGTTAAGAACAGTTTCAGGTTAAGAACGGACCTCCAGAACGAATTAAGTTCTTAACCCGAGGTACCACTGTATTTATTTTCCCCAATTTGAACTATAAAATGGTGCTTTTCTTCAGTCAAAATGAGAGTACCCCTAAACATTATTATTTTTTTTAGAAAAAAAGTACTGGGACTGATACCCACCACAAGAGCATGCTCCTATAGAGCTAGCAGATCAAATAACTGGGTCTATACCATAGTAGTGTGCTACAAAGGGACGCTCAGAAATCTAAGCAAACCAAGGTGATTCTAGCACAGTGCTCCGCTCCCATCATCCCCGACCACTGGCCATGCCAGGCTGGTGCTGATCGGAGCTGGAGTCCCAGTTGGCAATGACCCTGTGGTTCCCCAGTTGTGGAATGCCCTCCTAAATGTCTCCATCATTCTTAACTTTCAGGAGGAATCTGAAAATATTCCTGCTTATGCGGGCATTTGGTGGCTAATGAACAGCGTTTGTGGCAATCTCACAATCATTGGATGGAAGAATGTTTTTGACTGTAATTGCTTCTAACTAAAACTGCTTTTAAGGGATGCAGGTGGCGCTGTGGGTTAAACCACAGAGCCTAGGGCTTGCCGATCAGAAGGTCAGTGGTTTGAATCCCCGCGACGGGGTGAGCTCCTGTTGTTTGGTCCCAGCTCCCGCCAACCTAGCAGTTTGAAAGCACGCCAGTGCAAGTAGATAAAATAGGTACCGCTCCGGCAGGAAGGTAAACGGCGTTTCCGTGTGCTGCTCTGGTTCGCCAGAAGCGGCTTAGTCATGCTGGCCACATAACCCGGAAGCTGTACGCCGGCTCCCTCGGCCAATAAAGCCAGATGAGCGCTGCAACCCCAGAGTCAGTCACGACTGGACCGAACGGTCAGGGGTCCCTTTACCTTTACCTTTAAAACTGCTTTTAGAGGTTTTGAATTGTAATTGTCTTCAGAATATTTTTCCTGTTTTTGTTTATACATTGTGTATCTGTTTGCTGCAGGGTATGAATTCGGTTTATAATGAGGAACAGCATCTGGAAGGCCACAGGCTTTGCACCCTTGGGCTGAAGTCTGAGATGTTGCAGATGAGGCTCAACACTTCCACTACAGTTAGGAAGCCCACTGGGAGGCGGGCTTGTACAAGTCAGTTTCTCCGCCCAATCTTATTTCACATGGGTTGCTGAGAGGATAATACTGAAGGGGAAACATGCAACAAAAAGTTGAGCAGTGCAACCTCAGAGGATGCTTGTGGGATACAGGGTAGTGACAGCAGATAGCCCTGCTGCTTCGAAATACAAAGGGTTGGCGTGGCTTGACTTCATTTAAATAATTTTGAAAGGGGAAATTAGGAAATTACTGTAGCACACAGGAGAACAATCATTGGTATCCTCAAAGCATGTGCATTAAGCTCAGCCCACCCTCACCAACCCTTTGTGTCCTTGGATTTATCACAGAGGGACCAATGCCAGGCCTAAAGGTGTGGTTAGATCGGGATTATGGAGAACCACTAGCCTTGCATGGTACATGTGCCAAACTGTAAGCCGTCAAGCAGGTACCATGTAACTCATATTTGTCTACTCTGAATGCGCCTTCTGCTTATTATTAGAGCATGAAACTCTTAATCTCAGCGTCATGGGTTGAAGCCTCACATTGGGCAAGTTTCCTGCATTGCAGGGGGTTGGACTAGAAAACCCTCGTGGTACCTTGCAGCTCTACAGTTCTTCAAATCAATAAAAGAATACTGGCACTTAGATGCCATGGAATATTTTTTTCCTTTTTTATTAAATTTTTTCTTGGTTTACAAAAGTATGTGCAATGTCTCTCTCTCTTTTTTTTAAGTAACATTTTTTTACAGATCAGTTTCATTTGTTGAGACATTAGGAAGAAAAGGGGGAATGAGGTGGAGGGGGAAAGGTGAGTGGGGGTGGGTGGCGATGTTTTCTATTTTACTTAATATACGTGGTGTTTTGTGTCAGCGTCACTTGTGCAGGTTCTCTGCTATTCACTTGTGTTTCTTTGGTGGTGAGAGAGGTTGGGGTTGGCCTAGGGCAGGGGTCTGCAACCTTAAAGCAAAAAGAGCCACTTGGACCCGTTTTTGAAGGGGGAAAAACTGGGAGCTGCAAAACCATTGTGACATTTAAAAAAATATATCTCCGGAGCCGCAATCTGACAGCGGGCGGGAAGGTGACGTCGGGGCAGTGCCTGACTAACGCACGCACAGCCCCCATGCGACGTCACAGCCAGTACAGCGCCCGCCACAGTGGGGAGTGTCGGGGCGCACAATGCGTCTCCTCCCCTCGCTAGTATCCGCCCCGGAGCCGCGGCAAAGGTGTAAAAGAGCCACATGTGGCTCCGGAGCCGCGGGTTGCAGACCCCTGGCCTAGGGTGTGGTTGTTTGTGATTGGCTGTGGTGCTCCTTGTTTTCATGTGTGAGTGGGGTGGGTGGGTGTTTTGGATCAGGTTAGCCATATTGATTTGTATGTTGTTGGTGGATTTTAGTCATTGCCTTGTTGGGCTGTGCATGTGATAAAGGGGAGCCATACCGGGAGATGCCATGGAATTGAATTCTGCCTCACCACGTTGCACAAGCAAACCTCAGCGCTCTCTTCTCCCAAAATTTGCTCAAGGATGTCTCCCAACCCACTGTGTGGAGCGTGGCAGGCAAAAGGAGGATGTTGAAGCCCTGTTACATACACAGAAGTCCACTCCACACAGCCAGTCAACCTTGTGGGCAGTAGCCAACTAATGGACCCTGTCAGGACAGTTTTACACTTAGGCAACATAGTGTCTCCCCTCTCCTCCTCCCCACATGCCTCTTAAATCTCTTCTAAGGGTTCCCACTGATTTGGAGAGGGTGGAGGGAGGGCTGGAGAGAGAAGGGAAAGTTCCACTGCGGAAGTGTAAATCCTTCTGCTTCTGGGATGTTCATTGGATGCTGCCCTGTATTTTTATTTTAAGAAGCCTCTGGGGGAGTTATAGATATGCATAGCATTTACCCATCCACTCCTACATCTATCACACACACCTCAAATGCTCCTATGAATCCACCATGTTGTTCTGACTCTACCCACAGAGCAGCCAACTCCAAGAGACCAGCTTTAATTCTGCCAGTGTGAATTATTTTAAGCCCCAGACTAAATAAAATGGAAGGGATGCAAGCTGGAAGCTGAGGTCACTGTGGTCTTTCAGAGCCACTCCTACCAGAAATACCTCGTTAATAACATTCAAGAATCACTTCACAATTTAGCCAAAGAAAAAGGCTTTGTAATACTTGAGAGCCGTTCTCTGATATTTTTGGTATCGAAGGCATTTTAAATGTATAACAAGATGTTCAGCATGCATCCGAGGTGGGTGGAAGAGGGGAAATGAACTGAAACAGGCCTAAGTGTGCCAGCATTGGAGTGCCAGCTTTTGGCTTTGGCAACAGAATTCTTCCTTTTTCAGTTCATTGAACTGAATCTGCTATGAGCAAAGCTCTCGCCCTCCACCCCCCGCCACACATGTTTACAAGCTATTACTAGGTTATAATTCTGCATGTAGCACTTATTATATTGTCTGCCTTCAGCAGAGATGCTGGTGAGCTTTGCACCAATGCTACTACCCAAGGGAGTTTGATCATGGGTACAGTCAACCTGTTCTTAGTGGAGAACCTACAGTCCATGGGTCAAATTAGGGCCATGGGGTTGTGTTCCCCAAGCCTTATCCACCTGTCCTACAACTGATGTCGTTTATAATGTCAGGTACAGGACAGGTAAAGTCACGGCTACAAAGGAACAATCGGAAGCTCCTGGTTGTTCTTGACAAATCTGTATGTGGCAACTTTCACAAGCCCCACTGGCATGGTGTAGTAGAGTCAATCCCTGCTTAAAGCAGCATCAATCACATCTGATAGCACCAATCAATAGCACTTGTCAGTGGTGACATCAAGTCCCACTGTGATCAGCTGGACTCTTCCCTTTGCAGCAATTTGAACTCAAGCCACTATGCAGAAGAAAAATGTGCCACCTGGTCATTGTGATGCCATGCGATTAGCAGGTGAGCAGCCGCAACCACTTGTCAAAGTGGCCTGTCAAGGGTAGGAGAGCTCAGGATCTGGCTGTTCCCCATCCCTGGTATAGTTTGAAAGAATATGCATGTGGGTCCTTGGAGCAAAACTCTTGGCTGCTTTACTCCTCCTCCACTACCTGAAGGTAAGCCATGGTTTAGCTTAGTGTGAAATCAGAACTCTGGCTTATGGGTTGCCCCCCCCCCCCCCACAAGCAGTAATCCAGGAACAGACCTTGGCTACAGACCATGGTTTGTCTGAAGCAAGACAAACCAAAAGTTCAGGTTGACACGCAATACTAAGTCATGGCTTAGCTCTGGTTAGCTGGAGGATCGGGGAAAGGAATGAAGTGCCACAATTTTTGCTATGAATACGAATATGCCTGCTTACTCACACTCAGCTATGGATTTAGCATTACTTCCAGTCCATGACACTGTATCAATCTTCCTCTCCTATCGACATGAATATGGATGAAAAGGAGCACATTCTTCTCCCCAAAAAGGATGCGAGATCAGTCTACTCCCAGTCTGTGTCACTTTTGAATGTGTTCTGTTCAGTTCAGTTCAGCATTCAATTGGGATGTTTAAAATTCTGCATGAAAACTTGCATTTGCGGGCAGTTAGTCTTCTATGCTGTTTGATCAGCACAAGGATTACCACTAGTGCAAAAGCCCTCCATCCCCCCACCCCCAAATATGCTCCCTAGAACAGGTTTAGAGAACATGTAAGGAGAGGAAGTTCCATTGCAAGCAGACAGAACTACTTACTTATTACTATGTTGAATACAATCCTATGTTTCAATATGTATTGCTAAATGCATTCTCTCACAACGTAATTTCTGGTATGTTTTTCAAGCCAAAAGCTCATCCGAACATTTAGGGAAATGCAAAGGCGGGTATGAGTCATGGCGAATCTGCTCAGTAGTGGAGGCCCAGATAAGGTGAGTTCGTATAAGAATTCACAAAGATTGAATTCCTCAATTATCCCTACTCCCAAGCGCAGCATTACTGCTGCTCGACTCTCTCCAAAACAGAAAGGGAAGGTGATCTGCATTCATCAGGATGTTCTGTAACTCCATATTAGAGCATTTGGTTTGCATGCAGAAGGTCCCAGTTTCCATCTCCCAGTAGGGCTGTCTGAAAAATCCTGGAGAATCAGAGCTAGATAAACCAATCATGTGCCTTGGAAATTTTCTATGATCCTGTGTTCTGCATTCTAGAATAGTAGCCCAGATACCTATTTTCAAGCATCATCTCTCTACTGTTTTCTGGCTAGGAAGAATTGTATCTTGCACCTAAAAGAAAATACGAGACAAACACACATGCTTCTTGTACTAAGCTCAGAGGAAGCACACAGCAGCCAGTAACAATCCTTTAAAAATGTAAGTAGTGCAGTGTCTTCTCGTTGCTTTTTCTTTTCTTAACGGGGACTGGATAAGAATCAGAGGCAGGATAGTCACAGGGAAGACACAGGCAACATTGACGGAGCGGCTACTTTTAAAGATCACAAAATGGCTCCAGCAGGCAGAAGGGATTATGTCAATGACCACCTGGGATATTTTGCCTGTGATGCTGAAAGGTGCAAGTGTCACACCCCTTGCCACTTTAGAAGGCCCAGTCGCCTTCTAAATCTGGCCCGCAGGCAGTCCAGGAATCTGTGTGTTTTTACATGAGTAGGATGTGTGATTTTATTTAAAATGCATCTCTGGGTTATTTGTGGGGCATAGGAATTCGTTCATTCCCCCCCCCCAAAAAAAAATATATAGTTCTGCCCCCCACAAGGTCTGAGGGACACTGGACTGGTCCCCTGCTGAATAAGTTTGCTGACCCCGCTTTAGATACATGCAAGAATCTTCACAACGAATGTATATGGATGAAGGAGCTTCTTATTCTTCCAAGACAGACAATCTGCATTGCTAAGAATAGATTCCTTTCAGGCCATCTTCCTCCTCAGCAGGCTGTGCTGCCTATCAGTTTTCTCTTTTCATAGGCACACTGTTCCCCTCGCACCATGAGCCACCTTTACAGGTCTCTCGGGCAGATTCCAGGATGCTATTTAATGTTCAAGTCCCACAGTTTCATTAGCCTGAACACACTTGGTAAGCCTGTGATCTTTGACACCTTAGAGAACAGGAATAATTTTATAGTACATCCACACCATTTTTTATTTTAACTCACGCCCAGAATACCACAAGGTATATACCAGCCTTCTCCTCTGAACTATTCCTGTGCAACAAGCTAAGAGCTTAGACTCACAATGATATAACCTATTCTACAGGTGTTAGGACTCGGGGATAACATGGCCAGGCATGTGTTTCAGACAGGAAATGTCTGAGCTTTCCAATTAAAAGTTAATTGTCTTTGTCATTAACAGGCTCCCTCTGTTCATTTCCCCTGAAATTTGCTCAGCACTAGATCTTCCTTAATAAGCAATAAACACATAGCAGGGCACGCTGGTAGAATCAGATTTATGGGATTAGAAATGGCTTTTAATACCTTCATCATAATCTTTTAATTTAGAGCAGACTCCAAATCAAATCGGCCTCACTTTCTACAATGAATGATAATTTATTTAGGGTTTTAGCCATGACAGTGGTTCTAAGAAAGATAAATTCTTAAAGCAAAAATAATACTAATTATTCACCAAGAAAACCTCACCTGTTTTTTCCAAACAGGCATTTACATCGGAACGAACTGTGACATCTGCGCACGAAGTAGTCTTACTTTCATAACAGTTCCTTCCCCCCCAAAAAAATTCAGAGCCATGCTGTTTGTCTTACATCCATCCGATGAGGCAGGTTAGGCTGAGAAATGGGGTCTTGCTTGCCCAGAGCGATCCAATAAGCTCTTCAGCACAGGTTGACTTAAAGTGCTATTTCAAAGACTGAACGATGGAGAGATAAGAGAAGCATGCCGCCCTCCATAAGCACATGTTGCAGAGGCATTGGTCAAATCCATTTTCTTTGTCCAAACATGTGCATTAAAGCACCCACCATAAGGTGCAGGATGTAGATGTACACTTAAAATATCCAAGCACTTCTGGCTGAGCTACAAATTCCATAGCTAAACTATGGGGTTCACCTCCACAAGATGCGAAGATGGCCACCAATTTAGACAACTTTAAGGGGGTTTTAGATCAATTCATGGGAGGTATCAACGGCTACTTATCATGATGGCTATGGTACCTACAAGATCAGAGAAACCATGCCTGTGTTCAGTTGCTTAGAAACAACTATCTTACTCGTGGATTCTCCAGAGGCATCTGATTGGCCATTATGGGATACAGGATATTGGACCAGACCGGCTTTTGGTTTGGTCCAGCAGAGCTCTTCTTATACAACTAGACTTCCTACATCCAGATTCTCCTCTAAATCAATGCACTACACTGGTTGCAAGGATAATTTCACATATTATGCAAAGGCAAGCATTGGTTAGTCAATGGGGACCACAGCCAATCACCACTTCCTGCCTAGTGTACCTGTTTGATGCAGGCATTTGCTAACTTATTTGTCATTCATCTATATAGCTGTAAAAACGAAAATGTGTGAAGTGGCTGTTAGCATACATCGGATGGTTGGGAAGCATGGAAATCTGTGGTATCGGTCACCAATTTGCAATTCATTTTAGGCATCTAGAACTGATTCAGTTAAGAATGCAGTTTTCACAATGTCTCCTTCTGCAAGATTCATCTGACAACACAACTCATGATATGCCCAGGAAGAATACAAAGCCCCAAACAATGAAGTGCTGTGGAGTATACAACACAGAACCACATTACTCTCTGGCCTCTCTTGTTTCAGCTCAGGCCTGGTTAGTGGAGGCCATTAAAAGGAAAAGGTTGATACACTGGGGAAGATCTGTTTGAATTGCTTTCCCAGGGATTACATCAAACTAATCTGAAGCAAAGTGTAAGAGTGCTTTGAAGAACCTATCTATAACATGACTGAAGACAAGTACTGCAAGACAGAGACGTATCTTATCTAGGACACGCTTTCTTTCAAGGGGTATGGGCCAGACTTTCACTCACGTGTGATTTACACAGATCTCTGCAAAAGCTCCTTTTACCATAGCAGTTGTGAAGCGATAAAGCCGATTAACTCTCCCAGCACTGAGCAGACCAGCTCGCTTCAAGCAGACTGCACCTTTCCTTATATCAGAGCTGGAGTGAAAAGATTGGCATCAGCACCATCTGGTGGACTTGGAAATATAAAATACTCAGAAGCAAACCACAACATCATATGCAACCTAGCAAGAAATAGCAGATCAGGGTAAGAGGCAATGGTGTACCTCTTTGGAGGCAGTGATTTTGATATTCTTAAGACTGCAATACTCTGGAGAAGAGGTTTTGATGCCTACCTTTACATAGTGCAACAGACCACATCCCAGTTCACAGAGTTTGTCCAATCTAAAGAGCATATTGCAGACATTTCCAACTGCTAGCAGTTCTTCTTCCTTCCATCTCAATCCCTTTGCCCGTTACCATCAGACAAAAGTTCCAAAAGAGCCAGGTGGAATGGGCAGGGACTTTAAGCATAATTACACATGAAGAATCTCAAAGAAGGCAAAACCAAATCCAGAAGTCCAGGGCTTTCTCTTCCCCAGGAATTGATTCACTTCTCTTATGTCCCTCTTTGCAAACCAACTGATTCTTTTTTATCAAAATGAAAAGGGAGGTAGAGGTTTCTCAAGGGAAGTGAGAATGTCTCAGCTCAATTAATGCAGGGCTGTTGCCAAACTTAAAAATAAAATTCTTTTCTGAACATTGTTTTCTATATCATGCTTAGAACCCAGAATTTAGAGCAATAAATCAAAACAAGGACATCTATGGTAGAGCTCAGGAGTCACAAAGAAGGAGCTAGTATGAGAATGCTATTCCAGGTTCGGTTCTCTTCCTCTCCCTCCCTCCACCCATGGCTACAGGAGTTTACAAGAGTTCTTCAAGATAAGATTAATGTTCGTGATGTGTGGTTCTGTTTCAACACGCCCAAGACCTGTCGAGCTTTGTCTTGCATGATCAGCTGGTCTTTAGAACCACCACAAGCCACTGTTTTCCAAGCACTGGACATCTAAGGAAGAGAAGAGAAAATAAGCAAGCAAGCACACTTTGGGGGAAAGCTTCTTGATGCAGTTTTGTAAATTAGCCTCTCACTCAGGAGTCAGAATTGGCACAGGTGAACCCATAGGGAAGCTTTTGCAAAAAATTGAGAATGAGTCCCCCAAATTCTCACTGACCATTGATGTGCTACAAATAACTTAAATGCATAGAGTACTAGTAATTTTTGGGGTGGGGAGTGGATTTACTTGATGTAATTGACAGTAATGTATACTGTCCCAGGGCTGTATCCAGCATTAGGTAGTTTTGTTAGAGCAGGGTTTCCCAAAGTTGGGTCTCCAGCTGTTGTTGGACTACAACTCCTATCATTCCTAACTAGCAGGACCAGTGGTCAGGGATGATGGGAACTGTAGTCCAAAGACAGCTGGAGGCCCAAGTTTGGGAAACGCTGTAAGGGCTTTTCACTGCACATGGAGCTTCCCCTCCATCTCCTCTCCCCACATGCCCCCTAAATCCTTTAAGAACATAAGAGCCTGCTGGATCAGGCCAGTGACCCATCTAGTCCAGCAACCTGTTCCACAGTGGCCAACCAGATGCCTGTGGGAAGCCTGTGAGCAAGGACACTCTGCCCACCTGCGATTCGCAGCAGCTGGTATTCAGAGACATAGTGCCTCTGGCAGCGGAGGCCGAACATAGCCACCAACAGACTTGACCTCTATGAATTTCTCTAATCCTCTTGTAAAGCCATACAATTCCATGGGTATCGCTGTCTCCAGTGGGAAGCAATTCCATAGTTTTAATTGTTCTGGGAGTTCCAGCAACCTTGCAGAACAGATCAGGGTAGGGCACTAGGGATGCATAAGTTCTGCTATGCAAACTGAAATTCTTACGTTAATGGAACTGCTTTATTGGATACATTGCCCTGTATTGATAGCCCTAATTATGTGTTTCCTGGGAGCCCAAGTCCCAATAGGCACATTCACTTGCCCACCCCACCAAAAGCATGATTTTAGACACCAGTGCTGTATCTCTCCCTTCGCTGTCTCCAAAGCAGGCTCTTTGTTGTTATAAGGCTGCATACTTTGCGCACGCGCGCACACACACACAAAATCTGAATTATGCAAAGCAATCCTGAATTCCGAACAAACTGCACAATTTCTTCAAAGAAGGAAGTTCACTCATTTTGGATCATATTTTCAGAGGCATAGCCTGCCAAGCAAGGAGTTGTACAGCTTACTCAAGTATTGCACAGGGTGAGAGTTGGGATAGGGAAGCAGGAGGGGGCAAGCAGTGTTCAAGTGCATACTCTTAACAGGCTGAGGTCCCAAATTCAGCCCCAAACATCTCCAGCTAAAAAAGACCCTCCGATAAAAGGAATAAATGGATATAAGGCAACTTCCTACATTCCTAAGACCCATTCCCTGAATATTATGCATTAACTGCTGTAGCAATGCCAGGAAAGATTAATGACTGAAAATCTCAAGACCATTAAAAATAAGTCAGTCAGGAGACTGGGCTAACCACATTCGCAGAATGACAACCACAATTGCATCTGGCAGTGGTTATCTGTGGTTAACCCCAGTGGCACCACTCCAAAAAGCAGGGAACCCGAAGACTCACACTGCTGGAGTTAGTGTCACAATTGGGGCTACAGGTTATCGATTTGCTGTGAAATTTCAGGTGCCTCACCACAAACTTTTAAGCAGCTTCTATGCCCATCAATTCAAGAAAACAACTTTTCAGCAAGGTTAGAAGGCTCACACAAAATACCATGGTAGATAATATTGATGGAACCTGGGACTGGAGGATAATCTCTCTCTCTCTCCCCAACCCCACTTGATTCTTTATCAACAGAATTTTGTTTTAAAAACTCGGCCCACTTATTTATAACCTAGATTCTGGGCTCAAATTTCAGTGAGTCTACTCTGAGTAAAGGTTCATTGAACACCACCATCCATAAGTGATTTTGTTTTAAGCTTGTACACAACAATATGGGAAATAGTGACTAAGCAAACTCTAGTCAAATGATGGAAAAATTAACCATCACAACTCTTCATAAACTCCACAATGGACCTTAATTCATTTAAGAAATGCAAAATCATTAACAGGCGTACAACCATGTTGCCTGGCACTTGAGCAAGGCACAACATTCACAAAGCTCATGGAGATGGCAGGTTCTGGTACTGCAAGTCTCTCAAAACCCCATAACTGTGGCACCTGCAAAGTTTCCCCAATGGACTGTGCTTACCAGAGGAGGTGGTCTGAATTTGCTTTGGATTCTCTTGGAAGACGGGGCCTTCTCTGCCTTCACATGTACAAACCCCCTGTTGAGCAAGCTGCTGTCATTCCTGCTGCTTGACAAAGAGAGGTTTAGGGACTGCGGAAGGAAGTTCACAGACTGCAATCAACCAAAAGGAAAAACGAAAGTTACATACAACCAATGGCATTGCTGAGATTAACCTGCTTCATTTCCCTCCCAAGTCCTCTTTTTAGAAAAAGGAGGCGGCGGCGGGCAAAGAAGCAAATATTTAATGTAATCAAGTTTCTCTTATCTTTCTGTCACGGTGCAAGCTTCCTAGCGAAAAAGAGGACTTTGCAATCAATCACTGGGGCAGCGATCAGAACAATAAGCCTGATAGCCTAATGCTGTGCAGTCTAGCATCATATTCGGCAATGGGTCTCCGTGGCTAAGAAACTCCGTAACTATTACTGTGGAATAATGGAAAAACTCAACCTTTGGCGTTACTCCACAGTTAATTGTCATGGACACCTGCCGACAAGGAGGTTAGGCAACACGGCTGATGGATAACAATATCATGTGTATTGTTCCAATCGCTGCACAAATGAGTCATAGAACAAGGGCAGGTTCCCCCCCAAAAAACCCACAACCATTTACATCATGATGGAAGGGTAAGAGATAGGGTTGCCTGCTGGCCACAGAAAACAGTAGCTTCTACAGACTCCCAATGGACTTCCTCGTCACAATGCGTGTGGAGAAATACTTGAACATTTTTGGCAGGTTAGAAGCTGGGTATCTTAGCAAATTGTGCTGTCTGTGTTGATTGGACTTGAGCCTGGCCCCTTGGTAAGCCCAGGAGAGGCAGTGTGAACCCTCACAGACTCCTCCCACTCCATGTAGTGTGTCGTGTGAACAGTGGTGTGGGTAGAAGAGAAGTGGTGGCCATAGGATCCTGAAGCTCCAGGATGTTTTCAGAGCAGGAGCAACATCATCTGCCGGAGCACCAGGATAATGGACAGACCTTTCTTTCTCCGGCAAGTGAACAAGGCGAAAAACAAGGTTTTCAAGTTTTACAGTGGAAATCGGGAGGAAAATAATTGAGCAGAATACTGTCCTTGGATGGGGTTCCTGAAACGTGCTTGCAATTTAAATGCCAACACTTATTTGCAAGGTTGCTTCCATTTTAATTAAAAGCTAAAGGTTGCAATTCAGCAGGCTAAAGTGCTTTTGTTAAATCTCAGTGTTTTAAGAAGTTTAACTTGTACAATCAGGAGTACTGCGTTCGATGGAGCATATTCCCAGGTAATTCTGCACAGGGCTAAAGTCATGCAACTCCAACATGCTAACCACTACACCTGCCTTTGCCAGCTCACTATCCTATGACTGACAGCTGACCCTAATAAGCTGGGTTTTTTTTTTTTTTAAGTATCTCAGGATTCTGTTAACAAGCCTGCTGCCCAAGTCTACCCAGTGAATTCATGAACAAGCTGGAGCAGCCAGGTCTCCCATCCTCCAAGAATCATAAATGTGAAAGTCAACATTTGTGTAAATGTTACACAAATGAAAGGGTGTATTGCACTGCAACACTTCAGAGTTCATCTTATTTGGGGGTGGAGAGAGCAATATTTTTTTAAAAAAATCTAACTCACCAACCTAGAAGTTATATGCGAAGTGTTTTTGATGACAAGGGAGCATTAAATATAAAATGTCCTACTTGGTCTTAAGTGGTACAAATGCAAGATTCCAATCCCTGTTTCTATGAAATGTGCAGTATGCTTCTGAAGATGTTTAAAATATAATGCTTAAGCACACAACCAGGATTAAATATAACTGAACTCAATGGGATATGTATTTATGAGAAAACACGCATATATACTCAAATCAGAAGCACACAAAACAAGTTCCACCTAAGGGCACAGTTGGGCAACAATGCATATGGATTCATCAGAGGTAGCCAACACGACACGCTGCAGATGTTGCTGGACTCCAGGCTCCTATCAGCCCCAGCCAAAATGGTCAATGATCAGGAATAATGTGAATTGTAGTTCAAAAGACCTGGAAGGCATCATATTTGTTGTTGTTGTTTAGTCGTGTCCGACTCTTTGTGACCCCATGGACCAGAGCATGCCAGGCACTCCTGTCTTCCACTGCCTCCCGCAGTTTGGTCAGACTCATGCTGGTAGCTTCGAGAACACTGTCCAACCATCTCATCCTCTGCGTCCCCTTCTCCTTGTGCCCTCCATCTTTCCCAACATCAGGGTCTTTTCCAGGAAGTCTTCTCTTCTCATGAGGTGGCCAAAGTATTGGAGCCTCAGCTTCACGATCTGTCCTTCCAGTGAGCACTCAGGGCTGATTTCCTTCAGAATGGATAGGTTTGATCTTCTTGCAGTCCATAGGACTCTCAAGAGTCTCCTCC
This sequence comes from Podarcis liolepis, assembly GCF_965112155.1. Lineage (NCBI taxonomy): Eukaryota > Metazoa > Chordata > Lepidosauria > Squamata > Lacertidae > Podarcis > Podarcis liolepis. The sequence goes on from NC_139559.1 coordinate 27,488,178, forward strand.
AGCACCATAATTCAAAAGCATCAATTCTTTGGCAGCATCATATTAGCTGCCCCTTACTATAGATGTTAACATAATACAGTGATACCTTGCTTCCCGAACTGCTTAGTTGTGCAACAAATCAGCTCCCGGACACTGCAAACCCAGAAGTATGTATCCCAGTTTGTGAACATTTTTCGGAAGCCGAACATCTGACTCGGCTTCCACTTGAGTGCATGAAGCTCCTGCAGCCAATCAGAAGCTGTGCCTTTGTTTTCGAATGGTTTCGGGAATTGAATGGACTCCCAGAATGGCTTAAGTTCAAGAACCAAGGTTCCACTGTAAACATGTCACAAGGAAACGGGTTGGATTTATCAACTTCCAAAGTGTCCTTTTTTTCAACACCATTCCTAGACTTGTTTCATCTTATTTTATTTTCCCCCATTTCCCCACTTCTTATGAGCCAATCGCCCAGCAGATTTTTACCACCCTTTTTACCTGCAACAACCTGAGCCTCTCATTGGCAGACTGCCACGGCATGGTTGCTAAAAGCAGCAAGGGCCAAATGTAGCTTTGCTGCAACTCTACAGAGGTTAACCGTTTTACAGCATGCACAAGAAAAGCCGTAGCCTGCCGGTTTGTACTGCTGCACAAGTGCACCCCGTTAGCAAGCAAACATTGATTATTGTATCAGAATTAATGAGGGTCAAACATTCAGCAATTGTTTTTAAAAGCCATATGGGATTTGTCTCGGTTAAAAACAAAGCTAGAGTTCCAAGGCAATTCATTAGCGTGAACAGGCAAGTCACTAACATGCCACCTGCAGAAATGAGTGCCACCATAGGTTGCCTCACAAGGAAACCGTTCATTTAAATTCCCAGATTCTAGTACTGAAGGCACTTGCAATGCACTAAGCAAATGTCTCTGAAATGAGTCAGCCTGGCTGCTCCCACCTGTCAGCGAAGTCAAAGCTGCGATTGATAAGCAAGTTGTTTGGTGGTAGAAATCCCTGGGGTCCTAATGAGCTGCTGTTTCCACCTCCCCTTTACTGCACTTTCCTTGCTTCTGGCTGATTTTTTTTAGTAATCCTTGGAATCTCCAGTGTTTGTCCTTTCTTTTCCCCTAGCAAGCAGAATTCAGTGTTCCTATGGCAGGGTCATCTGAGATCAGGTAATCCCTAGAACTTGTTTTCTGTGAATAAGTGTGGGCAAATCTATGTTGTGAAAACTCTGCCATAGACTGTGCAGAAGCTAAAGACCAGGCCCTCTTTAAGTATTCACTTTGGTTTAGGATTGGCATTGGAGAAAACAGGGTTCTTGTGCCTTTCACAATTGTACTCCTTATGCTGGTCTGTGACCGTAATAAAGTTCATTCATTCATTCACAGTTGTACTTTCCACAATCCAGAAAAGGAGGAACAATAATGACTGTACTCTCTTAATTCTGTGTTATGTCATGTCCCCAAGGCAGCCATTTTTTGGTTGGCACCCTCACTACTGTCTCGAAATTCAAAATGTGCCCACTGGTCCACACTTTTGGGCAATCAAAGCCCAGTACGGCCTACTTTGACTTGAAGCTGCTCTTGAAAATCTCCAGCAGATGTTTTTTCTCTGACTGACTGCAGGGAATTCAACTTAAGACATTTTGTATTCAAAGGCACTACCACTGAGCTATGGCCTGCCTCAGTGCATATCCATTGGCCCCAAAAAAATATGGAGGCATCCAAAAGCCAAACTAAACAAGACACAGCAAAAGTGCCTTGTCTAGTTTGTTCCTCGCTGAAATACACCCGAAGGTGGAGGGCAGAATTGATTCAGGTAGCGCTGAGTGCAGAATGGGGGACTTAACCCTCTTTCCAGTCAAAATGGGTTTCTCCTGTTTTGTGGGAAGGAAGCATCCACTTCTCTGATGAAATCTGCTGTCCACTGTGGTTACATTCTGGCAAAGGTAACACAAACGCCTGTGAGATATTTGTCCCAAGTCTCATAGTTTGGCCTGTTCCAAGCTTTTTTATTCAGAACAATGAGTACCAGATACTTGTGGTTTTTAAAAATGATCTTATAGAGTTTCTAGTTACTAAATCTACTCCCCACTATCACCACCACCCATCTGATTACAACTCACCTGAGATCTTTTGAAACAAACAGGTTTGGCCGTGGTGGAAACTGTCAGCTTCAAGTCTTCATCCACAATGTCAAGGGCTAGAGATTTCCTGACCTTCTTAATGGGACTCCTATGCATCTGGAAAGACAAGAAAAGAATATTTAAGTCCCAACAATAAACAGTAGGCAACAATTTGGGGATGAAGTAGGATTGTATACTAATTTTAGAACAAAGGGAGCTACTGGGAAAGCTTCATGGGGCACCAGCAAGTTATGGAGAACAAATTCATTTGAGCACACTTGACAGCTGTCAGGAAGACTCCATACTACTATCTCTGCAGTTACACAGGAACAAAGGAATCTGCCTTCTATAAAGTCAGACAACTGGTTCATCTAATGTAGGACTATCTACACCAGGGGTGAGGAACCTGCCACCCTCCAGATGCTGCTGGACCACAACTCCCATCATCCCTGACCGTTGACCATGCTCATTGAGAATGATGGGAGTTGTAATCTGGCAACATCCGGAGGGCCACAGGTTCCCCAGGCCAGACTGAGTGGGGGTGGCTCTCCAGAGTTTCAGACAGGAGTCTCTTCACGCCTTACGTAGATATGTGAGTGATTAAACGTGGGCCCTTCTGCGTGAAAATCAGTGGTGCTCTACCACTGAGCTACAGCCTTTCACCATAAAGATGTACAAACTGGCAGACCGCATACATGCATTGGCTGTTATGACTGCAGCACTGGGGAAGTACAGAGCTGGCTTCAAACCATACCCTGAATTTGCTAGCTGCAATGCCTATAGACAAAATATCATGCTTGTAGACAAATATAAACTGAGGAAGAATTGCATCCTTTTAGAGCCTGGGAAAGAGAATCTGCTGTGGTCCACAATGAATGTCTTATTACCAGTTTTTAAAAATGCTGCAGCACACTTTATTTTTTTTTGGGGGGGGGGGGTTTGCAGCCAACACTGTTAGCAAATGCTCAGGATTCTGGATGCATCAAATTCCTGCAGAACCCTAATGGTCCCAATGACCTAGCCTGCTCTTACATACTTGAGCAGTTATCTCACTTATCCAGTACTGGTCCTCATGTAGCCCGAATGGCTCTATGCACACGCAAGAGGGAGCTCTCAGAAGGCTTGCAGCAACTCTGCAGTTTGCAGAAGTACCAAAAGTATTTAGAAACTATATCGCCCTTGAGAGGAACCCAGCTACTCCTGGTAAAAACACCTCAATGAGGAGTTAACCTGCTCAATGGACACTGAATGCCGACTGAAGGTTTGATGAGCAGGGGATAAACCCTAAAGGGAAGCACTCCACACTGCACCGTTTTCTTGCAGATCATACTTGTACAATATACTTACACCCTGTTTCCTCTTCTGTCTCTCTGGCTTTACATCATCTTCTATGATCAGCTCAATACCAGCCTCGCTCCGTAGTACTTCTTTCAAATCCTCTTCCAGGTTAGGCGTTTGAGGCTGGCGTTAGGGATGCAGGAGGAAGAGAAAAAGTTGCACTTCCAGACTTTCCATCATGAGCAATATTTGTGACCAGTACATGTGTAGCACAGGCCAAGAACATAAAATTGTTTCATAGCCACTGTGCAGATCTCCATCATAGATAAAGGCTCTTTCTGGTAGCGCACAAAAGTCTGTGTCTCTAAACTGGCTCTTAGCTAACCTGACCTGGAAGGACTCCCATGGCACACTTCTCTTAGGACTAATGTTTCCCCAAGAACACCTACATGCTCAAAGACAGCAGCAAAGCCCAGCATGCAGCTTTGAGGGAAGAGCTGTGCGTCTGAAAAACTGCAGGAGCCTTAGAACTCTTGGAGCACAATAGCCTCCGGATATTTATCCTCCTTACGAAGAACCAAAAAAAGGTGGCAAGATCAAGTCCCCATAACCTTATTACACAGCTTGACTGATATGGCATCCATAGCCAGTTAGGGGAAAAACACATCTAAAAATAAGGAAATCGCATGATTCCTTAATAGAGAAAAATACAATAAAATGCCAGCCTTAAAGTGCTTGGGCTCGCTGAGAGCCGTAATGAAACTGAAAGCTGCTGCTTTGTACCTACTTTGTTAAACTATTAAAAAACCAACATTGGTCAGATAAGCAGAACACCATCTCACAGCCCCAAAAACCTGACAGGTTGAATCTAGCCTACAGTCTAGAAATCTGCTAATCTTTTAATTTTCATGTGAAGCATCATTTCATTCTATACTAATGTAAGGATTTTTCTGCTGAATGCTGGCTTGGTGTTTTTGCTTAAGACGGGGGACTTGGTCCAGAATTAAGTATAGCACTGCGGTCCCAGCAGTAGAAGCACAATGGAATGAAATACAGGTAGGACCCACGAAACAGCTATACAGCTACACACACACACACACACACAGAGAGAGAGAGAGAGAGAGAGAGAGAGACATACCAAAGGCCTAATTGGTCCGTACTTCTCCAGAGCATTCTTGAAAGGTGTGGGTGTATGAGGTGTATTGTCCGTGATGTACTTCTGATCAGGTGTCACAAATCTGAAAGCACAGAAGAGGAGAGGTTTGCTGCAGGAATTTTTAGGTCTTACAGATTTCGTGACTTGTCGATTAACTGTTGTATTCTAATTCCTCCTTGATTCTAAGCTACCCAGACAACACTGTTACTGGGAAGCATACAAGCAATATAAGAAGATTTCCAAACAATTTAAAAATACCAGTTCACATGCTCTTCCTTGAAGGAAGGTCAGTGCATGGAACGCACAGTGGTCCCTCACGCCCAAGACCGCAACACTGTAGCTTCACTGGTGTCACTGTAGGATTAGGTGCTCCCAACACTGAACACTAGGTCTAGACATATTACAGTGAAGCCTACAGGATACACGCTGGAGTGAGAATGAGGGGAAGAAAATACTTACACTGAGTTTTTCTGAAGCAACGGTGTCTTGTCTCTATGTAGCGGGGTAGTCACTATCACTTTCTGGCTGCACACAGGAGTGGAAGTTAAAGATGGGTTCTCAAGGTCAAGAGTGTCTTGCTTGGTCCAAAAATTCAGGAACTGCCAAAGAAAGGAAATTAGAAGAGTTGACACACATCAGCTGAATTGGATTAAGTAACGGATTGGTTTTCAAATCTATTTCAGCTTTGAGTGGCGATTCCTGAGCCCTGGATTTTACATTTTCAGTATAATATGACCAAGGACAGTTTTCCATGTTGTAAACACCTGGCCATAAGGAAGCATGGGAGGCTGTGCCTTCCTCCACCACAAGTGGCTGAATCTGTGGTCAAGTAGGTCCAAGACCTGTAAAATATGTCTGGAGAGTGAGGGTCTAAAGCAGTCTGTGTTATCTCTGACAAAAGTCATGCGACCAAGACACCCTGATCTTTCTTGGATAAAGGTCTTCCAAGCTGTATACTTAAATATGGAAGTGTAAGAAGAGTATCTAACATGACTTAAAAAAAAATACTATAAGAAAGCAGGCTCTAAAGCAAATTTTGTGTTTGTCTGGTTCCCATTGATTTTACCAACTCAAGTGAGCAATCTCCATATAAAAGCCATGTGAGCTCCAGTGAACCATTAATAAATGGGAGGACATCACTCAAGAATAAAAGGGTGATTTGCAGAAGATAAAATGTCGTGCATGAAGGCGACCACTCTTGCTGCCCACTCTTTGCACCTCCATACCTGGGAGGGGGAGAATGGCAGCGTCTTGACAGGGGTGCTCTTAGGCGTCATGCTGTTGCAGGAGTCCTGGAAAGAGAGGTTGCCACTGGTCCACCCTTCTGGGACAGGCGAGAGTGCGACTTTCCTCTTCTTCTGCCGCTTAAGCACAGAAGGCGGTGTACCAAAGCTCATGTCCGTGCAAGGGGAGATGGGGATGAGCTCGCCCTTGCTGCCTTTGCTCAGGTCCGAAATGGTGTGGCCATCCAAACGGTACTCTGTCACGTTCTGTGAGGTGGAGGAGGGCTTGAGGGATGTTTGCCTATCTGGGCTGCTGCTGTTACTTGTAGACAGGTAGTCAGGGAGGTCAAATTGAAACAGATCACACCAACCATCTGGGTCCTGCCAGAATAGGAAAGTTCAGAAGGTTTGGGAGGATAAAACTGCAGACAAAGATTGTGGCAGGGCAGAATGGGTGGCAGAATAACTTGTCACAAGTAGTTTTGAGCAATTACAATGCATACCAAATGCACAAGCTACATACTGGAACCTTAGGCCTTAGATAAGGAGCAAGTTATTTTCACCCATTCAAATCCATGCAGAAAAGCTAACTTACCGTCTAACTTAAGTCCTCTTGATTTGAATGGGAACTTAAGTGCAAAAAAACCTGTGCCACAATCCTCTACAAACTTTGCTTGAAAAATCAATACCCAACACTGCAAAAAAAAATGCAGCATAGCTGGGTTTCGTTTTACATATAATGGCAGGACAGTTTAAAATTGTCTCAGTCACAAATACTAAAAACCAGTAGTAAACTGGAGGGAGGGAAAGTGCTCCCAAGAACATTAAAGGATCCCTGCTGGATCAGACCAAACGGATATCCAATAACCATTCTGTTCCCCACAGTGGTCAATGGAAAGCTTAAGGAAGGCCTGCACGCAGGACATGAATGCAGCACCAACCTCCTGCACGTGTTCCCCAGCCACTTCTGAGATTGGAAGTAGCATCGAGCCACCATGACTAGTAGACATTGATAGACTTTATCCTCCATGAATTTGCCTAACCCGCCTCTATAGTAGCTATCGCCCCATGCCATGAAGAAAAACTCCATAGTTTAACTATGTGCTGTGTGAAGAAGTCCTAACTTTTGTCTGCCCTGAATCTGCCACCCCATTCAGCATCAATGGATGGCTCCACATTCATGAAAAGGGAAGAAAATTCTCTTTTGCTGCACCAAGCATGGTTTTTTCACACCTCAACTATGACCGCCCTTACTGTGCCAATTCCCTGCCGATAAGGTGGGGAGGGGATTGTCTGTGCTGCTATTTGGATGCTTTGTATTTTATAGTTAGTCACTGTTACAGTGATGATATAATAATTTATTTATTTATTTATTTATTTATTTATTTATTTATTTATTTATTTATACATACCCCGCCCATCTGACTGGGTTTCCCCAGCCACTCTGGGTGGCTTCCAACAGAATATTAAAATACATTAAACATTAAAAGCTTCCCTAAACAGGGCTGTCTTCAGATGTCCTCTAAAAGTCTGGTAATTGTTTTTCTCTTTGACATCTGGTGGGAGGGCGTTCCACAGGGCGGGTGATTAACTTGAGATGTTTGTTGGCCCTATTGATATTGGTGTTAAATTGTGTTGTAGCTGTTAGAGCAGTGGTTCCCAATTGGGGGTCTGCGTAACCCACCCAGGGGTTTCACGGCACCATTCATGTAACAAAAACTACCACAGAGATATCAAAATTTTCAAAAGTAGGGGGTCCAAGGCTTGGCATTTGCTAAAAACAGCACTTCGATAATAGGGAACCACTGATAGAGCATTATCTTGAAACGTTGTTATATTTTATTCTGCATGTTGCTGTGAGCTGCTTTGAGCATGGCTCTACCAAGAAGCGGCATACAGTGGTATCTCAAGTTACAAACACCTCGGGTTACAGACTCTGCTAACCTGGAAGTAGTACCTCGGGTTAAGAATTTTACCTCAGGATGAGAACAGAAATCACGTGGCGGCGGCAGCAGGAGGCCCCATTAGCTAAAGTGTTACCTCAGGTTAAGAACAGTTTCAGGTTAAGAACGGACCTCCGGAATGAATTAAGTTAATAACCAGAGGTACCAGTGCACAAATAAACTTGACGGTGATTATGATCATAGCTCAAAAGAGCCTATGATGAGCAAAGCCTACATGCAAACTCCTCATCCCTGACCGTACTACGGAAATAGACATCAATCCACTTCTTACAGATTCAATCATGTCCAGAGCTTCTGTAATAGCTGGGGCCGTAGAGGTACACAAATAACTGCCTGCTTCAACCACCCATGTGTACTGAGATGAGCCTTCCTTCAGGTCACTGTCAGGCGCTGTGTTTTCTGATGCTCCCGCGATACTGTCGTCCGCCAGGCTTTCTGGGAGTTGCTCAGGAGCCAGCTTTGGCAGGCCAACAGATTCTTCATCCATGGCTACCTCTTGCTTTATTTCCAAGGCCTGAACAGGCCAGTCTGTCAACAAGGTTTGCTGTGGAAAGCAAACGAGGATTTGTGTGACTACTACACAACAACAATAAAAGCAAATCACGTACACGGCTGCACTCAAAGAGCATCAAGGCTGCAAAACCAGGTACTAAAATCAGGAGCCAATGTCCAAAACAGTATTCGGCAGTGCTAAATCACACCCTTCACAGTAAAAGCACAAAGTCATGAAACATTTCCGAAGCATCTAAATGAGTCCGCAGCCCTAACCCCACAGACCAGTTCTTGATATATGAGGATTATGTTGTTAAAGATTTATTTTGAAGCTTCGGTGCCAACTCCTGTTGGATTACAAAATGCAAATGAGAAAAAGTTGAGCAGTTATGATGCAAACAGTTCTGCCTTCATTGATTCCAAAACCAGCATCTTGGCTACAAAGAAAACTCCTGATTTCATCTGCCGTTTGGATCCCTGAATAAAAAAATGAGTGGATTTTGCAAGATGCTTTACAAATGTAAAACCGAAGTTTGCAACCTTATTCCAACGTACCAAAGAAAAGGCAGATTAATTTAAGGCCATATAGAATATTGTGACACTATCACCTGGAGGTTTGCCTAAATATATTCTTTGTTTAATAAAGTTTTCAGAGGCATAAAAATGCTTTGCAATACCTGGCTTTCGACTTCTTGTGCAGTTTGGCTTTCCTTTCCTTCCACCTCCACCAGGAGATAGAGGGGCTTAGAGTCTTTTGCTTCGCTAAGAAAGCCTCCTGTCTCCACCTTCCTTTTGATTGTGGAATTCCAGTGGTTTTTCACAGCATTGTCTGTCCTGTAAAGCAGAAAGCGCACACACATCATTGAAAAGTGAATCACAAGAGGAGAAGCATCCTAGGAACAGACGAAGCTGCCTTGGGCCAAGTCAGACCATTGATTGGTCCATCTAGGTTAATAATGTCTACACTGATTGGCAGTGACTCTCCAGAGTGCTAGACAGGGCTTTCTCCCGGCACCAGGGGTTGAACCTGGGATCTTCTGCATGCAAAGCAGATGGCCACCCACCAACCTCCTCCATTTTCTTGTTTGATAGATCCATCCCAGTATGGGACAGAAGAATGCAAAGGTCCGTAAGGAACCTACCTCCCAGGAAGCAACTTTGCAATTTCAGCCCAGCGGTTCCCCAGAACCTTGTGAGCCTCACAAATGATACGGTCTTCTTCCTCTGTCCACGATGACTTTTTCACCTCTGGGTTCAGGTGGTTGTGCCAGCGTTCTCTACACTGCTTGCCCAGCCGGCCTTTCAAGTGCTTGGCTATGAGCGTCCATTGCTTTGTGCCATACTTCTTCACTAATTCAGTGACCTCATAAGGGGGGAAAGGACGGATTGTTATTCACTGTGTGATCACAGTGGCCGACTCCATCCTCACTGTGCATTAAAGGGAAAAGGGAAAGGACCCCTGGACAGTTAAGCCCAGTCAAAGGTGACTATGGGGTTGTGGCGCTCATCTCACTTTCAGGCCGAGGGAGCCAGCATTTGTCCACAGACAGTTTTCCAGGTCATGTGGCCAGCATGACTAAACTGCTTCTGGCACAGCGAAACACTGTGACGGAAGCCAGTGCACACAGAAACTCCATTTACCTTCCCGCCGCAGCAGTACCTATTTATCTACTTGCACTGGCGTGCTTTTGAACTGCTAGGTTGGCAGGAGCTGGGACAGAGCAACGGGAGCCCATCCCATTGTGGGGATTCGAACCGCCAACCTTCTGATCAGCAAGCCCAAAAGGCTCAGTGGTTAAGAACACAGCACCACCTGCATCCCTCTTCACTGTGCATATGTTCAACTCTATCATTCTATGATTCTACCCAGAAGAAAAATTCTTCTGAGTTCAGTGCAAGAGTGTAGGATTCAACTGAATAGCTGCAGGGAGCCTGTGCATATACAATTACATGCAAACGGCTCTCTCAACAAACCTGGGTAGCTTGCAAAAGCAGAGCTCCCGACTGGGTTGAGAATATCCAATGTGTGTAGTTGTGTGTGTGTAGGCTCCATGCAGCCATTGAATTGCGGGAGGTGGGGTGTAGATCTCACCATCCCACACCGCAGCGCCGCTCAACAGTTACACTGAGACAATAATATGAGTTTCTTTGCTTGCTACCCTATTAATACATTGCTGTTTCACAATTGCCCAACTTAACATCCATTAGCGTAAGGTAACTCGTGTTCGATTTCTACCGAGCAACCAGAATTACCTTATCCTAAGGACAGTGCAATGGCTGCATGGAGTGTACAAACAAACGTTACCAAGTTACTAAAGGTGCAAGCCTATTTCGCAGAAACTTACTCCCTCGTAAAAGCACACAGGACTGCAAGCTTAGGATAGCGGCTGATGGTGGAGAGTTAAGACAGCATGGTGCTCTGTGCGTTTTTAAGGAGGATATTTAAGAATCAAATCAGAGTCTTACCAGAAAGCTGCTAGGGTTAGGAATCTGTACCACGGACAAAATAGACCCTGTATTTGATAGATGAAGAGCGGCAGCCATTACTGCAGAATCTTTCAAATACTGGGATTCTAGAGAGATTCTACCTGCAAGATGGAATTCCAATTTCTTCAACTATAAGAGACACATGTTGAGAAATAGTTACCTTCTGATCTTCTTGTTTAGTCCAAGGGCCTTTAACCAGGACAGGGTTTAGCACCCGAAGCCAGCGATATTGACACTGCTGCTCAGTGCGGTTCTATGAGCAAACATAAATAAGTACATACTAAAGTGAAGATTGATAAGGCAGGCATAAAGAGAAACCAAAAGTATTAGGCAAAGATATTTTTTTTTAACCAGCAGCTTGATCTTTTGCAACTCTGCCATACCCCTCTCTGCTCCAAAACACCCCACCAGCAAAACCTTCCACTCTGTTGAAAAACTCCACTTACAGGAAACTGACTTGCTAGGAACTTCCAGTCATGTCCAAACTGTGTCACCAGTGAATTCAAGAGCTCATCCTGCAAAAAAGCAAAGCCATCAGCTTTGGCACACAAGTAACATATACAGTATGTTGCTTCATTACCTAAGTTATGTATTTCAGGAACAATATAACGGGATTTACCAAAACAGAAGTTGTGACACCATGACATCATGAGATACAGCACGGCAAGGAAAGGAATAGAGGTTTGACCTTCAACACAGCATTCCAGCTACTTCTATGTGCCACCCAGAAAACAGAGCTGCTAGCTAGAAACTAGATCTTGTGTTGCACTCTGAAGCAGCAGGGTGCTATAGCGGAAAGCAGGACGAATTGGGTAGCTCCATCTTATTTGTCAGGGACAGAATGCCTCTCCTCATGGCACAATAGCTAAGATGGTAATAAAAGCCCGGTCTTTAACAAGATACACACATACACACAAGTCCATTGGTTCATATTTTTTCCCACTCTGTTTGGCCAATTTGGGACAAGTAATGCTATATGTATTCCAACAATTTGACATGCAATACTTTAAGCACAGAACTTTGGCCTCCGGAGAATGTCTGGGTTTGTTTGCATTTAAAAGCAAGTTTCTAGTCCTCATGAAAGTAGGGGAAGCAGCAGGAGAGAAGAGGGAAACATGGCTGGAATAGGCAAATTATGCATTCCATTTCCCATTTTATTTCATTATTGGATGCGTATACAAGGACTTCTGTAAGGATTTTCAAAGTAGCACATACTGCATGTCAGCAAAGCGTTTTCCATTCAGCTAAGCTCCCCAAGGCCACACCCCCTACTTTCCTCAACACAATCTACACAAGACATACCTCTTCACGTGACCACTTGACTTTGCATCTGTTATCCCGCCGTTCAGATGCATCTGAATCTTGGTAATGCAGTTGATCTTGCTCTTCACTATTGCAAACAAAATTTAAAAGCAAATGGGAAAAGAGAGCATGTAAGTATCTTGCTTTACAGATTTTTAATTACACCCCCCCCCAAATATTCTACCACCGTCTAGAATCTCCAGCCCATACCTCAGAACCCATTGAAACAATACAAAGGAGATACCCCATCAATTAGAGAATGGCAAACAAAATTATTTGAATTTGTTAATTTAGCAAAAATGACACAAAAAATTAGAAACCAAAAGAATGCAAAGTTTATGAATGCCTGGAACAAATTTATGACCTACATTGAAGGGAATCATAGAAACTTAAAGACTATAGCAGGTTTGATATAAATCTTACGATGTGTAAATCAGTAACAAGTATAAGCTGCAGGAGAAATTAATTATGGATATTAAGAAGCCTGAAAGCGGGAGGGATGGAGGTCGGGAGGGGGAAGAAGAGGGATCTAAGTTTTTAAAGTTATAAAGAAACAAATGTGAAGACTAATAATTGGAATGGAAATGGATAAGATTATTATGTTATATTTGGACATTTGCAACCTATTTATTCATTTATCTACTTTCTTTTACTTATATTTTCTTTATTTATTTCTATTTTTTGTAATGGTTGATTTGGTGTTTTTTTTATTTATTTCTTTGGGTATATATATGAAACTTAATAAAAAGAAATTAAAAAAAAAGAAACAATACAAAGGAGAAAGATAGGTAGGTAGATAAAAACAAATACTTAAACTTCCTTCATTGTGAACACTGCATCTGCTGGTTTACTACTGGGACAGGTTCAAGGCACTTGGGGACAAAGTAGTTTAAGGACCGGACTCCTTATGCTCTACCTCGATCTCCAAGATCTTCTGCACCCATGAGGTTCAGCTGAACTTCACTGGGGCTGAGGCTTTAGTGTGGCAGGCCCTGCCCTATAGAATTTGCTACCAGCAGAATCACAGAACTATAGAATTGTAGAGTTGGTCCAACCCCTACAATGCAGGAATCTTTTTGCCCAACATGGGGCTCGAATCCAGTACCCTGAGATTAAGTGTCTGAGCTATCGATCCTTCAGCAGTAACCACCCAGGCCTGCTTTTAGGTAACTTCTGAAAACTGTACTATTGTTTGGACAGGCCGCTGCAACATGAATTTCCCCTTTTACCCAATCAGTACTGATGTTTTTGACTGTTTTTACTGTAACTTTTGTACCTTTATGGAAAGGACGGATTACAAACACGTAAATAAATAAAATAAAAATCAGTGGCCTTAAGCATGTGCCCTCATAAGACATTTAGTGGGACTTACTAGAAAGTAAGGAGAGTTCAGAATTGCAGCTTTAGGCGGAAATAAAAGGTTAAGAAACAGAGAAGAACAAGCAGTGGGGGAGAAGGCTCCATATATAATTTTATATGTTATTTCAAAACCACTGATTCCATTTGCAAATCCAGCTGCTGTCCTCATCTTTGGATTGTCTCTCTCTGGAGGCTTACCAAAGCACAAGACATTGTTATTCCAACAGATTTTTGGTAGCCGGAGTTTTGGTAGAACAGTCACCGTATGACTCACCAAGTCACTATATGACTCGCCCAAGTCCTCAAGATCAAGTGAGATATACACCCAACCAAATAAACTAAATTAAAACAACACCACTAGGGCTAGGTAAAAACCTCATCCAATCTCTCAGCCAGTTAGAATATTCATGAATATTTTTATGGAAGCATTCAAAAAGATCCCTGCACAAATATTCCTAGTGGGCAAAGCGGCTTAGGCTAGTAAGTCCAAGACCCTCAGATGTTGTTGGGCTACAACTTCCTCACTCCTGACCATTGGCCTCGCTGGCTGGGGTTAATGGGAACTGGAGGCCAACCCACGTCCTTGGGCCACAGGTTCCACATCCCTAAGGTAAAGGTAAAGGGACCCCTGACCATTAGGTCCAGTCGTGACCTACTCTGTGGTTGCGGCGCTCATCTCGCTTTATTGGCCGCTTCCGGGTCATGTGGCCAGCATGACTAAGCTGCTTCTGGCGAACCAGAGCAGCACACGGAAACGCCATTTACCTTCCCGCCGGAGCGGTACCTATTTATCTACTTGCACTTTGACGTGCTTTCGAACTGCTAGGTGGGCAGGAGGAGGGACCGAGCAACGGGAGCTCACCCCGTCACCGGGATTCGAACCGCCAACCTTCTGATCGGCAAGTCCTAGGCTCTGTGGTTTAACCCACAGCACCATCCGTGTCCTTCCACATCCCTAGTTTGGCCCAAAAGCAGGCATCTAGGCCACTTACATGTGCAGTGCTTATTTAGAGTGTTAGACTAGACCAGGGTCCAAATTCCCCCTCAACCATGATGGTTGGTCTCCCAACCTAATGCACCTCACAGGTAACTTGCTGTGCGGCTCAACAGGGAAAGGGGAGATCCATGCACACCATTTTAAACACCTTGGGGAAAATGTGAGCTATAAACGCAACACCAAATAGTATAAGTAATGCCATTCTGTCTTTCACACATCATCATTGTTGTTGTTGTTTATTGGACTCTTCGTGACTCCATGGACCAGAGCACACCAGGCACTCCTGTCTTCCACTGCCTCCCTCAGTTTCTCAAACTCACAGCAACCTAAATGGCCAGAACATTCCCAGTAGTCTCCTCACAGATACAGTGTGTCTACTCAGAAGTAAGCGCTATTGAATTCAGTGGGGCCTACCGCCCAGTAAAGTGAGTTTAGGATGCAGCCATAAGCCATGATTTTTCACAGCTTTCCCAACTACCCCCACCTGGTAGCTGGACCTGACAGTCCTCATCTAACAACCATTAGGTCCACCACCCAGGCAATCCCAATTCAAGTCTTTGCCAGCTCGTTATCAGTTCCTCTCCTTGCTTTTAGCACCAGAAGGCCTCTAAACAAGATGGGGGGGGGGTCCCGCTCCAGACTGTGGCCCACGATCACTTTCATAACCGAACTGCTCTTCCTTGCAAAAGGATCAACTTAATACTAATAATGATGATGAAAAAAGGACAAAATAGATCACTAGGGAAAGCAGAGTGACGCTCTTCCTTTCTCCCGCTTGGCGCAAAAAAGAGCCAAGTTCCTCTCCCCGCCCTTGCAAATTCACGCGGGCCATTTTAAGCACCTTTAAAGCAGCTTTAAGCAGCTTTCTCCCTTTCAGATCGCGGCAAATAAATCATCCGCGATATAATTTTACAGATCTATCCCTGTGCATGCTCCACTACCGTGGACGGTGAGTCAATCAGTTGGCGGGGGGAGGGAGAGGGGGAGGAGAGAAAGGAAAAGAAAACAGGCGGGGAACGGATTTCCCACCACCTTTCCAACCCATCCTAAACTATGCCTCCAAAAACAGCTGCAATATTCTCTTTTCCCGCCCCCCGCCTCAAATGCAACTCACCAGCGAGCCCTGCGAGACATCCTGCCTTTCTTCCCTCTGCGTTCAAATCATGCGATGGCCAAAAATAATAATAAAATGAAACTTCCAAAAGAACAGAAAAGGCTACCAGAACTTGGAGGGGGATGGGGGGACGGATGCCGCTAAAGGACCCCCTCTGAATAGCGCGCGCGCGCAAGCCAGGCTGCTGCTACTGCTGCAACTGCAGCTCCGTGGCTCGCGCCCGCCCGGGACTCCGAAAAGCACTTTCCTATCTCGCGCCAACTCCGCCCCAGCCAGCCACCTTTTCCGGCGGAGTGACGCTGCGCGCGCGCGAGGCTGACGACACACAGGGTATTCTTGGGAGGGAAAAAGAGGAGGCGGAGGAAGAAGAGGTGGGAAGGGCAAAAAAAAAAAGTGGCGCGCGCGGGCAAGTTGCAGCTTTGTATACTGTATTATCTCTTTATCTATAAAGTTTTTATTTTCCTTTTTAAAGGAGAAGTCTGCTCCAAATCTAAGAAAGTGAAATATGGTGTTGCGACACTGCAGCAAGCAATGAAGAAACAAAAGCCAAAATGCTTACGTGGGAAATAAGATGGGTGCAATCGGTTTCTCATTATTATTTCAATAGGCGAAATCATCATCATCATTATTATTAAGTGCTACATTTCTTAAACAGACTGTATTTGTGGATTGCAGGTATTTATATAACCCGCCTTTTTATTTTGGTTTTTTTTTCTCCTGTTAAGGAAAAGATGTGTCGAGATTGAATGAGCAGCGTCCCTTTTTCCTTTCACTTTTTGAGTTCGCTTATTAGCACTGCTAAAATGTAACTTTTCCCATTAATGAATTCCGAGGCGGGGGTGGTTTCTTAGGGTTAGTGGACGGCGCTTCACGCTTTCCGGTTTAGTACTTTTATCCTGCCCTTCCTCCAAGAGGTTAGAGTAGAGGAGTTCGGAGTGTCGATGCTGCGCACAAACTCCGGGCCATTTTGTCCTCCTAACAACCCTTTGAGGTAGGCAAGGGGCTGAGAGAAAGTGACGGGTCCCAGCAAACCCTAAGCGAGCTTGACGGAGGAGACTCTTAGGTCCAACAATTAACCCTACACAGCTTCCCTCTATCATTGCGACCCTAGGATTGCAATCCTTGTTTCTAGCAGGGCATCTGCGTCTTTCATTACTGCTGCGCAACAGGCAGAAATTCAAGATGCGGTGCCTTTTCCATCCTCCACTAATTCAGTGCTGGGAAAGCTTCACTCATTGGATTTCTGCCTGCCATTGAAATGTTAAAAGCTGAGAAAGCCCCTGCAAGAGAGAAAAAGTGCCCGAAGGAGTATTGTGCCTTAACAGACAGATGAACACAAAGGTAGCAAGCTACCAATGAGATCAAGAGGTGGTACAGGGAAAGAGAACCTATGGTCCTCCAGATGTTGAACTCCTATTGAGTGCAGCTGCTATAGGCAGTGGAGTTGTAGTCCAGTCCAACAACATCTGCAGGCAGTGCCGGATTTACATATAGCTATAGCTTAGGGCTCCACTCTCTTGGGGGCCCCCCAAAAATTGGATGTACATTTCCAAAATATAAAATAAAAAAACAAATAAAATAAAACCTACATACAGCAGCAGTGTTTTGTGTTGTGTAGGCTCCTATGAGGTAAGTAATGGGCCCCGCCTGCTCCCTAAATTATCACTGGTTTGCTCATTTCTATATATAGTGTGCCTGCATTCTGCATGTGCAAATGACTTTAGATACCTATTTGTTGTTGTTTAGTCATTTAGTCGTGTCCGACTCTTCGTGACCCCATGGACCAGAGCACGCCAGGCACTTCTGTCTTCCACTGCCTCCCACAGTATATGCAACACAAAAACCAGCAAGAATTTGCAGTTGACAAAGGACACCTGGACATATCAAGGGCCCCATTACCTTCAGTAGCTTAGGGCCTCATCAAAGGTAAATCCAGCCCTGTCTTCAGGGCAGCTTAGTTGCCTGTTCCTCTTATTTCTTTGCAAAGAAAGAATGCTGATTGTATTACAATATCAGGTTTCCCTTTGTTTCATTATCACATGACACAGTTACTCCATTAAATGTAGATACATATCGCTTCTTCTCCCCCTTGCTTCCAGTAGGTGGTAGGAAGATAAGCAGCTTGGGAGGCATCAAGAACTACCTCTCCCCATATGAACGGACCTGGACCCAGCAGTTATAATCTGAGGCCCTTCTTCATGTGCCTCTTCTGCGAGAGGTCCAGAGGGTGGCAACACAAGAAGGGGCCTTTTCTGCGGTGGCTCCTCATTTGTGAAATGCTCTCCCCAAGGAGGTTTGCCTGGTGCCTAAGTTGCATATCTTTAGGCGCCAGGCAAAAAACATTCCTCTACTCCCAGGCCTTTGGCTAATTAAACAACCTATGATCTTTTAAAAATGTGTGTGTGTAATTTATTGTTACTAATTACAGGTGTTGGTCTGCCATAGTCGAAACAAAATAAAAAGCTCATACCACATGAAAGCTCATACCAATAACAAATTTAGTTGGTCTCTAAGGTGCTACTGGAAGGAATTTTTTTATTTCATTTTGATTGTTACTAAGTTGTGCATTTTTGTGTTTTTATATTGCAAGCTGCCTTGTGATCCTCGGGTGAAGGGCAGTGTAGAAATTTAATAAATAACAAGTAAAAATAAAGAATAATAATTTAATAAAAAATCAAGTCTTTTTTTCCTCAAAGCACGACTTCTTCACTGTACTAAATGTACAGTCAGTTACTTAAAAACAAGTTGTTAAAAACAATAGCAAAGCTTTCGTTCACATCGGGTGGTTTCTCAAAAGAAAGCAAAACTCAGACATGATGTACTGTGCTGAGCTTGTACCTGCTTAGCCTTGAACAAGTCATTTTTCCCCATGGACTATTATGAAAATAAAAATAGGCTAATCTCCCTGCTGCATCCCACATATTTGTGGTGATGTCCGATAGGTGGGATCTTGTGGGTCCTTTTGCTGAGATGACTCCTTCTTGTCACCCAGCCTAGGAGGGAGCCCTTGACATGGAAAGGAGCCATGGTGGTTGCCTGAGGCAGAGAATTCCTCTCATCCTAACAGATGTTACTGGAACAGTATGTACCATGGCCATAACAGGAAGAATAGCTTTTATCTGATTTACAACCAGCCACCAGTCTGGTGTTGGTTACACCCACTCCCACTGAATCTCAGACTCATTTGCGCCATGCATGATAATGCGACACACCCAGGGGAGACTATTGGCCCTTTAATCCCTTTGTTGTTGTTGTTGTTGTTGTTGTTTTAAAAAAAATACTCTCCAATGTTGGGAAGACCACTTTATGCATCTGATAAAGTGGACTCTAGCCTCTGAAAGCTTCTATCACAATACGTCTGTTAGTCTTTAAGGTGCCACTGAAGTTCTTCCTAAGGGTATAAACTATATTTGGGTATAGGTCTGATGTATTTCAGCAACTAAGGTGCCCCAATTGAAAGATTCCGTACCTGCAAAATGAAGACAGGCACTAATCAGCAAAGTAAGGGATTTCCAGAAGTCATATCTGAAAATAAGTCCCATGGACCTCAATGGACTTTGCACTGTTAACCGTTTTGTCAAGATTAGACATTTGTTGTCACTGCCAGTAGATGGCGCTGATGTTTCTTATAAACTCAACAAATGAAACCGATTTGTAAAAAAATGTTACATTAAAAAAATATGAGAGAGAGAGAGAGAGAGATTGCACATACCTTTCTAAATCAAGAAAATCTTTAAGCACCCTTTATTTTAATGTGGCTCTGTTGATTTGAAAGGCAACACTCAGCTATCATATGCATTCTAGGTGCCACCACAAATGCAACTGCAGGATAGGCAATCCATGTGGTTTGTGCTTTCTTAGGAGTTGGAGGTAAGAAAGCATGTGTAAGTTGAAAGTAAGTCCCTTTGAGTTTAATGGGAATTTAGGCTGCTGTCCTTCCTAGGGAGTAAGCCCTGTGAATTCATCAGGCCTTAACAAACGTGTTGGAGTGTACTGCATCTCAAAGTGCATGGAACAGCAGCCTAAGGCACTGAATTTTTGTGGGACTTGCTTTTGACCAAAAATGCATCGGCTAGGGCTTTGTAGCACTGTTTTTCAACACATCAGCCAGCATGATCCACCTTCAATAAGGCGATGGACAGGTTCCATGATTATGTAGCTCACTCCTTTTCTTTTTTCTTTTTTAAAAAGGTAGCTTTATTTTTTTTAATGTATTTTTATTAAAGATTTTCTTGATTTACAAAGGTATGTGCAATGTCTCTCGGGTTTTTTACATGCAACATTTTTTTACAAATTGGTTTCATTTGTTGAGACAGTAGGAATAAAATTTGGAAAGAGGTGGAGTGGGGGACAGATGAGTGGGGGTGGGATCGGGTGGCCATGTTTCTATTTTACTTAATATATGTTGGGTTGTTCACTTGTGTTCCTTTGGTGGTGAGAGAGGTTGGGCACAATCAAAAAACAATGGGAGGATGACATCGGCTATGAGATTAACCAGAATGTGGTCTAAACCCCCCTTTAAATCCATATCAACAGAAAGAAAAGAACTCACTCTGAAAATCACCTACAGGTGGTACCTAACACCAAGAAAACTAGCGCTAATACGCCCAGGAACCTCACCAAAATGCTGGAGAGGGTGCACCTCCACAGGCACATACCTCCGCATATGGTGGGAGTGTCCCAGAATCCAACTATACTGGACAACAGCCATATGAGAAATATGTAAAATAACCAAGCAAGTATTAGAAATCACCCCAGAATTGGCCCTACTAAATCTCTTCCAAGACAACAATGCCCACTTACACCACAAAGAACTCATAACCCACCTACTCTCAGCAGCCAGAAACATCATAACCAGACACTGGAGAAACCTGTCAGTAGCTCACTCCTTTGGAACACAGGTAGGTAGCCGTGTTGGTCTGCCGTAGTTGAAACAAACAAACAAAAAATCCTTCCACACACAAAAGCTCATATCAATAACAAACTTAGTTGGTCTCTAAGGTGCTACTGGAAGGAATTTTTTTCCTTTTGAGCATTTATATAGAATTTATATAGAATCATGTTGTTTATGGCACCTGTCTTTTTCAGGAGACAATGGAGGAGTGTGCCTTTGGGGGTGAGGTCAAACTGTTGGACATGGAATCTCAGAATCATGGAGTTGGAAGGGACCCCGAGGGTTATATAGTCCAACCCCCTGGAATTCAGAATTTATTAATCTGTCCCTTTGCTTCCGTGTGTGAGAAAGTGCCTATCTCTGTGTGTTGGTTCAGCGAACACTTTGAATACACATTTCACATTCACTTATTTTTTAAAAATGCACATTGTGCTAACAGGCAGGATATGCACCATGACTGCTGTTTACTCAGATGTAAATCCCATTGAGTCCAATGGGTCTTACTCGCAAGCAGACATGATTATTCTGTATCACTGAAGCCCATTATGTTTCTCTGCACTGCATTCCTCTCATACTGAAATGCAAAATAGCTCAGAAGATGGAGAGAGCCACCACCTCCCCCGTTGCCTAGGCAACCAGATAAAGAAAGGTGCTAGCTTTCACATGTGCCTTCTGGCAAGTATTCTTTTAACACTCACTCCCACAGCAATACAGCAAGGAATTGTCTAGAGAAAACAGAACGCGGTTCTATAAAGTCACAGAAACATTTCTACTCAAAGTAGGATCTCTTGTTTTGGATAGAAACACTTATTTCTCCCCAGCCTGAGTTTCAAGGCCATCTCCACCCCCATCGTTCAGCCTGGACACTAAGATCCAGCCCCGAGGTTCCCTCATTGTGAGAGGTGAGGTTACAGGGAACCAGACAGAGGGCCTTCTCAGTAGTGGCACCCGCCCTGTGGAACACCCTCCCTTCAGATGTGAAGGAAATAAGCAGCTATCTTCTCTTTAAAAGACATCTGAAGGCAGCCCTGTTTAGGGAAGTTTTTAATATTTAATGCTGTATTGTTTTTAACACTTGATTGGAAGCTGCCCAGAGTGGCTGGGGAAACTCAGCCAGATGGGCGGGGTATAAATAAATTATTATTATTATTATTATTATTATTATTATTCACCATCCAGCTGCCCGCCATATTTTTTGGACTGGAACTCCCATCAAGCCCCAGCCAGCACAGAGGGCGTCAGGTTGAGGAGGGCTCACCTAGGCTGTTTAACAGCTTCATTGCATACAGCAGGTGTAGCAGTCATCTCATCAATACATCTCCATGCCAAGAGGAACTGCACCCACTGTATTACCGCCTGCTATGCCGCTGGTAAAGAAGCAGGAGTAACAGTGCTAATTTGACCAAGGGGTTCAATTGTGCCTTCACTAGCTGCAAAATGAGTAATACTGGAGAAAATGATAGCTGAAAGCTTGTCACTGTTTTGTGACATCTTGCTTGGTCCTAATAAAAGTATTGCTTTTAAAATAGATTAAAATTCAGGGGTTTTTGCTTATGGACCAACTCATTTCCCTTTGATTTTTGTGCCCTGGAGAATTTAACAAACCTAGCCGTTCCCGGAGGGATCTATATACAGAGGAAGTTTTAATTTCTTTTCTGCCACGTTTTGAGGATTACATCCCCTTAAACCTACAGAATTTGTCTTCCATTGTCTCTTTTCACCCAAATTGAACTCCAGCTATGGTAATATAAAGGCAAACATGTTTCTCTCTACTTCTGCTTAACCAGAAACCTGTGCATTTTACTCGCGGTGCAGGACAGATCTGGGGTAACAGCCAGACTTTAAAATAGGGAGCAACCATAGCTTCTTTATCCCAAAATCTTTGGTATGTAATCTGATGTCTGTAGCATCTAAAGGAGGCTTTTCCAGTCTACAACATCCAGCTTAACACTATTTTGGGCTGCACTATTTTATGACATTTCAGTTTGTCCTAATAAAAGTATTGCCCAGTGGTAGCCAATTCATACAACGGCACTTTAATCACTCATCAATATTATTACGGCATAAGCATTTGTGGACTAGATTGCACATGGTGATAAAGGTTGAGCAGTTGTAAGCAGTGAGACCAGAGGGAATAAAATGTAAGTACTGTAATAATATAATGACAGTTCAGTTACAGCTAAAATGCATGCACAGGGACTCTTGACAGCAGAGGTGAGAGGTGATAAAACAATCAACTTAGTAATGGCCAAATTAATTAACATCTATAGTGGGGAAAAGAAATATGGCTTCTATTCAGACCCAAATGAATAGAGCTGAACTTCTTGATCAATTGCAATTCAGTTGCTTCCGTCCTCAGGAAATAGTTGCAATTAATACTTTTAAGCTCTGCTGGTTGAAAGCTCCAGGTTGTATACTTAAGGGGAAGAAAATTGTTGCAGGGTTGATGGCTAAAACAGTTTCAGGTGGTGTCTTCCAAACACCCTTGCAAACTAGCTTAATTAGAAAATTAAGAAAGTGTGCCACAATCTGTCATGAGGATTTATAAGAATCAGCTGTAGTGGCGCTACTTAAGAAGATTGCTGTTTATGAGGGGGGAAAGTAAGTAAAACTCTTAGAAGTGGGTTTTGATAAGTAAAGAAACCTACAGTATTAAAAATAAGTGATTGCCTTTATTAGTTTAAAGTTTTTTTTGGGGGGGTGGAATAAGTTTAGCTTAGTAGTAAAGTATTGATATTAAATTAGGAAGCTATCACTTCAGACCTAAGCCAGCACAACTTCAGTTTTCTAGTTATTAGCCAGATCTCTTCCTTTGACTCATGAATTCAGCTGTGAAACTATATTAGCTTTTTCTGAACTGTGTCTATTTTGGGTTATGATCTTGGGCAGAAGAAATAACTGCTTTTCTTATTCTGGGGAGATTGAAGTATACCCTGTTAAGTTCTTGACTGCTTCTTTTTTAAAAAATGTCTTTGTTCCCTTGTCAGCTTCCTCTACTCTAGGCTTTGCAGAGAAACTTGCCTTTGTAGAGGAGTATGCAGATTTCAGGCCAGTGGGGGGCAGTGTGAAGACTTGGCTTTTGGCTTTGCTGTGTTGCAGGGCCAACCCCCTAGCATTCAATGGAGTGAGGCAACTGCTGATAGGCAGTGGCAGTGGCAAGATGTTGTAAGGCTAATAATAATAATATTTTTTTATTTATACCCTGCCCTCCCCAGCCAAGGCCGGGCTCAGGGCGGCTAACAAGCAATAATAAAAGTAAGTTGAATGAATGCAACTTAAAAACAAAATTAAAATACAACATTAAAATAATATTAAAATGTAGCCTCATCGCAGGAGGAGAAAGGAAAAGAAAAAAGAAAGAGGGGGAGGGAATCAAATTGGCTCCAAGCCAAAGGCCAAGCAGAACAACTCTGTCTTACAGGCCCTGCGGAAACAAATCAGATCCTGCAGGGCCCTGGTCTCATGAGGCAGAGCATTCCACCAGGCTGGAGCCAGTGTTGAAAAGGCCCTGGCTCTGGTTGAAGCTAATCTAACATTCTTAGGGCCCGGGACCACTAGGGTGTTGCTGTTTATGGACCTTGAGGCTCTCCGTGGGGCATACCAGGAGAGGCGGTCCCATAGGTACGAGGGTCCTAGGTCGTGAAGAGCTTTAAAGGTCAAAACCAGCACCTTAAATCTGACCTTGTACTCCACCGGAGCCAGTGCAGCTGGAAAAGCACTGGGTGAATATGCTCCCATGGCAGAGACCCCGTGAGGAGCCTCGCTGCAGCATTCTCCACCCGCTGGAGTTTCTGGGACAGCTTCAAGGGCAGCCCCGCATAGAGTGAATTACAGTAGTCAAGTCTAGGGCTCTGTGGGCAACACACAGCTTGCCATGCTCCTGTTAAACTAGTTTAGTATAATATTTTCTACATTAGTTGGCAGCGGCTTTCCGGGGTTTCAGACAATAGACTTTTCCCAGCCTTACATGGAGGCCATAGGTGCCAACTCCCTGGGACCCTGGGTGCCCAAGCACCCACAAAATTCTCCATGAAGGGTCCAGGCACCCACAAATTTTGATGCCAAGGAGCATACATGCTGTATGGCACCCACAGACCCTGGCACCCATGGTCGTGGGGCCAAGTTGGCACTCCTGGTGCAGACAGGGGGTTGAATTAGGAATCTTCCGTTTGCTCCACCTCTGAGCTCTGACTCCCCATTGCCAGTGTTAAAGCAAGATTCTGCTCCCAGTCCAGTAGTTCCCTGCCCATAGAAATGTGTGTGTGTGTCTGTTTTGGGTGGGTGCCATATTGTCTTTTACATCTTCCTAACCCAATATTTAAGTGGACACCGCTGACCTAAGTCCATTTTAGTGAATGCACATTGTTCCCTAGTGTTAAATTTTAGACCGGAGGCTCTTGATGGCAAAAACCTGCCCTCTTGGACTTTTAAGTGCTAGATACATAATACCTTCGCTATAATCCTATACATGCACAAAGCATATTCTGAATAAGTAAGCTTTGGATCACGCTGCATGATGAAATAAAATTATCTGGCATTAGTAGAGAAAAAGCAAGTGTCTAAATCTAGTTTGTAACTTGGGGTGATGGTTCACTGAATAAACAAAACTCCTTTGAATTCCATCTCCAGGTGCCCCTGAAGACTGACCTCTTTTCTTTGGGAACCAAAAAATGTCTTCTCAAAACTGTTCTAGTTCTCTGTCGCTGAAAGACATATTTGAAAATGGATTTCTGATTGGTGCTTCTGGTTACAGCATCTCTCCGGGTAGCAGCTGTTTCCTAGAAATGAGCAGCATCCCCCAGCCTGATGCATGTGACAGTGCAAGCAAGATGCAGAATGTGACAAAGGGAAGCTCTCTGGCTCTAAAGGCAGCAGACTCCTCCATCAGCAGCACAAAGGAGAACCTGCAGGCCTCATCGGATGCTCTTGCATCTTTCTGCAAGACTCCCATCCAGCCATGTGCCTTTGACTTGTCAAGCTCAAGCTCTGCAAATGACAGCAAAACCAATTACACAGAGGGTGTGTTCCACAATACCAAATCTTCTACTCCATGCAGGGAAGATAATCCCTCTAAACCGACAACTGAGAATATGTCGAAGAGCTCTGAAATAAATGATGTTGCAGTCTTCAAGAAGCCGCCACCGCCACCACCAATATTGGAGATCTCTGGAATACAAGCCACTCTGGGCAATGTACTTTCTCCAGAAGCAAGCTTAGAAGAATTTGGGTCCCTGGGCTCTGTGAAGCTTGATACACCATCTCTGGAGATGTCAAACCTTGCCATGCCTCTGGGTGGTGGTAGTGCTGTGTCTGTTACTATTACAAGACACTAGACTCCTGCACTTTGATCTAATGTTTCACTGGTTGGGCAAAAGCTCAAGGTGGTTTGTACCATCCAGCCGTCTTGCTATGTTTCTTGCATTCTCTTTTCTAGCTAACAAGTGAAGCATAAATGCAAATAAAGAACTGGTCACATAAGGCACTCGTGCTACATGGACAAAGGCATGAAACCATCTGATAAAGAAGTACCTGGACAACTCTGTCCTTTTCTTGCTGAAGGTAACTCACGAGGCCTGTGTGGTCAACCCTGACTGGTAGCTGAACAGCCATACTTCAGAGCTGAACAAGCTTTAGGGGGATGTTTTACAAGCCCCAACAGCCAAGAGGCAACCGCCGCTCCCCCTCCAGCTGGTGGTAAATGGTTGTTGCTCTGCTAATGACTTGGAAGCGAGACTTGCGTATGCTGTTCAGCTTGTTGCAAGATTAGGTATTTTATGTAAACAGACAGTACCATTTCTCTGGACAACATTCATACTGTCTACTGTAAATAGAACGTCATTGATTTCCTAATTATCATGTCTAGTCTACTCTGGTCTAGTTGGTACAGTGCCACATAGTTTTTGATCATGTGTAGTGATACCCGCATGATTGAAAGCTTATCTTTTTTCCAGTGAGCACTTTTCCACATAGTTCATTTGTCATAATCAACTTAGTACAGGGTAAAATGATTTTACACTTTTGCAGTTCTACTTTGGGTGACTGCCATCTTAAATACAAAGTTAAGTTTACACATGCTGCAGTGGTTACTCTGTAAACAGAGGCCTGTTCCCACTAGGAGAAGTTAAGAAACATATTGCAGCAGTTATTCTAAAGCCCATTATTCCAATTGCATATTTTGGAGTGTGATGTCAAGAAATTGTGCTCATCTAAAATGTGGGTTGCAACATACTTGCTCCCCCAGCCTACTTCAGTCTCAGTTCACCCTTCACATCTATTTACTAATTCTCAGGGGATTGTAATAATGGCAAGCAGATCATAACCTCTAGAATGAGTCTGTGAAGTGTTCTTCAAATTGGCCATACTCTCAAGATCATAGCCTTAGTAATAGAACACAATTCTTTTCATCTTTTATGTTTTAGGATTCACTACTGTTGTATTTTCAATTATCTCTCCAAGCAAGGAGGGACTGAGGCCTGACTGACCAAAATTGCCAAAGCAAAATTCCACATTCAAAGCACCTTTTGAAAGAGGCTTCTTTTCTTTTCTTTTTTAAGAGGATCAGAAATCACCCATACTGGTGAGATGCCATGTATGATTCAAATCTGAAAGTGAGAGTTTATAGATGCAGTTTACAACTTTGTAGCTTTCCAAGTCTTAGTATTGGCCCTGCAAACTTCTATCATGTTGCTAAAATGCAGCAGTTGGAATGCGCATCTTTTGATTTCTTAAAATTGTATGCATTTCTCATGGCTTTTGACTGTTACTTTTAAGTATTCTAAACTCTTATAAGTTTTGCCAGCTCAGTAATACATGCATCTGTCAAGGCAGATAAGTGACATTAATGACCTGAAAAGGAGCAAGTGCCCAGATGAGGTTGGAAAAACCACACACAGTGGGTGGGAGACATACACTTGCCTTTAGAATATACCAGGCATCCCCAACCTTCAGCCCTCCAGATGTTTTAGACTACAATTCCCATCATCCCTGTCCACTGGTCCTGCTAGCTAGGGATCATGGGAGTTGTAGGCCAAAACATCTGGAAGACCGCAGGTTGGGGATGCCTGGAATATACTCTCCTAAACATCCACTCCAAGGCAATCCCTAACTTGCAAGAGGATTTACAGGACATGGTTGCAGCAGGGGAGCTACAGTAAAGACCAAACAAGGCCATTAGTCAGAATGTGCAAAATCTTCAGTAAAAAGGAGTAAGCAAGCTTGTGACAACACCCACCCTACTTATAGGTATATGCTATTTGTTGTATAGCCATGCTTTTACCTTCTAGATTATCTGCCTCTTCCCCACTGTATATGCATACTGTATTAATCCACACACAGAGACACATTTAAGGGTGACAGCTAGAAACAAGAATTTTAGGTTGTACAAAATGTGATATTTATTTGTTTATAAATAGAAATATTAAATATGGAATGCTTCATACATAAGAAATTATCAAAATTATTGCTGCCTATAAGGCAATCCCTCATTTGGCTTCGGCATTTTAGACTATCTACATATTTGTAAGGTAACATAGGGTACAGAAAATGGCAGGAAGAAGCAAAGCAAGCCAGTTTATTGAAGGGGAAAAAACCAAAACAAAATAAGAGAAGCTGTTCTATTATCCTTCCCTGTGACATCAAATTTCCTTTCAAATATTCAAAAGCCACCCTGGAATCCAGCTTCACTTGTATCAATATCGTGCTCCTTTAAAGAAAAGAAAAAGGATATTTGTCAATACATACAAATGACTCTAGGCTCCTTTGCATTTTCAGGGTCCAAAATAAAATTTAAATGGTCTTGAAGGTTTTCAGCTCCTAGACTTTGGGAACAATGTATCGGCCCTGGGCCATAAACTCTTGCCCATGTTTAACAGATTAGGAGCACCCTGAAGGCTCACACACTCTTCTTCCCCACTCTTCTCATGTAAATTCCTCTTCATATTTGCACAGCTGACTATCGATGTCCGTAAAAATGTTACCACTAACCAGTTTGTAGTCACAGCTAGAAATGGGATTGCAAACTCTGGGTTTAGACAGCCCTGGTTAGCATTAACATTGGTTCACATATAACACTGCCCGAGGGTTGCTGCTAAAATGAAGGAGGGAATCTGGCAGTCAAGAAAGGAGGAAGCATAAAGTAATATGCTCAACTATCAACTAGGTATTTAATATTGCTTTCTATAAGGAGCACACAGAATCACAAAAAAGCTAGAAAGAATTCTCTCCACCCATCTTTTTTTTTCTTCTGAAAGGGGTGTTGGAACAGAATACTCAACTAACTGGAAAACCAAATTAGATAAAGCTCAAGTCCTATTTTATTATTAATTTTAATGTGGTGCCTCCTCTATAGATCACTGAGATCAGGGAGTCTGTTTTCCCAGAAACCTGGCTTTCATATCTTTCCCAATGACCATTGGACAGGGCTTCAAGAAAAATGCCTATTAGTTTACCTGATTTAACTTCTTGAACTCCACCACTTGAAAGAAAATGTGCTCCAGGATATGTTTGGCATCTTGCTGCTCCTTTGGTAGTTTGTTAGTCACCCCTAGGATGTCCCCACATTTTCTGACATAGAATTCCAGATCATCTTCAGTGCCTAATAAGGACATAAAAGTAGCATAATACACACAAAATTTGCCAAATCATTTAAAGATATTATATGGGTTTCCACAAGCAGAGAAGGGATGCAGAGCCTATATGCAGCCACACATTACTAGACCACAGGATCCTTCATTCCTGACCACTGGGGCTGGGCTGGTGGTAACTGGTGTCCAA
Source organism: Podarcis liolepis (assembly GCF_965112155.1). Classification (NCBI taxonomy): domain Eukaryota; kingdom Metazoa; phylum Chordata; class Lepidosauria; order Squamata; family Lacertidae; genus Podarcis; species Podarcis liolepis. Next base: position 27,517,315 of record NC_139559.1, read on the forward strand.
TAACATCCAGAGGGCTACATATTATCTATCCTGATCTAGAGGACCTCCATTAGCATGGAGGAAACAGATTTAAAAGATCTGGTTTTCTTAACAAAATGCAAAGCATTTTGGAAAAAATTTAAGGTATGCATAATATGGAGGACTTCAGTAATTTTCAGCTTTCTAAAGTGTGCCCTGGAGATAAAAGTTTGAGAAGCAATTCTGTAAAATGTTTTTAAAAAGCACCTCATCTAGAAAGTTCCCCTGCCCATCCCACAAATAGTTTAGCAATCCCAAGTTCAAATGTTTGCACTACTTACATTTGTTTGTTATTTGAGCAAGGCGAGCTTTCTCAGAAGAGAAAGTTTCATCCAAATCAAACAGGTCCAGGCTAGGAGGAGGCAGCTCTCTGAAGGCCGGTGGAAAAACCTAGTAAGAGATTAGGCAAAACTTAACAAGCTGAGTCTGCCCATACTTGTTCAGAGAAAAAGAGCATTGGTGCAGGCTCTAATTAAACGACTCACATGCTGTAATCTTGTTTATACAATGTAAGCTTCAGAAAGTAAACTATTCTGTTTATAGCCCCTTCAAAAACATATACAGGTTTGACATTTCCAATTTCGACTTCGGGAAAATCAGTGACATTCAGCTTAAGCATTTTGGTGAGACGAAAGCAGGCACCAGATTACTTGCTTCCTAACCACAGGATGTCAGGTCTTGGAAGGGTTAGAGTGTGTTCAGGGCATAGCCTGAATTGAGAGAAATGTGATTAGCTGCAAGGACTGGACACATAAAATAAGTTAGGCTGTCCATGTAGGAAATTTCTAACTTTGAGGAATGATGGGCAGAACATAATGTCTGGGTTAAACTTTTCCTCATTTTTACTGCCTTCCTTTGAAAAACAAACTTTTGGTCACCTACAACAGCGTTTCCCAACCGGGGGCCATATGCCCCCTGGGCCCTCCCATTTCAGGCATCGGGGATTCCTCCCCCCCCCCCCAATTGGCTGTGCATCAGAAGAACAAAGCAATTAGAGTCCCTTGCCAGTTTAGTGATCACAGACAAAGAACAAAACAGCCATTCTCAAAGTTAAGGTGCTCCCAATTAAGTCTTCCTCCTACTTCTCCCTGAGCCATCCTTGTCACTTCCCCTTCTGGCAACCTGATCTTGCAACCGCTGAGCCTTCTGCGTAGTAACCTTAGCAGCTCTCTTTGCCCTTGGTGAGAGAGGCTGGACAATTTCCAGCGAAGGGGAGCCAGTTATCTCTCTCTCTCTTCCTGTTCTGTTTCTCCGTTCCCCACTCAGCTCTGCCCAGCTTTTGTCTTCTGAATTATGTCCCTCTGCAAACCAATTCTCTAGATCTATACTGCTCTACTGTTCCTGGGCAGCTTCAGGATCCTGGTCAGGAGCAGGAAGAGGGAGAGGTTCCCACCATTCCTCATCAGAGCTGTAATCCTCAGTCTGATCTCTGACACCCCAGGATATTCCAAGGGGTCTACAGGTGAAAAACACATAGATGGGACGCCATGGCATGAGACTAGGGAGCAACAGAGGGAAATGAAAAGTGAAGAAAATAGAAAAGTGACCAAAGAAAGAAAAAAGAAAACAAAGAAGTGAAGAAAATAGAAAAGAGAGAAGTAAAGGGAACAGAGAAGTGACCGTGATTCCCAATGGATGGAGTGCCACACGCACTTTGCAGCGACGTCGCTTCCAGTTCCTTCTCCCTCCCACTTCTGCACTCCACCACTGCATGCACCAAGCTGTCCACATGTTGTTTGTCACGGGCAATATGCGTGGCTGCAGCAGTGTTAGTGTGTGGGGTGCTGTTTCTTCGTGCAAGTATTACTGTGAAAGGAGGCGTGTTGCTGCATGCAATTTTTACTCAGCCTCACGCAGAATCAGCTCAACGTAATGGACAGAGGTGATCTTCAGTTATCCCTCGCAGCAAAAGAACCAGATATAAAAAAGCTTGTTTCTGGTCACCAAGCACAAGGGTCACATTGATCGAGAAATACTTAAAGTATAATTTTTTTGTATTTTGTAGAAATTATAAATATATATATAACATGTTCTATTTACAAACAAAACATCTGAATAGCTACCCTTTCTGCCAGTAGGACAGGGGGGCCACAGGAAGGAAACAAGGTCAGAAGGAGGCCACGGTAGGAAAAAGGTTGAGAAACACTGACCTACAAGTCATAGACCTGCTTCAACGCACATTGTAACTTTCAGTCATTCCACCAAGATGACTTGACCTGCCTGATCCTCTCTTCCTACCCAATAAGCCTTGAACTCTCCCTGCACTATATATTGTGTTGCCTCTTCTGTTTCTGAAATCACCCATCTGTTCACCCTACTCATAAATGCTTGTAACCTTATTTCCTTCCTCTCCTAGGACAGTTACTTACAGCTGGCTGAAGTGCAGGCAACGGAGTTTCAAACTGAGGCTGAATTAGTTGGAGCGGTTCGTATTTCACATTCAGCTGCTCATAAGACCTGCAACGTATAACAATGTGTAAAGTTTGCAGCATTGGCTAAAGGTTTTTTGCTTTGGAGTTTTGGCATGCGTTAACAACTTTTACTATCACCACGAGTCCAGGATAGATATTAATTTAAACTATGCCAAAATTATAACTAGGATTAGAAGTGTACATGGGCAAAACCCCAAATTTAACCACCTTTCTGCTGATGGTGCATAACATATTGAAATTCAAGTCAAAATGCTGATACTGAACCTTAAAAATGCTGAACAGCTTGAGACCACGTTATATGAAGGACTGCATCTGCCCATATGAACCTTGAAGACAACACCATCAGAAGCTCTGCTTCTGTGCCACCATTAAGATTGTTAAGATTGGTGGACACCAAGGATAGGGTATTTGCAGTAGTGGCCCCTGTTCTTTGTAACTCCCAAAGGATACACAGTGGCCCTTTCAGTCTTGGTATTCAAAAAGACTTTAAAAATCCTACCTGTTTCAAGTGGCTTTTACCTGATGCACTTTGCTGCTGATTCTATTGCCTATTTTATACTGCTGCCTACTATTGTATATTTTAAATTTTTAAGAAGTATTTAACAAAATATATATTTATTGTAATTTAATGTTTGTGTTATTGTTCTCCATCTTGTCCTCCAGCTTGAGAGGACTCTGTCCTCAAAGAGCCTATAAACAACGAAAATAATGCAATGAATAGGCCCTAAAATCTATTAAACTAAAATGAAGAAGAAAAAGACACTGAGTTGGATCCAGACTTTGCTGTCTGCAAATGGAAGATCTCCTTTTGTACACAGGAAACTTTTGATCAGGTGTGTGTGTGTGTGTGTGTGTGTAATGTGACTTCTGCTGATTCTCCCAGCCCCCAATCCTCTGGAGCAGAGTTTCACAGGGTGCAAAGTGATGGGGAAAAACTGGTAAAAGTTGCCTCCTCACTCCTGCTGCTGGCAGCAAAATCTGGATTCAACCCATTGTTTTGGGAAACATAAATGAGGTCACCAACTTGATGATTTTCGGAAGTGCAGTGGTATCCAGCTGGTAAATAGACATGTCAAAAAGTGTTGTGAAGTCTCGTGGATTTTCATCTCCCTCCTGCAGGCAAACTCGCAGTCGCTCTGACAGGGTTGCTATATCTGGAAGCATCGTATAATCAGATATCTGGAGGAAAAGCACACAGAAATTGCTGTAAACAAAGAGACAGCTCACACTAAAAATGGAACCTTTCCAGTGAGCAAAACAACTACATGATAAAAGAAATGCATCTTGAATCATATATCCAAGAAACAATACACTTAAGAGTGCGGATTTTAATTTAGTTTGGCCAGTTTTCTAACCGTCATAGTTATGAGCACTTATATACATCTCTTGATATAGGAAACGGATTTTAAAAGCTTCTTCAACAGTTAAATAAGTTTGGTCGAAATAAATTTATCTTTTGTACGTACTTCTAAATTCACATATATTATGATACCTCTTTATTTTTCATGATAAAACCTATTTGTTGATGGCAGACATCATAGGAAAGAAAATTAGCTTTACTTTTTCATCTCAGTGTATTCTTCACAACATGACATTATTACAAACTGCTAAGTAATTTTAAAGTTTCGGATAATTGGAAAGTTGAAACAGTGATAGAACTGAATAAACTTTACAGAGCAAGTGTAAAAATCAACAACTCAACTTTTTGTCTTTAAGTTAAGAGTAGTCAATGGGGTCCACTCTAGATGTTATCAAACCCCCAACCCACATCAGTCCCAGCTCCCATGGCCAATGGTCAAGGATAATGGGAGTTGGAGACTGCATCTAGAGGGCACAGCACCAGCTACCCCCGCTTTCAGCTTATCAAGGCTTCCTTCTTGGCAGGGACAAAAAATGTAAAAGAGGCAAAAACAGAAATTCAACAAAGTTGGCAGCTATACTTTATGATATACAAAGCTAATGTTACTAAATAATGTTAAATTAGTTCCCCTTACCTCGGGATCTTCTGCATCAATCTGGTTTAAATGGATGTCGCTTGTTGTAAGCCACTGGAACAGTACATCCTAAGAAACCAAAGAGCCCAGTTATAATTGTGGAATTCTTTGAATTATCAATATTACCAGTGCAAAAAAGCACAACAAAACAACAACAACAACAACAACAACAGAAGTTCCTTGGCATATTCAGTCAATCACACTTAGGAGATGACACATATAGGTAAATTGGCTGGAAGCAGGAAACATTATTTAGAGTAAATGATTACAAGAGAGGTGGTGGCTGCATTCTGATGTCACACTAAACCAGTCCTGTCTTGCATCCCTTTCCTAGCCACCACTGGCAACCAGGAATTCTACAGTGAATGCAGTGGAACTGCTTCCAGGTGAGTGAAAGCAAGAGAGTGTTCTGTTTTGCCAGCCCAATCATCTTCACTACTGGCTGCAGAAGTCTGTCATCTCCTCCATGACCAGTATGGAATCTGGTCTGGCTGATGAAGCAGAGTGCTCTGTTTCATTTCTCTAGCTTGATCAGCTCCTACAGCCAATCGGAAGCCGCGGAAACTCCGTCGTATGTTTGGCTTCCAAAAATAGTTCGCAAACCAGAACAGTCACTTCCGGGGTTGCGGCGTTCAGGAGCCAAAACATTTGAGAACTAGGCTGTTCAAAAATCAAGGTACAACTGTATTGCAAAAACGACTACATACCATAGCGTCCAAAAGAATTAAGTAGCAAAAACTTCAACTTGATATGGTTGAAAAGACAGCTCACTCTGCTGAATAACTCCTAAACTTCAAATAAACCTGGTCAACTGATCATTAGAGGGCATACATTAGCAATGAAGTTGACAACAGAGGCTCACCATAATCTTGCTGTTTTCTTCTTTTTCCAAATATTGGTCACTGAACATATGACAAGATCCTAGTACAGCTAACTTGCCACCTTGATTCTATCAAAGAAGAAATCAGTAGAACAGATTTAATAACTTATACTGTACATCAATGCTTTGTCTTACCAGGTGTACTTTTTATATTACACTCTTTAACATTCTGCATTACATTGCAGGATTGGGGAATCTGGTCTGACCAACAGGCCAGATCCCTCTGTCCACTACACCTCACAAGCCAGATGTGACAGGTGACCATGGTATTTTCATAGATTGGCTGTGTGGGATAGGTATTGGAGGCACAGTACTACAGTAGCTCTTTGAATTCCACCTCATATGTTTTGAACAGATTTTAGATTTTCCTTCTGATCATTTTCTCTGCCCTAACAGACATTCTACCATTTTCTTCAGAATCCTCTTGCACATGTTCCAAGCTGCCAATATCCCTATTATACCATGGTCCCCAGAACTGGACACAGTACTCCTGATCGCATCTGACCAAGGCAGAACAGAGCAAACTAATACTTCCCTGTACCTAGACAATATATTTCTGTTGATGCAGCCTAGAATTGGCTCGGACACTAAAAATTAATTTGTCCAATAAAAGTCTCATTTTTGAGGACACCATATACTCATATTACATATTTCTACAAAGGCATTAAAAGCTCATACAGATTATGAGACATAACAAACATCAATCATAACCTTATTGTCTTGTTTGTTTTATGTTTTTGTTTGTTGTTGATATTGTAAAAACTAATAAAATTTTTGCAAAAAAAGAAAAGCTCATACAGATTATGAATGGACAGGCACTACAAGGCATAAATTTTGGAATGGCTTTAATAACAGGGATAAACTATGTGTACAAATATCAAGTTATCTTGTTTTTATCCATCTCAGTTGAATTTGTATGGATGCTTAACATACTGTTCTCTTTTCCAAATATTTTGGGATAAGTTAAGAAAATAAGTAAGTAAATTCAAATGAACATATTTACCATACATTATTTAAAGTTGGTAAATTACACTAAAAATGAAGTAAAAGTATGATAATGTAAATTTAAAACAGGGCCTATCTTTAGTTTTAGAAATGGTATACTTATTATTACTAATGACTGATAAAACCGTGGAGGAACTGCAATAACAGTTCAATGTGCTTCCCCACCCTGTTATAGATCAACTCTTTTCAAAGGTTCCAACATAAAGGAGCTTTTATCTGAATGCTTTCCTGCTAAAGTTGCACAAGATGTGCAAGTAACAGAAATTATGAACGAAGTTACAAAATATCATGTTTTACAAGTATTTGATGGCTCATGCAGTAATGTACCTTAAAGTGATAAAAAGCCAAGATGGGTCTATTAAGAGGAAAGCAGACAGATCCCGTGGACAGAACAGCCACTGCTGGTTTCATCACATTAAGTGTAGCACCAAATGGATACACAAAAGTGAGAGCCCTACAAAATAGTACAAAGACTGTCATAAGCATTTTCTATATTTCACAGAATTGCAATGCTGTCAAACACAATCAACCATTCTCTCTGTCCACACCCTTTCATGTTCTTCTGCTGGTAGGAGTTTTTTTTTCTTTAAAAAAAGAAGAAAAGATACCTTGTCTTTGTAACACTCTAGAATTAATTGTGATGGCTTAGATCCAAAGAACCAAAAGTGGACGAAAGGTGCATTTGTACTGCTCAGCAAGCATTCACAGAAGTCTTCTACTTCTCCCAGGGCAGTACCACAATTTAGCAGAGGTTACAATACTGTATAGGCATCAGACTGAATAAGGAAGGGAAAAGGCTGAAGTTTATAGACTCCAGGCCACAAGAAAGTCTTGAGAAGGAACCTGTGCTTCAAAAAGAGCTTGTGACAATGCAATAACTTCTTGGGATTTGGGTGTCTCTTTTTAAAAACAGTGCTCTTCCATTGCATTGTGAGTGGAAGAGGCCTTCCAATAGTGGATCCAAATCAGTAATTAAAAGGACTATACTTTACGATGTATTAAAATCCTGTTTTTCCTGCTTTCTGTGGTGACATGTTTAAAGCATGTATAAAAAATGTCCATAAACAGTAAAAAAAAAAAATCCAGAACATTGTGCAAAACTGTTCCCTTTCTTGGATTTTGTAGCATAACTCCCCTTAAGCAGAACTTCAAGAGGCAAAATACAAAATCTTAGGCATTAATTAAAATATTCTACATATTTCAAGAGCACTTCCCACACAATACTTTATTATAACTTTTTGGAATGAACATTGATGGCATTTGTAACATGGCTGGGAAGAAGGTACTTACTGTGAATCATTTCCACTGTTGTCTTCATCTATTATCCCAGACACTGTTTTTCCGGCAGCTCTACTGATTTCCCTTATAGATGGAAACCCAAAAATAACTGATTTATAGTTGCAAAATATAGCAAAGTTACACAAGATAAAATGTGAATGCACCTACACACCATCCACTATCAAATACTTACCGATTTAAAACTCCATTGGAGACCAAAGCTTCTTTAGGATGGAAGTATTTATAATACACATTTCTCACCACAGAGTCTTAAGAGAAATGAAAAATAATATTTTTTCCAGTAAGATGCAGTGCTGCAAAGCATGGGCTATGGATTCTAGATCCTGGTTCTCTCTAATTGTATGAAGGCTGATGTTGCCAACAAAGCACCTTCTGACTTCATATGATCCCCCCCCCCCGCCCCACCCTAGTAAAATTTGGCTTGAAAGAAGAACAGTAGCCAATTGACTAGGCTGCAGTGTGTGCCTGGCTGAGGTGTGCATGTGATGCCCACAACAGTTTCTGTTTGCAAATGTGCCCATGGTCCTTAAAAAGCTGGCAAATCTCTCATATTTTCCTTGTGGCAGCCCATAAGAAGATGCAGATGTACAATCATAGCAAAAGTACAAATGGAACAGTCACAAAGAAAGATAAGAGGTGCAGTGGCTCTTTTGCTGTATCAGAAGCAATTCATCAAGCTATTCACTTTAGGCCAAGGCAGTTCTACATCACACATGAATCCATCTTCCCCAAGCCCTTGCACTGCTCTGCTCTTGCATCCGCTGAATGCAGTCCATGCACTGAGGCCACAGAGAGGAGGGGCTGCTGAATATTCGAATGTGCAGTGCACACAATGGTTTAAAGAAAAATGAAAATTACAATGCAACGGTGCGCAGCAAGAGATGTTCACTTAGAGCCTAACAGAGAGAAACTCTGTGGACCTTGCTCTCTGCTCACACAGAGTTCAGGCCTGCCGCCATACCAAATATCCCTCAGACTTGGATGTAATTTATCGCAGTACTGTTCACTTGCTTAGTATTTTCAAAATCAGCAAACATGGAAAAGGGAAGATGGCAAAGCTACAATCATACTCTGTCGCTAGCTCTTTTTGGGACCTAGCAATATCAAATTAATAAAGCGCACTCAAATTGCTCCAAGTTGGGTCACTTGTTTGTGGTTTCTGACTATATGATATGTAAACATTCCCAAGACTGACCAATGAAGAATGCTTGTCCTCAGGTCAGTTATTACCATTATTGACCATGATCCCATATTCTTCCAATAAAAAGTTGATGTTGGTGTCATATCGAGATTCACCACCTTCTCCCAGCATCACCAGGATATCCCCACCACTTTCTAGATACTTCTTCAGAACCTCAAACTGTAAAGGAAAGAAAGCAACAAAGTCTTGAGTGCCAGGATGAAAGGTTTTCCTGCTTTTACAGAATTTAACCCTTGAAAATTAGAATAGCAACACAACACAGCTTGCACATCCTTACAAATACTAAGTCCCCTTTGGTAAAGAAACCCCATCTTATTATTCTTACAATACAAAGGGGAAATTAACCCCAAAGATGGTTAAAGTTTAAGCAGTGCAAATAGGCATTTAAGCTAACAAACTACCTGCTGTTTGGCATACAGCAGAACAGGGTTAACTTTAGTCTTCCATAGTCCACTTTCTTCTCTTTTCTTTGTTTTTCATCTGTGAGTCCACCAATATGTTTTAAATTTATCAAGTATGAGTGCATACTCAAGGTCTCTTTACAAGTTATGGCATAATTAATCTGCTCTAAGGAATTCTGAGTAGGCATTCATGTTTAGTGCTTTAGTGGATTACATTTAGGCTGTAGTCCTAAAACTACTTACCTGAAAGTAAGCCCCATTGAATCCAACAGGAGAGACTTTTGAGTAGACATGGTTAGAATTGTACAGTTAGGGCGGTATTCAGCTAAATAATTTTGTGATTGTCCCTCTGCACGCTGTCTCCAGATTTACTGCAGAGGACTGGGGTAACGTGTAGAACAGATTTATGGGGTGCACAGGGGAGGAAAGGGGGAGAATGTTCCACTGCATAAGGAAAAATCTTTGCACTGACAGAACATGAATCCTAAAGCTACACTGAATTCTGCCCTATGTCTAGCACTCTTTGCAAAAATCCCAACAAGAAGGCATTAGGTAATCCATTAGTAAACAGTGAACAGCCCACCTAACATACATACAGGGTACAGCACTGTGGCTCAGACACATTTGCAAGGCACCAATCCTGCCCCAGATCATACAAAACAGGATGGCCAGGGTGTGCATCATCCTGCTCTGCTTCCATGAATCCAAAAGGCCTATAGGATGTGATGCAAGAGAACCACTGAAGCAGTTCACAGGATCAAAATACTAGACAGGATCAGCAAGGTAAATAGATCTTTAAACAGTTATTGAGGTATTTAAGACAATTACATACTTCAGCAGCTGTGAACTTTTCTCTAGGTCCTGATGTAATCCAGAGTTTTACTCCGGTCAGCTTCTCTGAAGTTATTTCATCTTTTAAACTATGGACAAATTAATAGAAGACATGTTACCCAACAACACATATCACTGGCAAACCACAATTCCAGGATTAGACATAGCACAAAGACAGTGATCGTGTTTTGTTTTTTCTCAGCAGGGAGGAGGAAAAGAGCCATTTTAGCGGTGTTCAGGGTGAACTATGGCTCACTGTGACATGCATGCTGGGTCAATACCTCAATTGTCTAGGCAGATGTTGCATTATAAGGTATTTTTAATTTTCTTCTCTACTTTGAAAATGACTACAAAAATAAGAAGGTATTCAACCCTAAAATAAAGACTGATGTCCTGAACAAGATTACCAAATCTCATTCCATTATCAAAATGTTCAAGGGAGATATATTACAAACCACGAAGACCTAATAATAATAATAATAATTTTTAATTTATACTCTGCCCTCCCCAGCCAAGGCCGGGCTCAGAGCAGCTTACAAGCAATAATAAAAACAAGTTGAATGATTACAACTTAAAAACAAAATTAAAATACAACAACATTAAAATATTAAAATGTAGCCTCATCGCAGGAGGAGAAGGAAAAGAAAAAAGAAAGAGAGGGAGGGAATCAAATTGGCTCCAAGCCAAAGGCCAGGCGGAACAACTCTGTCTTACAGGCCCTGCAGAAAGAAATCGGATCCTGCAGGGCCCTGGTCTCATGAGGCAGAGCGTTCCACCAGACCGGAGCCAGAGTTGAAAAGGCCCTGGCTCTGGTTGAAGCCAATCTAACTTCCTTAGGGCCCGGGACCACTAGGGTGTTGTTATTTATGGACCTTGAGGCTCTCCGTGGGGCATACCAGGAGAGGCGGTCCCGTAGGTACGAGGGTCCTAGGCCGTGAAGGGCTTTAAAGGTCAAAAGCAGCACCTTAAATCTGACCCTGTACTCCACCGGGAGCCAGTGCAGCTTGAAAAGCACTGGGTGAATATGCTCCCATGGCAGAGACCCCGTGAGGAGCCTTGCTGCAGCATTCTGCACCCGCTGGAGTTTCTGGGACAGCTTCAAGGGCAGCCCCGCGTAGAGCGAATTACAGTAGTCAAGCCTGGAGATGACCGTCGCATGGATCACTGTGGCCAGGTCAGGGCATATATATGCATATAGGTACATTAAGCTAAAAGCCTCATTTCACTTGCACAATTATCCCCACAGTGAAGTTGAAGGGCTGATGCTTTAAAGAACAGGGGCTTAGACCCATCTCAAAAAGCTATGGTTGAAGTAAGGCTTGAATGTAAGACTATGAAACCCACACTCTGCCACTATCCTACACTAACAAAATAAGCTTGTTAAAATCTGCAATCAGATATACAGATATTGTACAAGATATGAGGAGAGCAAAAATTTAACTGTTATGGGGCAGCCGTTGTCCTGGGTACTTTCAAGCATTTTTATACCTTCATCAAACTTCAATGCTGGTCTAGAAACAAAAGATGGCTCGCCTTCTCCTCTCAGAACAGCAGTAGTAAAAAGCAGGAAGTTAATACAGATCAGAAAAAAGAAAACAATACATACTCCACTCACCTCTGTATCTTCCAGTTGCTTCGAAGCTTTTTTTGTAGAATCCTATAGCCATTGTTCATAGTAAAAATTTCCTTTTTAGAAGCATTGAAGACAATTATATTACGAAGTTCTCCCTCCATAGTTACCTCAAAAATGAAAGAGCACAGGCAAATAAATAAAAAACAAAGCAAAAGGGAAAAGTGCTATCATTATTCAGAAATTCTAAGAACCTTTCCCAGATTAATGTAGAATTAATGAATATCCACAATTAACCAAATAACATTATATTTTATTGATTGATCTAGCACGCTGGAAAGAAATAAAATCTGGGTTCTCTGCAAGGATTTTTTACTTCCAACTTTCCAAATACCCGCACCTGCCAAAAAGAATGCTAGTGAAAATGAAGAAAGCTTGGGGCGACAAGTGTATTTTTGAGTGGTATGAGTGTCAGCTTTGTTTGGTTCTTAGCTATGTCTTTTGTACCAGGCTACAGCTGGTGGATCTAAGAGGTCTAGTAGAAAGCAAAGCAACCCCACTTCTGTTCCAGCAATTGGGACAATAAAATAGTAGGCCAGGATCTCTTCTTCTTGAGCTATATTACTACACACTATCAAAACTCTCTCCAAGGACTAGTTCCCAGGACTCTTTGGGGAGAGCTATAGCAGTGAATAAACTGGCATAAAATCATTACAAGCTTGCAGTGCTGAGATTTCCTAAGCATTTGTAGTTCGAAAAATGAGGGTAATTCTATCAGTAAGTCTATGATTTGGCACTGAGGAACAGAAATACAGTAAGTAGATCTGGAAGCAAGTAGGAGTTGCATCTAGTAATTAAAAAAACAATCTGCCTGAAATTGCATTTTTACAAAGGTTTATCTTAATCCCATTATAGAATCTCCCTCTCCAGAGGCTGAAGCATGAAGAATCATGATGTAGCTGGTATTTTCTGACACAGCCATGGCACGAAAACATGGATCTGAGGCACTGGGTAGATTTTTCACATAGGTTTTGTACAGAATGCCACCAAAATCACTATGACGTCTGTTGTCACAGGCAGCACCTCAAAACTCAGTGTAAACAGAGTGCTTCACATTAACAGCATTAACCATTGGCTCTAGGCTTAGGGGCCACAAATCCTTACAGATTCTTGAACAGGAGCCTCTCCCTCAAACCACCATCAAATCACATTACATCTGTATCCTCAGACCGTGCCACAATGTTTCTGGTGTTGACTGACATGTTACAGGTGTCATGTTTTTAATAGTAGGAGGGGGGTTTTTTTTGGGGGGGGGAGAATCAGTATAAAAATATTGCAAGTTTGCTGCACCACAAAGTGTGGGATCTATTCCTGCACTGCAGGAGATTGGACTAGATGATCCTCAGGGTTGCTTCCATTCTCTGATTCTGTATGATTCAGTCTGTTAGGCGCAGATATGATTGTGATTTGATAGTGGTTTCCATGTATCCTATTTTAAAAAAAATCAAATTCAATAGGACTCTTGGACTGGAGTAATGTTTGTTTGAGGGGGCTTTTGTTGCTGCTACTGAATTTTTTTTGTACATTTGTTTTGGGTCTTATTATGATTTATTTGGGAATTTTCCAATATGGTTGCATGCTTTTGGATGTGTTTTATTTACTGCTCCTGCCTGCTTTTGCTATGTTTGTAATTATGCAATTCCCGCCCCGTCCCCCGTTTGTAAGCCGCCTTTCAGCATGGTTTTTCTGGCTACGGAAAGGCGGGAGGCAACTAAAATTTACCAGCTCGGACTTCTACAAGGTCCCAAGGTGAGGGGAGCCAGGGTCGTGCCTACAAAGTAACCCTCCGCCTCCATAAATGGTCCCGAGGGAGGGGGAAGCACCTCTCCCCCGCCACCACAAAAGTTGACTTACCTGCGGGGTCGCCACCATCCTTTCCCCGTCCCCTACAACCACGGAGCAGCAGCAACGCGCGGTAACTAAGGGCCTTCTCCCTCCCTAGCAACGCGAGCCCTTTCCGTCTGCGCAGGCGCCCAAAGCGGCTTCGCCGGCAAAAGCAGGAGGCGGGGGAGAGGAAGGGAAAGCCGCGTTGCGTCCGACGTGATGACGACACAGGCCCGCCTAGAGTCTCCTTGAGCTGCAGGGAAAAGGCTCATTCAGCGGTGGAATCTTCCATTCTCCATGGTGGAGGGGAGTCCGGCAACGTCGGCAGCGGCAGGAACAGGGAAAATCCCTCTTGGCAACGTGTGTTGTTGTTGTTTTTTGCTTTGGAAGAGTTTTGGAATCAGCAGAGGGCACTGGATGTGGTGTAGTGTGGCTTGAAGGGTTAGACCTAAATCCCAGCAATCTCATTCTCCCCCCTCCCCACTTTCGTGCTGAGTAGCAGCACGTTCCTAACATGTACTGTATTCTTCTGTTGGTCATTTTGTCACTATTCCTTGTGTTGTCGCGTCATCTCTCTTGGCAACTTGTACCCGTTTATGTTTTATGTTTACTGGCAAGCAATAAATACATAAGCAACAAATAAAAAGGAGTCTCCCTCCCACAAAAGGCAGCTATTTACATATTGCAAAAAAGAGGAAACACCCACCAACACCCACAAAAGGGCAGACATTGGCACATGCTAATTACTATGTATAGGTACAAATTCAGAAATAGCTGCTGTGTTTTAAAGAGAAATACAATATATCTCATCACCGTGGGGAGACGATGGCCTGTGTTGCTTGCTCAGTCTGTGGTTCGGGTGCTGAAAGTTGTTGGCCCCGCCCTCCTTCCTTAAAGCTCTTTTATCTTTAAACCGGACAGCTCTTCAAGCAGAGGACTGTATTTGGTAAACTAGCACACATGGCCATTTTGAGCCCTCACTCTTCCCCACCCCTCCAACACCCCCCCACCCCCACACACCCCTGCTTATGTGATGCGTATGGTTTGTTCTCACCTGCTATGGAAGAGAACACTCCAAGAGAGTTTGCAATTGCTTGCAAGACAGAACCAAGGGATGAGAGGCTTTCAGGTCAATGTGCAGAATTGCAGCCCCTCTCTAATGTATTTCAATAATGACCATTTGAAGATGGGTGCATTACTTGGCTATACAGTGGTGCCTCAGGTTAAGTACTTAATTTGTTCCGGAGGTCCGTTCTTAACCTGAAACCGTTCTTAACCTGAAGCGCCACTTTAGCTAATGGGGCCTCCCGCTGCCGCCGGAGCACGATTTCTGTTTTCATCCTGAAGCAAAGTTCTTAACCCGAGGTACTATTTCTGGGTTAGCGGAGTCTGTAACCTGAAGCATCTGTAACCCGAGGTACCACTGTATTGCAAAACATGCAGGCTAGGGAATTGAATCCCAATCCATTTCAATTATTCTCCAATACATGTGTCAAGGCTACCTTGTGTGTTTTCAGGTGAGGATAAGAAAATAAGAAGAGCCTAGTATTGGGTCAGGCCTGTGGCCCCTCTAGCCCAACATCCAGGTGCTTGTGGGAAAGCTGGGATTTCCATTAACTGGTGTTCAGAAGCATACTGCCTCCACCACCACTAGTAGACATTGCTAGACAGATTCATGGCGGTCTAATTGTATATGTAAGCCATCATAGCTCTATAGTTTAAGTATCCACTGCATGGAGTATTTTCTTTCAGCTGTCCTGAATCTCTCAACATTCAGTTTCATTGGCTGTACACAATAGCACAGTATGAAAGAGGAAGAAAAACCTTTCTGTATCCACATTCTCCATGCCATGCATAAATTTCTATCATGTCACCTCTTCCTCATTTTTCTCTAAACTAAAAAGTCCCAAAGGCTGCAAACTTTCCTCATAGGGGAGTTCTTCCACCCCCTTTATAATTTTGGTTGCCCTTTTTGGAAACTTTTTGAGCTCCAGAATATCCTTTCTGAGGATAGCTTTTCGCTGGTTAACTAACCTGTGAAAATGATTATCACTAGTATCTGCTTCACTAGTATATTTATTTATTTATTTATTGGTCAATTTATCAGATGTGTGCTCCTAAGGGTTTCATCGGGTAGCATTAAGATTGAAAGGGAAGTGATGTTTGCTTCCGTACAATGATGCAAATATTATTTTGCAACTGTTAAAGAAAAAGCAGATATGTCACATTCGTAAGGCAAGACTATGCTTACTAAAAACAAGCAATGTGCTTCAATTTGTAGAATACCAAAAAAGTTTATTAAGTGCTTTGCTGAGACTCCCAGAAATATTCATTAAGTCTGTGAATCCAGTTGGAATCCGGTTGGAATCCAGTGTAGGGAAAGGTAACTTAGCTAGGCTGATGTGTACACAGTTAAATGGTGAGTATTGTTGTTCCCTTTACTGTCTGGTTTGCATTTAGTACTTAAGATCTTGGACAAATATTAAAAAGGGCAGAAAATATGGTTACTTTTTACACAGCCACCTAAACATTACCATAAAAAACACCCACTGTGTTTTTTATCAGACATGCAACAGTTTGCTTTAAAATATATTATTTTATTTATTAAACTCTTAAATATTCAACAAAATAAAAACTGGGGTTAGGAAGAGAACATAAGAGAAAATGCAAGGATCTTTCAACATGATTATGGAGTTATATCAGCATATCCACAACACTCAAAGAGGAGCAGTCATGCAAGCACTATTATATTTTCCCCCACCATAGCCTTGACAACAAATGCAAGCAAGCAAGCAAAAAGAAAATCCCACAGCAAGCTTGGACACTAGACACATTTCTTAACACATAGCTAAACATCCATAGTGTCTAAAAATAAAAATGCACAGAGATGGTGGATGCTTTTCAAGCTAAACATGGACATAGTGTTTTGTTTTTAAAGGCAGGTGTTTAAGAGGTACAAAGGCACCAAAACTGGCAGTTATTTCTGTAGTATATATTATCACAGTTGAATCCTCTACAACCCAAGTTTGCACCTTGATCCTTGTGCTGTTTTAAACAGCAAAATAAAAATTATCATTCTGCATTATTTCAGGTTGGCAATGACATTCACACTTGTGCTTATATGTATACTGGCAGCCCATTCTAGTCACCTCAACACATCCCACCTTTATAATTCATCAGGGTGGATGTGTTTTACCTTTAGCTGATAGCAGGGGAAATTTATCTCCAGAATCAGCCTGCTTTGTTACTTAATCCAATACCTTTATATCCATGTTTTGTAGGAAGATCCCTTACCAGCATAAGAAGAATATATAATTTTAAATGATTTTGACTAAGAGATCAATGATTAAAGGGTTCCATAGAAACATCCTGGGACAGGTAACAATTTTGTATAAAATGAGGGTAATGACACTACTCCCTGTGGCAGCTATAGTTGCACCAGCTCTCAGTTTTGTAAATAAAAGATCACACATTGGTACAATTCATCTCTGCTCAGGAGTTCTTAATAGGCAGGTCTTTTTTTAAAAAACAGACCTATATTTTTTCCTTACTTTATCTTCATAAAAAGAAAATCCATTGGCTGTTCTCTATCTATGCAGTAAAGAGGTAGTTATGACCAGATGCTTATCACTACACACCTTCCAGATAAAAGGGGGAAATAAATACAATTACTAAAAATGTAAGCAGTGTGCTATCAACATTTCCAGGTTAAAATCACAAATCACTATATCTAGCACAGGTGTGGTGCGATAGAGCTGCTCCCATCAGTGCCATTTAGCTGGAGAGCAATGCTTTCAGCTGTGAAAAGAAACACTCATGCAAATTGTAGGTGGCATCACCTGTGGTTCATAATACTGAAAGGAAAAAAAGAAAGAAAGAAAGCTCCAGAGGCAATCAATTTGGAAATACACAGTTCTGTGCAAAAGCTGTAAAAGGACCAGCTACAAGGAATTGGGGAAGGGATTCCTGGATTCTCTGGATAGTTCCAAAGGTCTTTTCTAAGAATCCCCCGTAGCAGCCAATGTTGTTGGACTACAACTCTCACCATCCCCTGCTCGCATGTCCAAAGCTTGGGGATAATGGGAACTGTAGTCCAACAACATATGAACTACATTGGCTAAGAGTATGTAGCCAGAGTAAGAGTATGTAGCCAGAACATGGACCCAATTGAGGTGAACCACAAACTAAGGTGACAAGATATCTGAACAGGTTGTGTACCTACTATAAACCCACTGAGCCCAGAACAGCTGGTTATCCAGAATACCTTGGGTGGAATTCAAACAGAGGTTAGCCGGCATTCTCATAAGAGGACATCAATTTTGGCACAAGATTGTATCATTAAATGTGTTCAAGTTTGTACAAATAAAACAATTCTAGCTAGAATAATCAGCATTTCCTCCTTTAGAGGAGCATTCACATTATGAGGTCTTATATGTCATGGAAGGAAAGCTTGGTTCTGTTCCAGTTAGAAGATTAGTCAGAGGGTAGTGGCTTCTTCTCTGTTTAAATGGAGAGCAAAAACTGGGTTTCTCAAGCCTTGTTGACATAGGTTGCTTTAGTCTTCATCATTTGGTGCATATGAAAATCCCAAAAAAGCATCTGTTGCACTGCAACTACTGGTAGCAAAGTCGGGGGTACGGATGATGGAGCTGGAGACCGCTTCCTGAGTAAATTCTGGGTCAAAATGCCGTAGATCAGCAGGACCAGCCTTGAAAAGGAACAGCAAGTTATTTTTTCTCTATTCTGCAAGCCTCAGCTTATGACAGCAATACTAATACTGATTTTTATTATTACCAATGAGAGAGGAGATGGTAACATAGGAAGATCCCTGCTGGATCAGACCAAAGGCCTGTCAAGTCCAGCATTGTATTTTCCACTTTGGCCAACCAGATACCTGCTGAAAGCCCACAGACAGGACACGAGGGCAATTGTTATGTTATGTGAAGCCTGAGCAAACTATGGCTCTTCTAAACCAGAACTGGATACTATTTCCAACCCTGGTTGAGAGGCAAATGATATTATGCAACCCCAATGACCAACACATGGCTATGATGCTTGGACTTGGCCAGCATATTGCAAGCTTAGCTCCGATTCCTGCATCACAAGTGGTTGGACTAGATGGCCATCAGAGTCCCCTCCAACTCTACAATCCTATGAAGTCAGGAAGCTCCCTGACCAGTTATATCAGGCATGAGGAACCTGTGGCATTCCAGATGTTGTTGCATGCCGGCTCCCCCTGGCTCCAGTGAGCATGGCCAATGGACAAAGAGGGTGGATTTTATAGTCCAGCAACATCTGAAGAACCACAAGTTACCGTGCCTTGGATTGTATGATCTTGGGGAGAGGTGGAGGTTCTGCCCCAGAAATCCTAAAAGAAGATGGAGCAGGTGATCTCTTTAAGCATTTCTTAATGTTCCATCAGGATCCTCCCCCAACTGCGGAATTCCATCAGGCTCTAGGAAAGGGGAAGATGGGACAACAAGGGCTCTCCATTGGCTCCACTGAAAATACTAGCAACTCTTGGCTCATCCTATCCTAATTTGTTCCATTCCAGTTGGTTATTACAATAAGAAGCAGTGCCTGAACTTGCTACCTTCCTGCCCCATCCATTTTCCTCTTGTGTCTTTTTAGGCTGCAGACTTGATGGCAAGGACTATCTTACCCCCTTGCTATCTGTAAGCTGCTCTAGAAGCCTTTTCCCCTGAAAAGTGGGATAAAACAGTTTAAATTAAATAATGCCCAGTCTCTATTCATCATTACGAAGTAGAAAACTTTCCACTTACCACTTTAGGGTCAAATGGAGGTGTGATCCTCTTACTGTACAAGTCGTCCCAGTTTATTGGACTGAAGAACACGTGGTTCTTTATCTCAAGCTGTGAAGAAAATGAATGTCACTCCAGAGTAAGCCATAAATTCTTAGAACTTAGATGTTGGGCACATTCACTTGTATCTACTCACAAAAACCTGTACATTTAAATTTCCATGCATCCACCCCCACCTCAAAAAAAAAACCAACAAAACAGCACCACCATGGCCATCTCTCAGCTCATCTGAGATCCCTTAAGCATTTCCCTTCTGCAGAGCTCAGGTGAACATAACTTTCTGTAAACACAGTCAGCAATATGTATTTGCATGCATATAATTTCCCAAAACAGTACATTAATCAAGAGAAAGCAGCAGCACTGACATACAAAACCAAGCTGCAATGTGGGCAAAGCAAGAGATGCATACGAAAATGTCGACATATTTTCAAGTATCATAGTATGAAAGGAAAGCGATCACTAGCAGCCAATTAAATACTGCTAACTATGAAAGTTAGCAGTAGCCCTCTGTACTGAATGTGTTGCCTACTCTGATCTTATCCCCATACTGCATCTACTTGTCCTTGGGTTTCCCCAGACATTCTTTTCATCGTGCATTCATGATGATTTGTGCTCATGATGGTATCAGGGCAGTTATACGTGGTCCTGCTTTCAAAAGCTTTGGTGTGTACATACTGGGTGGTTTTCAGCTATTTCAGTTTTTACTCAGAGTAAACCCACTGAAATTACTGGGCATAACTTAGCCATGTTCACTCATTTCAGTGAGTCTGCTGTAAGTAAAACTTAGTTGAATACCATTCATTGCTTCATTTTCAATCAGTGCATATCTCATAAATACCCGCTGTGGTATAAAATGTCCCCATGTTTTTGGTCCCACTTTTTGTTGCACCAAAGTGCAATAGTGCCCTTCCAGATAGCAATAATAGGGTAACATTGAAGGAACACTGCGAAACAACTAATATAGCAGAATGATATGTGAACGAGTCTGTATAAATCCACCACTAAAGTACTGTTATTGTGCCCATGGCATGTTGCAGAATACATCCACATTTAAAAAAAATACCAGTCTGGAGGAGTTATTATCCTTGGAGTTATTATCACTGCTGCTAACAGGAATGGGAAAAGGAATGGGAAAAGAATTTCAGTTCAGTTCACATTTAAAGGTGAACCTATTTCATTCACCCTTTCCAATGCACCCAAGGAATTCGCACTTCTACAAATTTTGCAGTGCAGTTCTCCAGTCAAAGAATGTGTGCAAAATATGCATATACTAGGGCAAAGCGTGCATAAAAATGCATATATTAAGGAAAACAAGATGCAAAATGCATTTTGGTTTGCAAAAATATTAGGAGAAATTCCATACAAATGTGTTGGGAGAAATTCATGCTAAAATGCCAATTAATTTTCATGATGCCTTTTTTTTTATGTAAACTGATGTGAAAGACTGAATTTAATGACGGAAAATGAGAAATTGAGAGAAACCAAGACTGACAGATTCACCCAGTGCTAGCTGCTAATATGAAACATTGATTACACAGCCGCAGCAGTCTCTAGTCCCCTAAAACATAGAAATGACATGGTCACATCTTAGGGGTTTTGCAATCAATGCAAGGCAGAAGGACAAAAATGTAGGATGTGGAGACAACCTGACAAGAGAGCAGCAAAGATGACAGGGGACAGTGCAGATCAGCCAATAACTGACACAGAAAATGAGAGGCTGCAGGTGTTTCAACAGGTGTTAAAATATTGCTCTCTCGGGGAAGGATGAAATTCTTAGTGAAAACAAGGAATGAGTAATGGTGACTAGCGCTCTAAACGTACAAAGTCTGTCTTGGCTCCCAGCCTCTTCTTCTGATCTTTATGGAGAAGTCCTTGCAGGATATCGCAAGCTGCTATGGTCTTGGTTCCTTGAATCTGAAGTGGCTTGTGCAGAATATTATCATACATCTGAGACACATCCCGGCTGTAAAACGGAGGCTGATAGGAGAGAAGTGGGAGGGGAGAAGAAGAAGAAGGAGAAAAGTCAAGTTGCATAAGCATGCATTGCAATATTGCAGAGACATCAAATTCATGCTAGTTGTTTTTTTTTCTACAGTTCAACAGGAGAGCTAGGAAACGGAGGGGATAGTGCTTCTTAAATTTTTGTTTCATATACTACTGTGGAATGTTTCAGATAAATCCTCAGTTGCTTAGCAATGACTAAGCATGCAGTCCACAGCTTGCTCTGTTTTAGTAACGCAACCTCAGTCTAACCTACACTCAAGCAAAAGGTAGCAAACACAGCTGGGAATCATATAATTACGGTTCATATATGGTGCACCAATTTGTGACACTGTTTGCAACAGATTGCTACAAACACAAATCAACAGTCAGATACAGGGCAGTGTCAGCAGCTGCTGAACGGTCAACTTTTGTCCCTAGAACATAGCTATGCCTGGGCTAATTGAGCTAATTCCACTGGCACAGAGGAGTAAGGAGGAGCCAGGCTCGTGTCAATAGTGTAAGACTAGTGTGAGTTAAGCATATGGCAAACTTCTGCTGGATCAAAGTCCAATGTTCTGTTCCCACAAGTGCCTAAGGGAAGCTTGCAAGGATGACATGATTGCAATAGCCTCTTTCACGTGTGATTCCCAGCAACTGGTAGTTAGAGGCAGGCATATTGCACCTATGGGGTCACGAAGAGTCAGACACAACTAAACAACAACAACATATTGCATCTGATACTGGAGGCAATGTAGCCACCATAACCAGTAGCCATCAGAAGCCTGTGAATTTGTCTAAGTCCCTTTTCAAGTTGTCCAAGTTGGTGACCATCACCACACCTTGTGGTAACAAATTCCATATTCAAACTTTGTTGTTTCTGTGCTTCCTGTGTCTCCCCAACATTCAGCTTCATCGAATGTCTCTGGATTATAGCATTATTAAAGAGGCCGGGGGTGGGGTGGAATGGGACTTCTTCCCGGAGAGCTGAAAGTGGCTTGAATGAGGGATCATTGTAAATGGGTATAAACACCTCTGCTTTTTGCATCTGGTTAAACAGGATGACAGCTTTTTCTGTTGCTCCAAACCACCTGTAAAAGCCGTTTGTCCCACTGTTGCCTGTGGTCTAAATCGGCTTGCCCACAGCTTAGGATTCTCTTTCAAACCACTTTCAGCACTTGAACTGTTGCCTGCAAAAGCAACGTCAGTTTTTGAAAGCTCACCAAACCAAACAACATTTCGTAGAGAACAGCTCCAAGGCACCACCAGTCTACAGTTCTGTCATAGGGCTGTTTCTTCAGCACTTCTGGAGCCAAATACTGTGAAAGGACAAGAAGATTTAAAAACAGAGCACACCACCACGAAGTATCCCAGTAACTTTCCAGAAGCCACATAGGTAAGGTGAAAAAGGTAGAGGACCCCTCGATGGTTAAGTTGAGTCAAAGGCATCTATGGGGTTGTGGCGCTCATCTCGCTTTCAGACCAAAGCAGGCAGTGTTTATCCACAGACAGCTTTCCGGGTCATGTGGCCAGCAGGACTAAACTGCTTCTCGCGCAATGGGACACCGTGATGGAAGCCAGAGCACACGGAAACGCCCTTTACCTTCCCGCCGCAGCGGTACCTATTTATCTACTTGCACTGAGGTGCTTTTGAACTGCTAGGTTGGCAGGAGCTGGGACAGAGCAACGGGAGCTCACCCCATCACAGGGATTTGAACCGCCGACCTTCCGATCAGCAAGCCCAAGAGGCTCAGTGGTTTAGACCACAGCGTCACATAGGTATCCTTGATTGGTAGTTCAGCAACATCTGGAGGATTCAAGCTTCTTTATGTGACAGACTGTTGCCCTGTGTTTTTGTATGAAAACATACAACTCCCACCATCCCTGTCCATTGGCCACGCTGGCTGGGTTTGATGGGAGTCCAACAACATTTGTAGGGCCACAAGTTCCCTACCCCTGTCGCAAAGTATAGTGCTTCTAAATTCTCATTGGAGTACGGGTTGGGGAGGAAAAAGGATAGGAGAAATTCAACCCATCCAGTTTCAAGTTAAGTTGAACAACCCTTTTTTGTTTTTACCGTGGCTTGTTAGCAGATTACCCAGCATGTTTTAAATGGGAGCATAGCCTCACACCTCCAATTCAGGCCTCAATTCATAGTTTTGACACTTTCAGCTCTTCCTAACAGAATTATAAGTTACTTCAGCTCATGATGTTCACTGTCCCTACAGAGTTCACACAACTGGCAGAGAAGAGAAGGGGACGAATTTGCAGCTTCAGATTCAGTACTTTGACTGTTGTTTGTTTTAGATTTAGAGCAGATGTCCTCTGTTAAGTTGTGGGTGAACATATCAGATGACACAGCGATTCTTCAAACAGCTCTTGTTTATTCACAGGCCAGAATAGAACTAAACTGAAGGGTTCAGCCAGCCTGCTTATATAGAGCTCCACTACAACGACACAGTAACCACTTTCTGTAACTATCCAATCACTGAACGTCACTTTCGATCCCTTATTTGCATATGTGGACCTGAGTGAAAACTATCTACAGTATCCCCCTGCTGGCCCAGGGTGAGAACTTCAGTACATAACATCTTCAACTTTGGGGGGCCAGGTAGCACATTAAGAAATGTAAGTAAGTGTCATGGGCACCACAGAATACCCATTTCACATATGGAAAAAGGGCAAACAATAAGCAAAACATCTACCCACACTCCAAAACAAACACATATTAAAAACAACAACAGGCAGCAACCCCCAAAAAGCACCTTCCAACGAACAGCCAACCCCCGAAAAACCAAAGCAGTCAAAACATCCTGCAACACCCCCCACAAAAAAATCAGGCAAAACAAATGGGCAAGCAGAAAACAGGCAATGCATCTCCACATGGGTCCCATAAGAGCATGGGTATCTGGCTGTTGCTTGCATTTCATTTTCCATCAATCCTACTATCACTTATTCTAAAAAAGAAAAAAAGAACGAACACCTAACCTCAATTAAAAAATAAATAAATCACAACTTGAGAGGGGCAGAGGGCTTTGGCAGGCACCAAGGGGTGTCTGATAGTACCACAATGCCCATGACCACTACTTTCGTGATCCCAGATTTAGAGAATTGCATTGTGTGTCATGGCACAACAACATCAGTAGGGGCTACTCTGTGTAAGCCTACAGGACTAAAAAGCCTACTCAGCTGGCACAGTCCATTCTCAGTGGTGGTGCTCAGTTCCTTGGAAAAGTCAAAGCAGAGACAAAATCACCTATTGAAACACATAGACGTGTTTTCATAATCATACCTCTGGGGTGCCGCAGAAAGTAGATGTTGTTTCCTCTGGCTCCATTCCTTCTTTGCAAAGTCCAAAATCAGTCAGTACAACATGGCCCTAAAAGAAAAAGGAGAAATACTGAGCTCCTTAGGAAGCTGTATTCCATATTTTGCCACTTTTGCATTCCTATTTGACTTGGTTGTCCCAGTATAATTACAAAACTTTTCCTACCAACAAATAACAACTGAAGTAGATCACACAGTAATGTGCAAGAATCCATAAATACATACCTGACAATCCAAGAGAATATTTTCAGGTTTCAAGTCCCTAAAGAAAGGAGGAAAGAGAATAAGGGAGGTGGGAATATGGTGATTAAAATCTGGTGGGATTTCAGGGAATCCTCCTCTCCAGCTTCAAGTGCTTAGATGTATCTGTTAAAAGAATTACATCTTGCAGATTCCAAAAAGTCTCCAGAGTTACCTTTCACCAATGAAATTGGTTCTCTTATACACTTGCTTTATTTTCTAGCGTTTCTAGATCATCTGTTCATTGGCACAATGTTTGGTCATTATGCCACACTTTTTAGTGCAGACATCCTGCTACTCTTCTAACCTTGAAGGGGCTGATAAAAAATGTGATGGGAAATTGCACTGCTGTGTAAGACTCCAGCTCCCATCAGCCCATGCCAACATGGCCAGTTGCCAGGAATAATGGGAGCTGTAGTCCAACAACAGGAGGGGTATAGGTTTCCCACCCCCCTGTTAAGTGGCTCTGGGGTGGGAAAGAAACACATTAGGAGAAACAGGGAATGGTTAGTGATATGGAGGATTGCCTCTTGACCGCTACTAATCTAGTTCATCAACTCTTTAGTGGCCGAGGTGGGGTGTGGGGTGGGGAGGTTGACATTTCAAACTATTTTTTTTAATAAAAAGAAGAGTTAAAATTTTATCTTCTTTAAAGGCAACATTTTTCTGGAAAAAAACACTCCAACCTTAATGTATCACAGCAGCAGCAGCATTATTGAAATTGCTTCTTAATATATCTTACTAAAGCTACCCGCTGTTATTGCAAAAATACTGTACCGGTAGATGATGTTCAGTGAATGGAGGTAGCCCACCGCACTGGCCATTTCAGCTGCATAGAATCGGGCTCGAGGTTCACAGAAGCAACGTTCTCTTTGCAAATGGAAGAAGAGCTATGAACCAAGATGGGAGAATTTGAGGCTGGAGAAAACTTATTCCGTAAGTACCTCTATGCCTGAATCAAGAGACTTAACAGGTTGCTTATAACAGGGTTTTGGATTTGACACACTTTCCTCAGAAAACAGCTTCATTATTCCACACTCATGGAATACCAAGTATTCAGTATTCAACCCGATGCCCTATTCCTCGGCTATTTCAGGAACACAGCAACCTGGTGCCCTCCAGATGTTTTGAACCACAACTCTTCCCATCAGAGATGCGGTACAAGACATCTGGATGCACTGGGCTGGGGAAATTACGTAGCTTATATAAATTATGTAAATAATTACATACATTATGTTGTCATTATGTTGTTCTACACCATTCATTTCAGTGCAAATGGGGGGGGGGGAGAGAATGCAATCAGTGATGTATCGTTTGCAAGAACAACAATAAATATCGATCACATTCAGTAGACCAATTTCCATTCCTGATACGGGATGAGTAAGTGACCACAAGCAATTTCTTCACCTGTTTCCATTTTCGTTGGAATTCTCTAACATCCCTCACTGTCCCTTTTCCCTTGTCTGTCATGTTTTGTTAAGATTGTAAGCCTGCCGGCAGGGACTGCCTTATTTTGATTGTTTGTAAGATGCTTTGGGAGATATTTTGGCTGAAGAGTGGTGTACAAATGGTCTAAATGAATGAATAAGTAAGTAGTCCTAAGTTTGAAAAAGTTGAAGACCACAGGGGTACAGCGTATTAAATATGATAACTAGAACTGAACATATGCCAAATCATTCAGAAGACTTTTAATATTGCACCTATTCACGTTGAAGGTAAAGCCCAGAATGATAGCGCTGACAGAACCCAATGCTCTGCGTGATGCAAAAAACTGACACTCACTCACCTCTCCTCCATTTACATAGTCCAGTACAAAGTATAGTTTCTCTTTGGTCTGGAAGGAATAGTGGAGCCCCACAAGGAAAGGATGTTTCACATTCTTCAGGAGCACATTGCGTTCTGCCATTATGTGATTTTGCTATGAAGAACCGAGACAGAGAGAGAGAGAGAAAGAGAGGGAGGGAGGAAGGGCTAAGTTCACAGATCAAGTTTTGTTTTGTTTCAAAATTAAATTCACTACAGTCACACACATATACATAAATGTCTTTAGCAAAGCCTAACAGCAACTTCAAGGGAAGGAGGAATTTAAAATAGATCTCTGGCATGGGAGGAAATGGTTACACCCCCTCGCTCCCCCCAAGCGAGAGCTGGGGTCCTAATTGGAGCCATGGATGGGATTTTCTGAAAATCTTGATGTTCAGCTTCTATACACCAATTTTATTTTTCTAATTCCCACCTTACTCTTTGATCTCAACAAGAAGAGAGGGGGTTGTTTTGCTGGCTCCAACAAAAATGCAAAATATTCTCGTATATTATTTGCATTATTATACATACATACAACAATGCATACAACTGTATGAAAATGCTCATTATACTACAAGGGCTGACTCTCATGCATATTACAAGTATAATGTATGTATAACTTTGCATATAATTAGTCAGGCTTTAAAATAAATGCATGGGTGCTCAGACATAAGCGGAAGCTCAATGAAGCACAGTCAGGTTGTGACTGCCAAATTTCTGTGTATAAACCCATTTGAAATGGATTCCTTTTCCACCCCTGAGACCCCCACAAGTGCAATTTATAGAGTAAAAGAAAGAAAAAAGAACAATTCATTCATCTACAAGGGACACATTTAGTGTTGTGTGCAGTTTGGCCCTCATACCAATGTGATGCAGTTCACCAATGGCAGACCATGTTTTTTGGTTAGGACAGAGGCTGGATCTAGACACAAGCAAAAAACGTTTCAGGAAAACGCATTGTAACGCGTTGTAAACCTCGTAATGGGAAATAATGTTGCTGAAAGACAGAACTCCACTCCGCCATCAAGTGTCACAGTGTTATAATGCATTTTAAACACTTTTTTTTTTTTAAGAATGTAGCTGACTCCAGGGAGATGGCAAGTATAAAATAGCTTTCAAAGCCCAGAAATTATTCACCTGAAGAGCTATTAAGAGTTGTGCTCCTGCAGATATAGACACAGATAGAATCTCTCACGCACACACAGAGAGGGGGGCACGAAATACAGAGCATAGGGAGAGAGTAATAAAACTCATTTGTTGAAAGTGCAAGTAGATTCCTTTGAAATGATACCTCTTTTTTCTTGAGAATAGATTTCTTCTGCAGAACTTTCACAGCATAGAACCTCCCATCAGATTTGCGTTTTGCCAAAAGGACCTGAAGCGGGATTGAAAAACCAAGGGGGTAAAAGAAGTGTCCAGCTTTCATGTCCTTAACTAATTGGTCAGTGTTTTATGTTCACATTACAGTGGCATGCCAAGTTGGCAGCTGCAGAATGTACAGGGCAGGGAGACTTTGCTTCCTCCATTGTGCCAATCAGCAGGCCCCATTCCTAGGAACAATTTGGTGTTGGTGTTGGGGTGAATCGATGCATAACTGAACATATTTTGGATTTCCAATAATCAAGAGCAGCAGCAGCTTATCACTAATTAATCCATTGCACACAGTAACTGCTCCCTACCTTAGGCACAAAAGTAAAATTGAAAAGAGAATGGCATTGAAACTTCTTAATACGACTTTCGTTATTAAAATGGGCCCTTTAAAGGTACCACTGAGATGCTGTGAGAGAGCATGTCAGGCTAAGACTTAGGGAGTTCTAGTTCAAATGCCTGCCAAGCCATGATGGTCACTTAACAGGATGGTTGAGAAGATAAAGATGGGGACTAGGTTCAGAACCCTGAGTCCCTTGAAGGATCTGTTCTCCAGATTGCATTCTAGCTCCTTACTTTAAAATGGCAAAAGGGAGCGGCAGACTAAAGAGCAGGAATAGCAATAACAAATGGGGAGGGGAAGAATCACATTGTGGGTACAAATGCTAGAATTTAGGGCACCAGTTCAAAAGCACCAGAAGCCATGCATATGAAAGCAAAGTGGGAAAAGAAATGGGATGATGGTTGCCACGTGTCATTGACACAGTAATAAAAGTAAATAAATAAAATTCTTGCAAACTAGGCCACTTACTTTTCCAAAGCTACCTTTGCCAATTATCTTTAGGAAGTCAAAATCTGTTGGCTTGGCACTGTTAGAAAAAAGAAACAGAGTAAAATACATAAAGCTCTTTTCTTCAGTCAGCTAGATTCTCCCCACCGCAACCTTTCCTCAATTCTGTCATTCTGTCCTGGCAGATAAAGACATGGGATGGTAGTCAGCTAAGATTTATTCAGAGTGGAGATTAATGGACCCAACTTAGTCATGTTCATTAATTTCAATAGGTCTATTCTGAGTAAACATCAGCTGACTACCACTACCGTTCTTACAGACATTCAACTCTTCATAACCAGATAAACTGCTATTCTCTTGGGTGATTGCTTGGCTACTGGTGCATTTTTGTGGCTTAAGGTACATATTTAGGAAAACCAAGCAGAAAATAGGAGCAAAAGGTTCAGATACAAACACAGTAAAATAATCTCTCACATGGAAATGATAGAAAGGATATTTGGGTTAATGGCTATTGTATTAGGGATTATCTGTATACACAAACCTGAAGCCCTCTTTGCTTCCAAACTTGAGTACCAGGGCTGAGGAATCTGTGACCCTCCAGATGTGGTTGGACTCCAGCTCCCATCAACCCTGAAAATTTGCTAGGCTGGCTGGCAGCTGGTGGGAGCTGGGACCTAAACAACAGCTGAAGGGCTGCAGCTACCCCACCCACCCCTGCTGGAAATGCTAATTATTAGGAGTAGATGAGCATGAGGGATCGTAACATGGATTCCAAAGCTGTCCTCCTCCACACAAATCTGTTTCAGAGCTCCTAGCACTATATCAACAACAACAACATTTCTATCTGTCTCTTCCTTCCAAACAAATCCAAAACAACACCAGGGATGGGCAGAATATAGATCTCTGGGTGATCCATAGATCACCAAAGATTTTGGATTCCCAATTCTTTTAACAATAGGAGCTTTCCCCTAAATTAGTCCATTATAACAAAGAAATCTGAGGCTGGAGGGGATACCCACAATGTGTGTGAAAGGTCCATCAGCTCAGCACTGCAAACAAATGTCTAGCCTAAAGTGCACCCAGATGTGCCCTCTTCCTCAATTCTATATGCATCTCTGTCCCTTGTCTCTCAGCCACTGTTTTGTACTTCAGTCCAGCTAGTGGATCTCGGGGTTCTAGGGGGAAAGCAAAGCAGATGTTCTCAAGCTTGATGCCCACCCACCTTTGTAGGAGAAAACTCGCAGCCAGAGAACGAAGGAATGACTGGGGATTTCACAAGCCCAAGTTTCCCAAAGTATTAAAGCTGACCCACAATATCTGGCCAAGAGTGTAGTTAGAGCTCTTCGTCTCTCCCCAGTAAAAGAAGATTGGCTTGTCTTGATGCTAAGGCTTTATATTCCATTGTTTGGGAGATGTATGTGCTGGGGTTACACAGCTTGTGGGGGTGGGCAACAGGAGGACAAATGCACTTTTAGGAGGATAAATAGATCACACAATTGTTGGGATAAGTGGGGATGTTTCCCTTGAGGCTGTGCTTTTGTTGCAGGATTGTCGTTGCAATAACCAACTGCGTTCGATTTTCTTCACAGAAACACAGATTTCTTTTCCTTCACAGTTGGTACATCCATTGCTGTTGTGTGACTGCAATATAGTATGTCCCAAGCATCTACTGAGATAAGGGTTGTGACAAGAATAGTGAAAACAAGCAACATAGCTATACCCCATTCGATGCTGTTATGTAACCTTTATGAACAATATTGATTTGTTGCACACAATACAAATGTCTTAATTTGAGGAAGCACTTTTGTTTTGGTGACATTGCATTTCCCCAGCTCTCAAACCACAATATGTCATTGCTGGAAATACTTGATTCCCCCCCCCCCCCCACAGCTAACAGTGGCACAGCTACCTGGAGTGCTGGTAGGAGTGGGGTTGCACGTATTTTGACCATATACTGGCTAGTGTCTGTGAAGTCACCAAGAAGGTACAATAAAACTCCCTCCCACCACTACCCCGGCTTGCCTATAATCCAACACTTCACTTTTGCAAACAGAAGATGTGTTCAGGCGCTCCAGACACCTCAGAAGAGCAAATTAAGGAAAGTGAAGTAGAGCTTCATTGCATTTCTTAACCTTGCAAAATGTGTTGACTTTTGCATGCACTCACTTGGGGTTAGCAGAAGGTCCAAGGTTGATGTTGTCCGTTGGCGATGAAGGCTGAAAAATGACAGAAGTACAGAGCTGACGTTAGCTAAGACCGCCAGGGTTGAGCAACAGTGTGAGAGAAGGTGGAGCTTCTGGTACAGTAAATGCATACCAGCAAAGCCTACTGCAATGGATGAGGCTTTCCAGTCCCCCTCCCCACAGACACCCTTGGACAGGTGAGGAACGGAGCTTCTTAAAATTCTCCACCCTCGTATTTGAACCCATCTAAATACATTTAAGAAAGAAGCTACCTGGACCTTACCTGGCTGTCATCTTGGCTTTTGGAACGGTCCATTAAGGTGACAACCCTTTCAGCACTGTGAAAAACAAGACAGCAGTCAGTTTCAACTCTAGCCTCTGGCTCAACAGGGAGAGCCCTCAAGTTGCAGATGTTATTCTAACTTAGAGGGATAAGTTGTCAGCCATAGGTGGAAAAATAACACCTGAGGGAGCTGTTTATTAAGTGTGTATTCTATCAAGCCCATAACTGAGATTTTATTATTACTGAATACAGATGATGTAGCCCGCCCATCTGACTGGCAAGACAGTGCGCAGGCAGGTAGGGTCTCAGCCGGCATACCAGATGGACACAGAATTAACCCTTCTCCTGTCTCCATGCAAGACAGTAAGAAACAAAACCCTCAGCAGCAAAATAGTCATCTGTCCTCTTTCCTGCTTTTAGCACACAGTAGCTGGTACTGTAGATGCAATGTTTATGCATGCTGTGCTATTTCTGGTGCCATATCCCCATTCTAGGTGCCTTAATTAGGGGCCAAAGTCCACACAATGCCAGTGTCATTTTCAAAGTATAAAAGCAGCCCCTGGGAGCTGACAAAATTGAATCAAGGGGAAGGTCCAACCCTTCTCTATCTGTAGTATTTTGCTGATCAAAGGCTACCTCCAAGTGGCAATTGGAACCCCTTATTAGTGGGTGGGAGACAGACATTCATATTGTACATTCCTTCCCCCCGCCCCCCAAATAAGGAATATCAGCTAACAAAACCAGGTGTCACAAACTGTAGCACATGAATATAAACAATGTGAATATTCATCCCCCTTACTGATATGCTGATAGGAAGAACACTCTTGCTATTAAAGCCCCAGGGGAAATCCTGACCATCAAGCTTCCCCTTCTACCGAGGAGGAAAGTTACAAGACAAAACCTTTTGACATTTAATACTCTCCACCCCTCTCCACAAGAGATTGCGAGGCAGCCCAAACCCCTTCCCTTATTTTGTAAGTCCTACAGTTCCACAGAAGCCCCTTATTTCAAAGCATGCTGTGAATAGACATCACTGCTCAAAAGGATCTCATTTTGAAACATCTCATTTAGCAGCGTTACTTACATCTGCATGAGTAAAAGCCTTCATCAGAAGCAGAGTTGAGCAACAAAGCCATACTGAGCAACAAGTCCCAGTTTGTGCAAGAGATGCTTCCCTCTGCAACACACCCCGTGCCAGCCAGCTCAATTCACTGCTTATTGCTTGTAGGAGATTATGATCAGGCTCAGCTTTAAAGCAACAGTGACCCCCTAATAGAAAGAGCCTTATACTCACTAGGAACACAGTCTGGAACTGGAGGTCTTGATCGTCTGTTCTAACCTCTCTCGCCCGTGCTTTATGAGATCTACAGGAAAGGGAGGAGGAAAAAGTTAGCAAACTGTTCCACTGGCAGCAATCGCAAGAAATACACACAGAGATACATTTGTTCTGAAGTGACCTTGCCCTTCTCATGCATCCACCCACAAAACAAAATAAGCAAACTTTATTGGAGCTAGGGAAGAGACTCGGTTGCTGCAAAAGGAAGCTTCTAACCTTATTCGGACAGGAGTGCAGAAGCAAAATTCGGAAACCAGTGAGTGATGTCCTGTAAACGACAGCCTCCCTTTCCAAGGATACTACCCGGGATTGTCCTGCCTTTCTGTGAGACACAGATCACAAGGCAGAGGAGCTGCCCCTTTGGTACATCATACTTGGCACAAGCTCAGTCCCTCTCATTCAAAGCTTTCCAAGCATTTTACGAACATGCATTGCGCATCACAGCACAAGCACTATCCTCCTTTCGCAAAGGAGAATGCTGAAATGATTTGCCCAGGTCAGTGAGACATTCAGTAGACTTGCATAGATTTTGCTGCAATTGTTGTGGTTGTCTATTAAAGAGTGGTGAACAGAACTGGGCTGGCTTGTTTCGTTTTAGTGCATTAACACAACCTATTCACAAAAGCGAGGAAAGTTCCTATGCAAGTTAAATTTACCTTAAGAGTGAAATTGACTGGACCAGAAGTTTCTTCCAGTCCAATCAAGAAGCCTCACCAGGATAACCTAAAGGAAGCCCTATAGTTAAGAAAACTCTCCTTTTCTTCTACAATCACAGTTCCTCCCGCCCTGCCATTATAGCTGCAGTTATATTGACAATGCTGGATCAAGGCCAATGTCACAGAAGGAGGAAGAGAGAGAGAAAAACATAAAAGCAGGCTTTTAAAAATCCCTCCCCTCCTATGTGCAAATATGCAATGGACAATGAAGAACCTGAATGGTCACCAAACTGGATGACTTTAAAAGTGAATTAGACAGATTTGTGGAGAATAAGGCTACTATTACTGGCCACTAGTCATTACTTCCAGTATCAAAGGAGCATGCCTCTGGATTCCAGCTGCTGAGAAAAATGAGTGAATGAGCGCTACTGCCCTTCTTTATTTTATAAAGTCCTCCTGTGTGAAATTTGCCTGGTCTTTTATTTTGTCTCTCCCAATAAAAGGACAGAACAGCACCTAGTGAAACCTACTGTGGAATTTGTTTTGCCCACATTTTGTCATAATAAAGACAGCAATAAAATAAGACTGCTGGCCTGGTGCCCTGAGAAAGGAGCATGAAAACAAACTTATTCAGAAGACAGTTTTGCTATGGGAAAAACACAAAGAAACCCATTGCACTTTGACTCAAGAGCTTGAAGAATTAAAAAAAGGGTTCTTCTACTCCAGCATTCTGCTTGTAGCAATAACCAGCAACATGCCCTGGAACCTCAGGCAAGGCATGATATAGTACCACACTCTATTTGCTCCCAGCATCAGTACACTGCAGCTAACCATGGAGGCCCCATTTGTCATTGACCATATTAAATGACAGAACTAGCTTGAACTTGAAGTGCGAGAACTTGAAGATATGTCTCCCAACAAATGGAGATAGGGAAATATGACACCTTTAAAAACCTAGTATTGTGTGTGCATCATATTGTGTGTGCACCAGTTCTCTGATCAATGAAAACTTAAATGGCACACAATGTATTCATGTTCTCTATCCATATGTACAGGCTGAGCATAAGTGAAGACAGGGGTGCCAACTTGAATAAAATATTGGGAGGGGCAGGTAAGCCCTGCCATGCATAATCAATCACAAGATGTGGTGCACAACCACCATTTGAATGGCAATGTCCATCAACTTGAGGGGAGTGGCCCCCTCAAATATTTTATTGGGGGCCTCAAAGGGACTTCGGCCCTAGGAGTTGGCTCCTATGGGTGAAGATATAACTTAACTCCAAAAAAGGTCCTAAATGCATAGCTCCTCATGAGATTTCAAGGGGAACTGCCAACACTATCAACTTCCTTACAAAAAAAGCACATACCTTTCCCCCTTCTTTTTAATGCAGACTGACATGGAAATGTGAAAATCTGAACTTAAGATTGGTAAATGAGAAGCTGGGAGAAACAAAAACTGACATATCCATACATCCCTACTTAAAGTATTTCAGTAGGAAAAGAACATAATGGAGACCGGTTACTTTCGTAACTTTAGCTTTTCACTCTTCATGTTTTGGGCATGGAGCCTGGGATTGCCTCAACCACAACAGATCTACTCTTGAATTTCCACCAGCAAAACTGAAGTTCTATCTAAATCTCAAGCACAGCTCATACATAAGAAAGCAGCTGATCCATCTTCGTTTATTCAAGGCCAGGCTAACTCTACCATCGAGTATGAGTACGTGCTGTAAATAATGAGCCTCCTCCTCTGCAAGGAAGTGCTGGGTCAAGTGCAGAGAGATTGTTTAGAGAATCAGGATGAGATGTTTTGGAGGTGAAGAGGACAGCTTGACCCAAAGCTGCATCAATCTCTTAAGTTTCACTCCAGCTGCAACTTTACGGTGAAAAATTTCACATGGAGTCCACTAAAGCCTCCCTTTCCCAGACTGCTCTGGTCCACATCCATCTTTATTAGGATTCCATCCTGACTTGGATAAACTTCACGTTCATCACCAACTGTCCTCCTACAATGTAGCTGTGATCCAGCCTAGGGATAGGCAAATTAGTCAATTTCAGTTTCTCTCAACATCTCATTTCTCTAATCTTAAACTGAGTTATGTACATTTCCACAGAAATTTGCCACGGTTAAAAGAAAATCACAAGAATGTCAACTCTTTTTTTTTTTACTGTGAATCTCCCCTAATGAACACATTTTCACTAATATTAATGCATACTTTTCCATCTTGATCACTGAGATCCTCTGATGGGGCACTACTTGCAGTTCCCCACTCTTAATAATGGCGGAAAGAACCTCAGGGGAGTAAGCGATTGGCAGGAATCATTCTTTCATTGTTTTAGACATCTCCCCCCCCAAAAAAATGCTGTCATTCAGACAGGACTCTGCAATGAGAATCTCTTTTCACCAGCCAATATTTACTGATGTTTTTATTGCGCTTATTGCAATTTTTGTAAGATGCGCACCGCCTTGCTGTATCCTCTATCCAGGCAAGCTGGAGGCATTATCAGAGTTCAAGGATACATTCCAGTTAGGGGGAAAAAAACCACTCAAGGAGGGTGCAGCTCAGGGCCTGTGTGAGAGCTGTGATTTGGGGAGAGTGGGAGTGAGTGAGGAGTGAGAAAGAAGAGTAGCCAAGGACATGTCTCCAGGGCTAGAGTGCACTAGAGGGATGTATTTAGCCCCTGGGCAAAAATCTCCCCACCCCTGTTCCCCACTGACACTCACCATGGTTTGAGAGTCCTACCTGGAGATTCTGGGAACCTGGGATAATTTGCAAGCAACACATGTGCTCTACCCTGAACCACAGAGCCCCGCCTTAGAGATCATGTGGGATCTCTAATTGGAAAATCTTCCTATGCAAATTACAGTAATCGCCACCGGAAATTTTACTGAGTGGTCTAATGTTGCAGGTTCGTTTCACGTGCATTCAGTAAACCAAACTGACAACTTTGAAATTGCCAAGCTTGCCTAATACAGTGGTACCTTGGGTTACAGACGCTTCAGGTTACAGACACGTCAGGTTACAGACTCCGCTAACCCAGAAATAGTACCTCGGGTTAAGAATTTTATTTCAGGGTGAGAACAGAAATCGTGCTCCGGTGGCAGCAGGAGGCCCAATTAGCTAAAGTGGTGCTTCAGGTTAAGAACAGTTTCAGGTTAAGGAAGGACCTCCAGAACGAATTAAGTTCTTAACCCGAGGTAGCACTGTATTGCATTTGCAAATGGCATCTGTTCATTGTTCCTAAGAAGAGGAGTTTGGATTTGATATCACGCTTTATCACTATCTGAAGGAGTCTCAAAGCGGCTAACATTCTCCTTTCCCTTCCTCCCCCACAACAATAAAATTGTTAATAAAATTATGAAACACAAACTTTATAGAATCATATTGGCAGAAAAAATGGTAGATTCCATTTGGGGAAAATGTCTGTGGAAAATTTTCTACCCCCAAATCCCTGAGCCTCCCTGTAAGTCAGCTAAAGTGCCCCAACATTTTAGCTTTTCATCATACGGAAAGTGCTCCCACCTCTTGTTGTTGTTTGTCTTTTTCAATTCTACAGCCAAATGCAGCCACCAGATATTTTTCTGCAGACATTACAATACTGGCTGTTTAATTTTCATTCCCCTCCTTACTCATCCCTAGCATGGAATGTATCTTTCCTTTGCTGCCAAACAACCTTCTTGACATTTCCTTACTAACCAACATGATGACCCCAACAGCAATTTCCCAAGCAGTTACAGTTCAGATCCTATCAGTGTATACCTAAAGTTGGAAACATTGGTCCCAATAAGCATCACTTTGCAGTTCAAACGCCCATGCCATTGTGCTGCCCTTTTCATTGACTGAAAAAAAGGGAAGAAATCCCTCCAAGGATCAAGATACAGCTTAATTTTTGTATATCAACATACCCAGATCCCATTTTAACAGCCAGTGTTTTCTCAAACCACACTTAAAAGCAGCCCATTGATTCCAAGCTTATAATAAATCAATTGAAAAAAGAATCGGTTTGCAATACAATTCCTACCTTACAAGAAAAAGGCAGCCTCAAAGTCTCATTCTGCAAGCTTCCCCGAACACCCACCCCTCTCTTGCCCGATTATCATCCGTCTTACTGCATCATCTAACCTAGATTGTAAACTTCAAACACAGATCTCATCTGCAGCTTACCCAAGAAGCACTAACTTTCACTTCAAGATGACAAGCACTGAGCTATTTTCTACTGCTACTCCAGAGGGAGAGCCGTGCCTAGTCTGTTACGGCACATGCAAAGGGGTCTCGCAAGTGTGAGCATTAATATATTTAAAAGTCAGAGTTAAATATTATGTCCAAAGCTCATGTTCTTGGAAAGGCATTTTTAAATATTAAGGGGTTGCCCACTGGCACCTAGACGCACACAACCAATGATATTGCTAGTGCTGTTGCCCAGTTTTCAGTAAGAGGATTCACAGCAGACTTTCTTTTCTTTTCTTTTTTTACACCAAGGTCACCTTCATAACTTCTAGGCACATATGTAGCCCAGTTTCACCCTGGACTTTGTGTCAAGTGGCATCCTAGACTTGTGAAAGCCTA
The DNA here is from genome assembly GCF_965112155.1 of Podarcis liolepis. Taxonomy (NCBI): domain Eukaryota; kingdom Metazoa; phylum Chordata; class Lepidosauria; order Squamata; family Lacertidae; genus Podarcis; species Podarcis liolepis. The sequence continues at coordinate 27,555,186 of NC_139559.1, forward strand.
TTCACATAGACTCACAAGCTTCACATAAACTAATGCTGTACAGGCCTGCAGCTTAAGTGAGTCAGAACTGTCTGGTCCCTAATAATAATAATAATAATAATAATAATAATAATAATAATAATAATATTAAAAAAATTATTTATACCCTACCCATCTGGCTGGGTTTCCGCAGCCACTATGGGCAGCTCCCAACAGAATATTAAAAACACGATAAAACATTAAACATTAAAAACCTCCCTAAACAGGGCTGCCTTCAGATGTCTTCTAAAAGTCAGATAGTTGTTTATTTCCTTCACATCTGATGGGAGGGCGTTCCACAGGGTGGGCGCCACTACTGAGAAGGCCCTCTGCCTGCTTCCTTACTACTTACCTTTGCATTAGTCAGGAGGAGGAGGAAGCAGCAGGTGTTGGAAAGAATTATTATTAAATTTGTATATCACCCTTCATCCAAAGATGAGTGGTTCACAACAGAAAAATACAAAACGAGAAGACAAACAGACCAAGGCAAGCCAGTACTAGAATTATCACACTTTTTTCCAGCCATGGGCTCCCAAAACACAATGTAATGTGTTTGTGGGTGCCAGACACCCTAAATTCCTGGGTCTAGTAGTTGGTTAGAATTTAATCAAGCCAAAATTTAAAATAGAAGCCAAGACAGTTGGTGATGGGATATTAGGAAGACAAAAGTAATGAGCCGTTAGGAGAGCCAGATGGCAAGCAGGTGAGACCTCGGCTCAGATGTAGTGTTGAAGACAGAGCAGATTTGGAAAGAGAGTTTTAGAGTTCACTGTGATATGACCTGGAGGGAAAAGGTTACACTCTGGTAAAGGCAGTAAGCTGAAAAAAGGGTCAGAGCACAATGGCTGATGTTTTGAATCCATGGCTGCAGCTACGGGAAAAGAAAGACCTTCTTGGATTGTTGTTGCTGTGAACACCTCCATCGTAGGCTCAGGTTGTATATAAGTGTAAATAAACTATATATCATATATCACTGTGCCTCATTTCCAAAAGAAAACACAGACCCTAGGTAAGAAGAAGAGTTTGGATTTGATATCCCGCTTTATCACTACCCTAAGGAGTCTCAAAGCAGCTAACATTCTCCTTTCCCTTCCTCCCCCAGAACAAACTCTGTGAGGTGAGTGGGGCTGAGAGACTTCAGAGAAGTGTGACTAGCCCAAGGTCACCCAGCAGCTGAATGTGGAGGAGCGGGGACGCGAACCCGGTTCACCAAATTACGAGTCCACCGCTCTTAACCACGACACCACACTGATAAGCGCCTGAAACCCCAGGGTCTTGTTTCTCCTATAGCCACAGTCCTAGATTCAACAGAAGTTAACCATTGTGCTTTGATCCTCTCTGCAGCTTGCTATCGTTACCAGCCTGCAACCTCTTCTACCTCTAGGCCACATCACGGCCAACTCTTAACTCTGCAACCACACTAACCTGCTCAACACCTGATGTCATATAGAATATGAGATCTGGGGCAGGTACAGTCAGCTGTAAAGAAACAATTGGAAGCTTAACGTATGCCCTAGATTGGTTTTTGAGGAGCAAGGTTTTCTGACAGAGCTGACAGTAAGCACCTTTGAAGTTGTCCCTTTGCAGATATGGTTCAAATTTAAACCACACTGGCAAATGCACAAAGTGGGGCTAAAGACAGTTCTACACCCCTGCAGAAAATCATGAACCGTCTGTTTCTACACTCCAACATTTGACTCACTATTCGCCTTATCTTGAGCAAACTGGGATACAGTTAGAAATCCAGCAGTGGCATATTTCCTATCACAATTTCAGTGATAGGATTTCTTGTGCCACTTGTCGAGGTTCCTTTGCCACTTGAAGTAGTTCATAAGCACTACTTATCCTCACCACAGAATTAAGCAAGCTTACTTAGCTTGCGTGTAAATCTTGCATGTAATATCTCCCACATCTCAATGCTTTCCTACATCACAGTCCTGTGGACCCTCCTGTCTGAATTATGGAAATAAATGGAATTAAATCTGTGCAGATGGCAACATTGCCAAATTGTAAATTAAATGTAAGAGTAAGGAAGAGAGAAATAAGCACACACCTGTCAACCCGTCACAGCTTCTGTCAGGTGAGGGAACATCCTGGTTGAGTAAAGAAAACAAGCAAGTTGCTAGCTGTTTTCGAGTAACCTACAAGCCATTCTCTGTTATGCTACCCAAAGCAGCTTTTCTAAAGCCACCAGTTGAGATTCCTGCATTGCAAGGGACTGGACTTGATGACCCTCAGGTGCTTTCCCAACACTACAATTCTATGAAATAATAAACAAGGGGATTATTTCACTTCACTTTGATGTGTTTTATCCTCTGGAAGTTTTTCTTTCAAGCTTTTCTCCTTAGCCACAAGGGTGTGAGATATGTTGAATATTCGCTTTGATGAAGTAAAATCAATGCAAATATTAATTTCCATTTTGCCTCACTGGAATTCTGCCTGGGCCTCAGCATGCTCAGGGAAACTTACAGCCTGTGTTGTTCAGCACAGCTCAAGGTCATGGCCTGGGGTGGGGTGAGTGGCAGAACCTGATTAACAACTGCTTCCTGTAGCCCCAGGTGTAGAACTCGGCACTCACATCCTCTCTAGTCCCACCACACTGTTCAGCACAGTTGTGTCCATGTTCTGCACAGCATGGGATATAAATCCAATACATGCTCCTTGAAACTACTGGGAGAGGGCAGAAAAGGATTTTCTCATTGCCAGATTTGCATGCAAGCTAAGTAAGCTACGGCTTATTCAGATTATGAAGGGCCTCTAAATAATAATGGAAGGCGGCTAAATTTCAAGATTTCCACAAAAGAAAGTTTTCTGTTATGTACAAAGTACACACAGTGCTTGTTGCATTTCCTCTTCCATTTAGTAAGCGCTAAACTGGGTGGATGCGGGTGCCGCTGTGGGTAAAACCTCAGCGACTAGCACTTGCCGATTGCATGGTCGGCGGTTCGAATCCCCACGGCGGGGTGCGCTCCCATCGTTCGGTCCCAGCGCCTGCCAACCTAGCAGTTCGAAAGCACCCCCGGGTGCAAGTAGATAAATAGGGACCGCTTACCAGCGGGAAGGTAAACGGCGTTCCGTGTGCTGCGCTGGCTCGCCAGATGCAGCTTGTCACGCTGGCCACGTGACCCGGAAGTGTCTGCAGACAGCGCTGGCTCCCGGCCTATAGAGTGAGATGAGCGCACAATCCTAGAGTCTGTCAAGACTGGCCCGTACGGGCAGGGGTACCTTTACCTTTACCTTTAAACTGGGTATGTGTAACTGTTACAGCATGGTTGCACATTAAAATTTTAATATATGCAAGGTAAAATAAATAAATCACAGTGTCTTTTCTTTTAAAGGGGATTTGTATGCAAATAGGTAATTGAGAGAGGAGGGGGGTGATGCTGCTGTGTTGAGGCAGAGGTGTATGCCAAACCATCTAACATGACAATGCCCAAACCCAGGACACCATCTCCCAGGTTTGAAATTCTGCACAAGTCATGCGATCTGCATGAGATTGTGACCTGGAAAAATCGCTTTTCCAAAATGGTCGCTGTGCCAATGGGATGTCCCAATTTTTCTGGGGCAGTTGATGGGTGTGGTATGCTAGAGGAAGGGATGGGTTTTTAAAATTTGTTTCTGTTCTTGTTTTTATTACGTATTTTGTCTTCTCATTTTGTATTTTTATGTTATGAACCACCCTGTGATCTTCAGATGAAGGGCAGTATACAAATTTAATTAAAAAATTAGTAATAAAAAATAAGTATTCCCATCATTGTGAAATCATTGGCTCCCTCCATGTGTGAGTGGTACATAAAATCGGTTAAAAAGCAACTGCACTGGTTGCCAGCTTGCTTCTGGGCCCAATTCAAGGTACTCGGTTGAAGCCCAGTTGAAGCCCTAAACAACTTAGGTCCCAAATATCTGAAAGGCTACCTATGAACCCACACACATTACAATAATGACAAAGCTCAGCTGTGTCAGAAGTGGTTGAGTAGGAACTGATTTGTGGCTTCTTCTGATAATAGACAAAATTAGTAAGGTATTTGGGGAAATGGGCACTCCTGTACAATGCAAGAAATTCATTGGAGGGGGGGGGGAACAAGGCTCCACCACTAAGTAGCAGGAAGATGGGACACCTCAAACTAGGTCAATTATACAATATTTTTGTGTAACAAACTGAGAAAGTTACAGAGTGAGGGACGCTGTGCAAATTGCTCCCTCTCTTTGCATGAATATGAGGAAAATTGCTGGTGTGGACCAACTTTATGTGCCTCCTTTCATATATTTTAAGAGCTGCTTGCCACTTAAAGAAGTATTGCACATTCTAGCACCAGTCACCCCCTCCCACTCAAGTCAAGAAGGTCCAGCCCCCAGGGCCTTCTGGCGGTTCCCTTCCTGCGAGATGTGAGCTTAGGGAACTAGGCAGAGGGTCTTCTTGGTAGTGGCACCCGCCCTGTGGAACGCCCTCTCATCAGATGTCAAGGAAATAAACAACTACCTGACTTTTAGAAGACATCTGAAGGCAGCCCTGTTTAGGGAAGTTTTTAATGTCTGATGTTTTATTTTGTTCTTAATCTGTTGGGAGCTACCCAGAGTGGTTGGGGAAACCCAGCCAGATGGGCGGGGTACAAATAAATTATTATTATTAACCTGTTATCTGAAATTACTGCACTCAAAGTGGCCTTGCATCAGACACAATAAGACAATAAAATTTGTTACATGAATCATCAAAGCCAACAACCACAGATGAATACAATACTCAGTTTCTAACTATTATACCAGAACAACTAACACTACTATGATGACAGCATTCACTAGCAAGTTACAGATAGTTACCCAAGCAATTAAAAAAAAAAACATTCAAGAGAATCCAGCAATAAAAATATAATTAAGCTGAGATAAAAACGTAACAGGTGCAACGAGGGTATTAAAATAGACTGCAAAAAAACCAAACAAGCTCTAAAAACACACAGAGTAGACAGATATTTTTCAAATGAAAAGGGGTGTGGCAGAGAGGCTGGTTTAGGGCTGCTAACATTTTTAACAGCAGCACGATCTGAAAACATCAGCAGGTGATAATGCCCAACTCCATGCCATAAAAACCTTCTCCTACTGATTTCTTTAATGCTGTTAAAGGCAAAAGAGCTGGCCAGACTGGATTTCTTTTAGTCAGTTGGCAACCTCGCAGATGCCACACACAAACAACACGATTTGCATGCAATGATAATTACCACTCGAACCTCTAAATGTTTATTGCTGCTCCATTTCACCCATAAAAATGAGCTGGAATTGGTGGGAAGAAATCTATATATATTTTTTACCACTTTGAAACCGTACTGGGCCAGTGCAATATTATTTAAAGGATGTTAAAAGGCAAGCAATCCATGTTAGTTCTATTAAGAGTACATGCTGTAAGTCTTAGAGTCCAAGAGTTTACCTGACATTAGAGATCAGCTCCTTCGTCTTTTCTGACAGGTGTGGAATAAGCTGGACTTTACCTTTTGCCTTTCCCAGTGTTTCAAAGACGGTTTCTATCCCAGGTGGGTGCATCAAGTCAGCCTGGAAATGTATATGCTGGGTTTTTTTTTGAGAAATTCTGGGTCAGCTTTCTTGTCCAATTGACCTTATCCAAGCAGTCTAGGCAGCAAGGAATACAGAGAGGTAATTTGAAGGTCTCTGATCTTATGTCCTTCTCCTGCAAATGTTAAGGTCAGCTCTCCTACAGGTAGGAAGTAAAAAGCAAGACGTGATTATGCATTGGCTGGATGCCAGCAACTGAGCCTGAACACAGGTGGAAACTCATTATCATGCTAAGGCCACATTCACACCATATATTTAAAGTGGTATGATACCATTTTAAATAGTCATAGCTTTTCCACAGAGAATTATGGGTGCCGTAGTTTGTTAAGGGTGCTAAGAGTTGTTAGGAAACTCCTATTCCCCTTGCATAGCTACAGTTTCCAGAGTCACTAAAGAATCCATTCCTCTTCACAGGAAACTCTAGGCATTCGTGATTATTCCTATTTCACCTTCGGCAGCAGAACAGGATTCACTGCCCCTGTGGCAGAGGGACACCACCAAATCCAACCCCTTCCCAGCCAATAAGAAGGGGGAAGAGTTTGGACTGCTCAGTTCTTCTCTTAATTTTTTTCCTGGAAGAGATCTCAAAGTCTCAGAACACAGCACCATTATGACCTCAATAGGTGCCTCTCGCCCTTTGGCAGGGCAGCAGTGGTGATGGACCCATACTTTTTGGCACTCCACCCATCTAACTCACCGGAGTGTGTATAGGCACTACCATACAAATTCAGCAGTATTTTAAATGCTGAAAGATCAGAACCAGGGCAGCAAGGAACACAAAGTAAAATGAAATCAAATGAAATGTGACAAGAGTGCTGGTCTGGATGCACCATGGCTTGGAATAATTCCCAAGATGCTGTTGACCCTTAGGCTAGTTTCCTGTTGGTCTCTCAAGCTTTCAGGAACAGCTGTTCCAAGAAGACGGCTGAAAATGACTTTGACAGCTCATTGGGGAATCTATAAAGCATCCTTTGAGACAACTATTTTTTTTATATATAAAAACAGAAAAATGGTACAGTTCAATATAATACACAAGAAATGCAACCCAATTAGAGCATGAGCTATTCAGCATTTCTCTTGACCCACAATGCCTCTCTGCTAGTCCTGCCTGGGATGGTGAAGTCGTTTGCAATCCAAAGAGAGATGTGAGAGACAAATGCATTTCACATAAGCCAAAGTCCTAGAGAGGTGCCTAGTGATACTCGGTTGTGTCCAACACTACTGTTCTTCTTGTGCAGTGGATGTCTGCTTGCTCTCTTCTCCTCTGCAACTTCCCTATGCACCCTCAGAATCTGTTACAGAAGATTGGGGGACTTTGCTTGCACAGCACTAGACCCAACCCATTAATCTTCCACCCCCCCCCCCACCAACCACCAATGCTTGAACATAAGTTTTGGTGAAGGGTCCTGAACCCTGAGTGTATGTAGTCCAAAAAGGAAGCTTTTAAAAGATACAAACTTAACCAAAACATTACATGGAATCTGCCCCATCTTCTGCCAGCATAGGTCTCAAGAGGCTATGATATTATATACCAAAACCATTTTATTTTATTTTTTTGCAATAGTTTAAGAACTGCAGCCATATGGTGCACTGTGGAAAGTTTTCCACGCTTGGAGGTGCTTGCATGTCAGGAGCAAAGTCCTGTACTCAAGTAAAGTGTTACTGTATTATCGTGCTGTGTTATTAACTCTGACTAAGCAAAGGAGCATATCCAGTAGCAGAGCTTCTGCTTATCACATGTGGTTGCTGTTGTGCGTCACATGAAGTCACCATTCCCTGGATTTATTCCAGAAGGATACATACAAGCGGCTAAGTATAAACAGAACTGGTGCTGCTATTCTTTGCCACCCATAGCATTTGGCCTTGAAATAATGAATGAATTGATTAACAGAGAATGGGAAACCTGTGGCCCTCCAGGTCTGCCTGGACTCCAATTCCCATCAGCTTCAGCCAGCAGGACCAATGGTCAAGAATGATGGTCGCTGTGGTGCAGCAACATCTGTTCTCTATTCCTGCTTTAAAAGGAATGGTTGGCAAGCGTGGCAAGAGCAGTATTTATGCATGCCTTGGATGTTCAACCTTGAAATCTTGTTGTGGTCTCGTTTTGTCCGAGTCTACAGTACTGTGAGCAATTCATAGCTAAGAGCTGCTGCTGTTGTGGGAACCGAAGCATCAGAAATCTTCAGCTAATTGCCGTCTTATGCTTGGACAAATGTCAGCCTTGTATGCACTGTTTTCCTCTTCTCCTTTTACTAAGAATCCCTGTGGTCCACTGATATGTCTTAAATGTGCAAAGTAAGGGTGCGCCTTCAGGATCCCTTAGCAGCTGAGGCGTAACTAAATGTGTTAAGTGACCTTGAGCATTCGCTCTTGTGTAAGAACACAAGATGTGTCTTGCTGAATTAGACTATGGTTGGTCCTTCTAGTCCAACATTGTTTCCAGGAATCCTAGCAACTAGGAGGCTGTAGGAAGCCCAACTGTTTCACCAGCCTACCTTTTGCCCCCCCTCCCCCGAAATGGCAGAATGGAGGAGGAAAGAGAGGCAGGAGGGAACATGTGTCAACCAAAGGGAGCCGGTATGGTGTAGTGGGGTGATTTTTTCTTCCTCTTTCTTTTCCTTCCTTTGGCAGAGGGACACCAAAGCCATGGCTCTTGTTAGCGCAATAAAAGTTTACGAATGGTGAGTAACAAGAGGCTTGAGGCAGTGGTGGTGGGACAAAGAGCTGTGTTCAAATCCTAACTCAGCCATGAATCTGAAAGGTGACTTGGGTCAGTTTTTGTTTCTCTATTTAGCATGCTGTTTGGCAGTGGAATGGACTGCCTTAGAAGGTGGTGGACTCTCTTTCATTGGAGATTTTCAAATAGAGGTTGGGTGGCCATATGTCAGGGATTCTTTAGCTATGGTTCCTGCATTGCTGGGGGTTGGACTAGATGACCCTTAGGGTACTTTACAACTCTACAATCCTATGATTTTATGCTACAGGCATAGGGACCCAGCGTGGCTATTGAGGTGTTCAACAAGTGTACAATCCACATACACAATAGCTGAGCTGTGCAAATCAGCAAATGCACATTATTTCATAAACACTTGGACACGTGCAGAGACAGCTTGTACCTGCATTCAGTGGAACTTGTGAACAAGCCTATTAAGCCCTGCTTTACCAAGGACAGCCATCTATTTGTAGCACCATCTGTTCCCAGTTCAGTTCAGAGATAAAGAACCATAAGTAGAGCACACACACTACATTATATTTCTAAAATAATTACAAGGATGGAGTCGGGGCAGTTGATGAAGAGAGACTAGGTTTGGCACACTCTCTGCCCAGACAGCTCCCATTTGTTATTCTAGTATCAAGACAGTTCTCAGGGTAGTAAAAGGCTTAATCAACAGGCGCAAGCTGTAAATTATCCTACCTGCACATTTTGTCCTCTGTGCTGATAAACCACCACGCATGAGATGTGGCAGCAACTGTGCGAGTCCCCACTTGCCATGCCTTCTTCCCTCTTGAGACCAACTTCAAGTCAAAAGAAGAACTAGGCTGCTTAATAATTAAACACATAAATTAAATATTAAGCAGCCAAGATCGTTTCAATGCTGACGGAACTCCAGAGACAAAAGGCCAAAATTACAGCTTTGTATGCCTAATATAATTTGGCCCACCCTCACAACTGATCTAAGGCCTGCTCGCACATTTTTATTTTATTGTTTTTAGATCCCACCTTTCCCTTCGAGGAGCTCAAGGTTCCTCATTTCATCCCCACAACAAACCTGTGAGTTAGGCTAGGTTGAGAGGCAGTGACTGGCTCAAGGTCACCCTTCATGTCTAAGTAAGGATTTAAACCCTGGTCTCCCAGGCCCTAGTCCAATGCTCTAGCCATTGTACCACATTAGCCTTAGGGGTGAGAACCCTGTGGGCGCCATGCTCTATCTATGTATCACTTACCAGCATTGAATATATTTTGACTGGACAACACCCCTAGATGTGTGTTGCTGAGAATGGATGAATAAATTTGGGCTGGGTCCAGTGGTTTGGAGAATGCCTCCTTTCAGTGCCCTTGGCTGCTGCCAGCACTGTTACCTACTGTCATCATGTTTACTCTCTCTTTTTGTACATGAAAGGTGGGGAGATCAAATGGTGGCATGCAATAAGCAACACAGGTCAGTGGCAGGGTAGGGGAACCTCATGCATCATCTGCACCATCAACTTACTTTGTAATCAGGGTCAGATGCTTAGCCTGGAGGTCCAAATCAGCCACATCCAAACAAGGTCCACAGCTTAAACCATGCACATAGGCCACTGGTGCATACTTCTACACAAAGGGTAACACATGGACTCTCATGTGCCCCTGAATAGAAGTGCACAAGCTGTTAGCACTAAAAATGAATTGCCGTGCATGGATTAATATATTTGGGTTCCTTGCAGTTTGGAGATACTGGAGGCTGCCTCCTGTGCCCGCCTCTGTTAAGGATGGGTAGATGTGTCAATGTCACTTTCTCTCAAGTTTCTTATTTGTCTGCTCTTAAAGTTCCATTCTCCTCATTTCCACCTCAGTTTGCAATTTAAAAACAAAACAAGTCATCGTGAAAATTCAGCAGCATTTTAGAGCGCATTTCTCTAAAAAACACACATCTCTGAAAGAAATTTTGCCTAGAATATGCATTTTTGCAATGCAATTTCCCCTTATATAATGGATTCCTGCATGCTATTTCCACTAATATATGCATTTTCATACAAATGACTTGGAGAACTGCATTGCAAAATTCATAGAATTTCAATGGACGGCTGTGTTTAAGTTGGTGTATTGTTTCAGAAAGTATGGATTAGGTAGGTTCCCCTTTAAATGCAAGCTAAATTGAATTTCACCTTCATCCCTAACCTCAATGCAACGACCTTCCTTGCAGTCGTCATGATTATCTATTGCCCTCATGTTTGGTTTTTTTGAACATGCAATGAGCAATAGGGGTCAGCATCAGGGAAGGATGTACAGAACACCATGCAGTTCTCCATCATCAGCTTACTTTGTTATCAGGTGTTGCTTCCAGACTGTCACTAATTTCAGGTAGGATTCAGTCGCAAAGCAGAAAATTCAAGTTTGTGCAGTTAAAGCTGATTTGGAGCTCTTGTGCAACAAACCTGTTTCCTGCCCCAAACTGGACTTATGCAATAGGAAAAGGGGTGGAGAAACTGCACTGAAAAGTGTGGGATAGCATTTGCTTGACCCAACATCATCAAAACTTCCCACAAACAAATCAGAATGAATGCTCATTGAACAGCTGACATCATCTAACCTAATGTTTGGGCAACAGAATGTACCTCAAATTAATGGAAGAATAACTGAAGGAGACTCTGCAGAGGCTAAACATTTTTCGTTTTCATTTTCTGAGTAATTTTAAAAATTATTATGAAATGAACAGTTTCCTCCTTTTTCTTATTGATAGTTTTACTATGTGGCCCACTCCAGAGAAGCAGTCTCTTCCTTTCCACAGTCTAGTTCCTAGAGAAATAACAATAAGTGAAGAGAGATTTCCTCAGTTCTCATGGCCCAGATGTTCTCAAACATGCTACTAAGGAAGCCTTTGCCCACCTAGTGATGTTCAGGTGGACTACATCAGCCCCAGTCAGCACAGCGATCATTGGTCTAAATTACAGTATGATCTGGAAGCCCTGCTTTGCTCTTGCATGGTCTGCCTATATCACTGCCTACCTGAAACCATGGGGTCTGTTCTTCCTAATGATCCTGCAACTCCTCCTGTACACAACCACATAACCACAACCACACACAGAGAGAAGTTGCACCCTTCATCTGTAATACCCAAGCAAGAGCTTTCAGGAGCATAGAACGAAGAAGCCTGTTGCCCACAAAACTTCAAACCCAGTGTGGAAGGATGCAATTGTCCTACTTCAACTGCCTATAGCACTCTTTTTGAGCCAGGATTTATGCTTGCACGATGGATCCTGTCTCCCCTCCCCTCCCCTCCCCTCACTCCTCCTAAATCTGTTATGGGTCCCCCTCCCCCAGCAATCCCCCAGAGCAGATCTGGGGAGGACACAGGACACGTACAAGCAAGGAGAAGGGGGGTGAGGCCTGTTCCAGAATTGTAAATCCTTGCAGTGATGGGACGGTTACTTAACACTATGTTGGATACAAGCCCAGGTCTTTGGGGCAGAAGTTCAGGGCTTCAGCTCAACAGAATGAGCAGCAGAGCCCCAAACACAGCAGAGCTGTCTTACCATTGCAAATGAAATCATATACAGGTTAGCATCTAAAGACAAGCGCCCCAGAAGACCATGACAGCTGGAGTTTAAAATTACCTAACTGTCCCACTGCCACCTAGATTCTGCATGGTTTTAGGATCAGTTTATTCCCGAAGCACTTCCTTGGTGAGTCTTCAGAAATACCTGAGTAAGTGTGCAGATCCAAAGTTTGCTTATTCGGGGATGGAATTCGAGAAGGCAGGGGTCTCAAGGCCTCTCAGGAAGCTGAAGAAAGCCAACCTGGAACTACAGTAGTCCTGCTTGCAAGACTCCCTCTCCCCGGCTGGGACTCTTGTTTTCGTTTTTATGAATTAGCATGAAGGTCACAAGTATATTTTCGAGGAGTGGCTTATGCCGGGAAGTAAATTATTACCCTGCTATTGGCTTGGAGGGGTAGAAATGCTGCTGGTGGTGTTGGTGGAGGAGAGCAGCTTTCCTCACCGGAAGATTAGAGGCCAGCTCAGCCCCTCAGATGAAAATGAAAACTGCTTAAACAAAGTGCACTGTTGTCTGGAAGCGAGTCACATGCTGGGGCCAAACGGAGGTAATTAAAGCTTGCAGTTGCTTTTTAAATGCCGGCAACAGTGACAGTTTGGGAACTGTGAGTGCTACTTCACCCTGAATACCTTTGACTGTGCCAGCCATGTCTATGATCTCAGGAGTTCCACCATCAGCCACGCAACATAACCCGACCAGATTTTTATGTAGTGTGGCTCCTCTTTGTGTTCCATGCACCGTACAGCTCTCTTTTTGGTCACCTCCTGATGCTTCCATTTCCTCAGGCTTGTTTTTCACATTATACTGAACACGGGGACAAGCCGTTTCTGCGCCATGTACAAGCGTTTGGGTGAAGGAATGAGCACTTGTTGATTTGTGCAGCTCAGCTATTATATATACTGACTGTGCACTTGTTGAACGTCGAGCACATATAACTGTACGAGTGTGCAGCTGAACTATTGTGTGCACAAGTACACAGACTGTGCATTTGTTGAATGTAATGTGCGAGCACCACTCTTGCTAAACGTGCATCCTCTGTGAGCACCATGTAACTGGGGTATTCTGTAGAAACTGGGCTGCTGCAATTCTCACGGTTTAGCTGCTATTAATGCTCTTTGACTTCAACCTTCCCATATGTGTGTTTATAAATCTGGCCTCCTCCAGACAGCCTCCTCATTGAGCATTCATCCTGATCTGCTTACACAAAGCTGACCCAGAGGTTATGATATTTCTGATCTTTATTTGAGCATTCATTTTAATGTGTTTGCAGAGAGGTTATACAACAATGAACATTCCTCCTGATATGCTACGCTTTTTTCAGAGCACTTCCTTGTAACTTTCCTAACAACAAGAAGTTAATTTCTTTTTAAAAACTACCATGGAGCACTTCCATCCACTGGTATATTCTTGAATCTTTCCTGCAAAATACTGACAGTCATAGATCAGATAAATCAACAAGCAGTTTGATCAAACCGCTTGTTGATTTATCTGATCTATGACATCATGTGGATTTAGCAAAAAATAATTATCCCACAATGAAGACCCACCCGGATATATCCTTAGAGGCTTGTTCAGTGTCTCATTCATCCCGTTTAGCCAGTCTTGCCTTTCCAATGCCATTAAACTGTGCCTATTTACTTGGAAGTAAGCCTCACTGTCTTTACGTAAATCCCTTTGTAGCAAGGGTATTTAGAATTGCAGCCTAAGCCTCTCGGAATCTCAATCCTCCATTGCCTAATTTCCTTGATGCTTAAAAGAAGGAAGGATTGGTCTACCAAAAAAATATTATAAGCCTGTCACACAAACCCAGTCCCAGTATCATTTGGGAGCCTGAGCTGTGGATTATGGCAAGCCTCTTGTCCAGAAGGAATTGCCATTGTTTTTGTTTTCTGTAAATGGCTAACTGTAAGCCTGCCTGTCTTACCAGACAAGTCTGAGAAGAAAGGCTTCAATCCTCACCACACTTTCCTGGGAGTACGTCCTAAAGTTGTGTTTTAATTTATAACTCTACTTCTTTAGAGTCTGGTGTTTAAAAAAGTGGCCAACATCAGCACCATTTACTTCCTCCTCCCCAGCCTTGTATCCTAAACCGACCTTTCTTCAATTTCATTGGACACTATGCATTTCCTATTTCAGGATGTAAAGAGCTTATTCTCTCCTGATGTTCTTTTAAAAAAAATATTTTTCATAGGTACTATCCCCTTCTTTTATGTGTGGCAGGACATCACATGACTGACACCAGATTGCCATCAATGCAATAATTGGACTAATTAAAATAATAAAAGCAGTCCCCCCCCCCCAAAAAAGTCTAGAAAGGCCAGTTAAAGAACAGCAGAGAACATTCACCACAAGAACACACATCTAGTCATCAAATCCAGCTCACTTTTCTCAATAAAAAAAACAGCATACCTGGCCATTGCCTGTAGCCATGGGCACAAGCAGTTCCAAAATGGCGGCATATATTGTTAAACAACCCAGATTAGTCACTAGCCACAGAGGTAAGCAAGGGTTAACAAGTGGAATCTTCTATTATCTTGCTCTGTTGTCTTGCCTTAGTGAAAACAGAGACTGCCCTTTTTCTCATAGCTGCTACAAGTTCACATAAACAGTTCTTAATATCAGAAACAAAGAGAAGGGAGGTTTTCTCAAGACTAGCTCAGGCTATGTCTCATACAACTGGCATGTGAAAACATGGTTTTGTGTTTAGGACAACAGCAGGGGTATCAGCTCTTATGAGCAGAACCATCATCGCTGCTTAATTACTATAATTACATCGGTATACCGACTTCCAAGAAGCCCGTGGTGGTGTCCATTTATCCCTCAGCACCGTCATTATCCTTGCAACCCCCCTGTGAGGTAGATTTGGCAGAGAAATGGTGGGGAACCCAAGAGAAGTTTGTGTTTGAGCAAAGCTCTGAATCTTGTTGAAGTCTAAGGTGCCATACTACATTGGCTCTGGGTCAGTAAACTGAGTTCAGCATACTGATGCAGGCATTTCATGCTCTTTTTTTAACAGCTAGCTACAGATGACTGGAGGGACGTGAGTGGTGCTGTGGTCTAAACCACAGAGCCTAGGACTTGCGGATCAGAAGGTCGGCGGTTCGAATCCCCGTGACGGGGTGAGCTCCCGTTGCTTGGTCCCTGCTCCTGCCAACCTAACAGTTCCAAAGCACGTCAAAGTGCAAGTAGATAAATAGGTACCGCTCCGGCAGGAAGGTAAACGGCATTTCCGTGTGCTGCTCTGGTTCGCCAGAAGCTGCTTAGTTATGCTGGCTACATGACCCAGAAGCTGTACACCAGCTCCCTTGGCCAGTAAAGCGAGATGAGCACCGCAACCCCAGAGTCAGCCATGACTGGACCTAATGGTCAGGGGTCCCTTTACCTTTACCAATGACTGGGGAGGATGTGCAAGGAACTGGAAAGAGGGACAAAGGAGTCATGTGAACTTGGTGGAGATCAGAAGAAGTTAGGTACTTTTACAGAAGAAAATGATGAGCGCAAGGTGTGCACAGAGAAAATATCCAGGTTGTGTGCATCCACTATCTATTTCAGAGGGTATTTCTGCTTGTAAAAAGATTACACCAAGCATAGGCAAACTCGGCACTCCAGATGTTTTGGGACTACAACTCCCATCATCCCTAGCTAACAGGACCAGTGGTCAGGGATGGTGGGAATTGTAGTCCCAAAACATTTGGAGGGCCAAGTTTGCCTATGCCTGGATTACATTAACAGTAGGCAGCAACTGCCTCCTGGTTCTTGCTTACGTCTATTTATACAGTACTTAGAGGAAAACACACTAGTCACACTCTATAGCATAGAAATGAGTGGTCAAGTATAGTGCAATCATAAGCTGACAGAATATATTAACACTTTGGGATTTCCATAGGCCTCCAAATGTTTCTAAGAGCAGGCGCAGAAGCATTTTCAAAGATTGTGTGTGTGTGTGTGTGTGTGTGTGTGGATCCATTACAAAAGGAGACACAGAGAAGATTACCACAGCTGCTTTGGCAGTTAGTTCATCTCACAATATTTCCATCCCTAGGTGTAACCCATACAATCTTCCAAGTGCCTCCATTACAGATGTTACATTGCTCACACAAGGCCACTTGTGTGAATTATGGTGATTCGATGGTGTTTATGTTTGTAGCTGTATGTTTAAAACATTCCTACGAACCAATCAGTGCAAATAATAAAGGATAAAAAAACACAAGGGGCAAATATCAGGCTGGGATGCCTCCCCCTTGCATTAGTTTTACTCATGGGAAAGTGCTCCAACTTGCAGTTAGCTAGAAAGAATGTTTA
This sequence comes from Podarcis liolepis, assembly GCF_965112155.1. Lineage (NCBI taxonomy): Eukaryota > Metazoa > Chordata > Lepidosauria > Squamata > Lacertidae > Podarcis > Podarcis liolepis. The sequence goes on from NC_139559.1 coordinate 27,571,323, forward strand.
TTGAGATGCCTCCTGAGACTCCGTAGGGAAACTGAGGGACTGCCAACTTACAACTGTTACTGCTTCTTTCCCTGCCAGCTGGAAAGTAGAGGCGCCCCCGAGGCTTCCCTTACCACCTCAAGAGATTGGCACACTGGTTATGACCCTAGAGTGTCCTAAGGAGGAAGAAGTAGAAGAACCACTGGACATGTCACTTTCCTAGCCCTATAGCCTTGAGAAAGGGATTACTGGTTTGCCATAGAAGCTGGGGAGACACTGTTATCAAACAGCCCAGCACACTGGGATCAGACTGAATTGTAAGGCTTATGGCCAATGTAGCACCAAGTACCTGTCCCACCAGTGCAGGGATTTACACTTGTGCAACAGGAATTCTCCAGTTCTCCCTCTCCACATGTGTGCCTGACACCCTCCCCCAAATCTTCTCTGGAGAGGTAAATCCCCAGAACAGATTTAGGGTTAAGAAAGGGGGGAAAGTTTTGTTGCACGAGGGTAAATCCTTGCACTGATGGGAGGGTTACTTAGCGCTAAATTAGATATATGCCTCTGGTGAAGACCCCAACATGGAAAAAGGCATGATGGACATCATTAAGGACAGGCTATTACGCTTGTATTTTGTTGAGGTTCTGGGCAGTATTACTTGAAGGAAGTGAGTGTACTATGTGACAAAGTCTCGATAGAGTTACTACACTCAGGTGTATGTTGTCAGCAGTTTGAACTCATGGTGGGCATATTCCCCCATTCAGTGTGCCATTCCCCCATGATAAGGACTCTCACACACACCTTTAAAAATGCAATGAATTCCAGGTTTTGTTTACTTTGAATATTCATTTCAACTTTATTTTACATACATCATCATAACCATTATTAAATGATTCATAATAAAATCCCTGAAAACAACAAAAACATCAACTCTATATCATTTGTATAATTCCATAATTCACATTTATTGTTATTGTAAAACACTGACGAAACATATCACATCTTGCTTTTTTTTATATTAACCTTCTGTATACTCAGGACACAAAGTTCCAGAATAGCTGCACTGGATACAATTATAGTATTTCCATCATGAAAACACAAAGGTGCAAATATCAAAAGACAAATTAAACAAGTGCAAATGAATGAAAGTGCAAAAAAGCTTCGGTTCCATGAAAATGCTTCTTCTGAAAACTCCGCCTCTGCCCTCTGTGAAAGCTGGTCCCTAAAACAAAGGGCATTGGGGCAGGATTTGTCACACCTACCTGACTTTTCCCTCCCTTCCCATTTAGGGTGAACCCAGCAGTCCCAGGGACCATGGGGAAAGGAAGAAGAAAAGATGGAGATTGATCAAGGGTTTTTGAAGACTTCCTGTCTTCCATTGCACTCAAGCCCCAAATAAGCCCTAAACAGTAAACCTGCCCTATCATTTTGATTTGGACTTTTGCATTTCAAAAGTGCTTGAAGTTGATGTCGAAACTGGATTTCTAGGGTGGGAGTAATCAAGGGTAATCAAGGGTCCAGAAGAAGGAATGCACATTCCTGTTCTGGCTGAGACTCAGCAACAGGAACATCAATCTTTGAGCAACATTATGTCATTTCTGCAGCGCGAAAGGGATCCTTAGCTGGCCCACACATCTGCAATGAGTACCAGATCTCCTGATAAAGAGTTCCTAAAGGAGTATGAGTCTTGGGCTAGCAGTTAAGAAGGCCTTTTAAAGTGAAGAGTTTTCTAGGCAGTAAATTCACATTTGTTCCACACAGCCTACCCAGATTTCAAGCTAACACAATTACATTTTGTGAGCAATCAAACCGAACTATTTTGTAGCCGAGAAGAAAATGCATCCCCCCCCCAAATAATACACTCACTTCTAGAGGTCCTGATCCACTTAGGGAGAAATTCATGAGCAGCTGCACAAGGAACTGTGCAAGCAAAAGTTCTCTTGCTTTTGTTTGCTTGCTAGCCTGATACTGGAGTGAGGGCTACTCATAGAATCATAGAGTTGGAATAGACCACAAGGGCTATCGAGTCCAACCCCCTGCCAAGCAGGAAACACCATCAGAGCACTCCTGACATATGGTTGTCAAGCCTCTGCTTAAAGACCTCCAAAGTAGGAGACTCCACCACACTCCTTGGCAGCAAATTCCACTGTCGAACAGCTCTTACTGTCAGGAAGTTCTTCCTAATGTTTAGGTGGAATCTTCTTTCTTGTAGTTTGGATCCATTGCTCCGTGTCCGCTTCTCTGGAGCAGCAGAAAACAACCTTTCCCCCTCCTCTATATGACATCCTTTTATATATTTGAACATGGCTATCATATCACCCCTTAACCTCCTCTTCTCCAGGCTAAACATGCCCAGCTCCCTTAGCCGTTCCTCATAAGGCATCGTTTCCAGGCCTTTGACCATTTTGGTTGCCCTCCTTTGGACACGTTCCAGTTTGTCAGTGTCCTTCTTGAACTGTGAACTCATGAATAAACCCAATCAGTAACTGAACTATAGCACCAACCAGCTCGGGGCAGTAAACATGGCACCTTTCAAATCCTGCACTACAATTCACATCACCCCTTATCATTGGGCAATGCTGTCTGGGGTGATGGGAGTTGTAGTCCAACAATAGGTAACTGTTTGTTGCATATATACATGACTGGATTGTGGCAATTGTGAGCAATGATACTGCTTGCGACTGGGGATAGCTTGCATCTTAATTACAGATGAGTAACAACTCTCACACACCCCTCCTGCCATACACACTAGCCTTCACCATATTGTGAACTGATTCTTTATAATGTAATGTGTTTTTAACAAAAATAAAAATAAAAAACCTTTAGAGGTTATCCGGTCCCTGCTCTATACCCCTCTACAGTACAACTCAGCCATGATTCAGTGTAAGTTTAGGTTTGCTTCAACCCATGGATTTTCACGGGTTAAGAAGCTAGTGTCCTCAACACAAGGATCCCTCTGCAAACAAGTAATTCTAATGTCTTTCTCCCAGATTTTCTGGCTTGATCTTTTATGAAATCTGATGTTCCATAACACAGAGTGACTCCAGAATTAGTGTCAGGGTTTTACTGATTCCCATCAGTTCTTAACAAGAACAGGGATCTAAATCTCTTAATGGGCTACATAAATCATTCCAGCAACAGCAATGCAAAGAATAATTAGAAGAGCTCTCTGTGCAGCACCCTTGTGAAGTCATTGTAACCTTTACTCTGTATAAGCATCACTCAGTATATTGCCATTAGCAAATCTGGGGGGGGGGGGAGTGCTCCTCGGCCCCTGGGATTGGTGCCTGGCTGATTGTCTCGCTTGGTCTTAGAAGAAATGACCTCAAGCCTACTAAGGAGGAACTGACTAGGATACAAGTACAGAACCTGAGGACTGATGGGAGTATTCTGCTCAGGAGACATTTTAGCTGCCATTAGCTCCCCGCAAAACGGAGCTATTATTTAGATGCTTGAGACAAAATAACTCCTATGGTGTTTCCGCTAATACATAATTCTACTGACAACAGTAGTGCCAGAGCGGGAAATGGCCTACTGAGGAGAGGTTCTGAGAATCAGTCTGGTGCTTCTCTTAGTTCTCCAGTATTCCTAAACATAAGGAAAACAACAACAGTAAATGGAACTGGACATACAAGCAGTATAAAATGGGCTGCCTTATATATTGCAAGATCCATCTAGGGTTCTGCCATCTGTTCAGGTTGGCAGAAGCTCTCTCGGGCCTCTGGCCAAGGTCTTCATCAGCCCTGCCACTTAGAGGTGCCAGAGGTTTCAAGACAGAATCTGGTGAGGCCCAGGCTGTCTCCTCTCTGACACTTGCTGCCTTTCTGAGCAAATGTTTGGCAGCAACATGTGCAGAAATAGCAATGAGCAAACACAGGAAAGGTAGTTTCATTTTAACCCTCCCTCACATACATGCACACATATAAGATTGGGGTTTAACTTTGGTTTCTTTATTGGGTAGCCAATATGATGTCCTCCAGATGTTCTGGACTCCAGCTCCCATCTTCCCTGATGGTTGGCCATGCTGTCTAGGACTGATGGTAGTTTGAGTCCAAAACATCTGAAGGCCATCATATTGGCTACCCCTGCTTTACACCAAATATAAGGTTCCAACCATATTATAGCAGGAAATATCCCTTAGCCATCTGTGCAATTGCCTTAGAAGGGCAAGAAGTATGAGGTTGCACACCTACGTCAGTAGATGAATGGGAATGGGTGGTGAGGGCTGGAGTTACTTAAAAGTGTGAATATTCCTAACAACTAAAATAATTGTTTCTGTCTCCCACACATACATACACAAAAACACAAGCACACAATATTAGATCACGCATTTTACACACTTCCAATTAAGGATAATTGTCTTCTCTGGAGGAACTTGGGGTCAATGGGAGCAGTGCACCATCTAGACTCCATTCCTGGTGCAAATCGAGTTCAGCTTGCTCAGCAGCCAGCATGACAGAGCGGGGAAGAGGGATTTGGTGTGAAATCTAGGACAGATTATGTGCCCAACTCCAAAAGCCTACATGAATAACCATTTGGCACTGAGGACCTCAAGGGGCCACCTGTTGTAGTTCAGCGTACAGAAAATTACATTTCACCTGAGCCAAACAACAGAGGCTGAAACCTTTGAAGAGGCAGAGAGGCAAACTGGCCCATCACTGTCTCAAAATGGCACAAAAGAAGCCATTTTCTTCATGGCTATAGTTCCAGCAGGACAATAGCAAAGATGGCCTCAACACCATTAAACACTTCCTGTTTCTTTCAAGTGGTCTTAACAGCACCCCAACACCTCTGCTTAGCAGAGTATATCCCGAACCAGCCATATTCCTCCTCATCCAGTTTCAAATTCAGAGACAAACGCCTTGCAACTCCCAGCAATCCACCCATTGAGTGGGCAAAGTCCCTGTCTCAAATACAAGAGGAAAGTATACATAATTGGAGGTTTAAAATGAATGTTAATAAGAACATTCATAATAAGAATGTTAGTGATACAAAATCTTGCTTTGTAGGATTTGTTTCCTACAAATATGCTGACTGATCTTTATATAAGCAGCTAAAACAGCAAACTAGACATTTTTTTTTAAAAAAAAAGTGGGACGTTTTCCTCTTAAAACCCGTCAAGAATCACCTGGGCATGTCAAGTGGTTCTTTCCTTCTTCATCTTTCCCGGTTGACTAAAAAGAGCATCTCTTTGGATATGGGGATAGTTTGGCACCACCCAGCAGCATCTGTTAGAAGGATTTGATTCAAAAATGAAAAATGTCCTTCTTCCCAGTAATCTGCCTCCTAACAAGTAAACAGAAGGGGGAGTCAAAGGAAAGGTATTTCACAATCAGCAGGAAACTTGCTAAAAAAAGAAATGCTTGCCATGACCATGAGAGAGAGAAATCAATATATAAAGTTATCTTGGAACTGTAAGCGGCCAGCAGTTAAAAAAGAGATCTAAATAGTGACCAAGTATTCAATAATATCAGAGTCAAAATGCTGCATTTCCATGGGAAGCTTAGCATGAATCTGACCCAAACATTAGAAAGTAGACTTCGCAGACCACACTGCTATGAGACATGTTGCTGGCGTATGTATGGTTAAGAAACTTTAGACTTTCCTTCACAGACTTAAGGGGGACAAAAAACAACAACTTTAAGTTGGTTTTAAGGAGGTTCATACGCTAAGAAATACACTTAGAATGCTTTGTAGCAAATGGGTTGGATTTGGGTCTAAGAAACCTAGATCCAAATCACTGCTTGTGTATGGAAGCCTTCAATCATAATTTATTACATGGGACCACCGTCAAGCGAGATGACTGATGGAGAATGGAGTGGAAAACGTCCAGAATTTAATCTAGGACTGCTGAAATTAGAAGGGATTCCCCAACTCTATAGGACCATTCCAAGATATTTTGGCACTGGAAGTGGAAAATTCATATGGCATTCCAACTTCCATCAAACAAACAATAATACATTAACAGGATAGTTGTTGTCCTTTAACGGCATTCAGAAATCTGCCGTCTGAGGCCAGTTCCTCACTATCTAAGGGTAGAACTGATGTTGCAACCTGAGCCTTTTAGTCACATGGCTACACTATAGGGAAAGTAGCTCATCAGAACAGCCTCTGTCATTGCTTCATTAGTCAACATCGAGGGACACAAGAAAAAACCCCATGTAGTCAACAGCAGAATTATTTTCAAAAGCTTGAAAGCTTAGGCTCACATTGTATCCATATGGTAAAAAACTTCTTTTTTAAAGCCAGCTTCTCGTTTTAAAGGGACAGTGTCAAGCAGCTGAATGTAAACATTTGGCACACACTGAACTAAATATGGTTTGATGGGGCACAGCTGATGCGTCCAGAACAAAGAAATTAAGAATTGCTGCATTGTACAGAATCTGTTTTCTTTTTCTCATACAATACAAGCACCTGCCAGGCCAGAACGACGTTAGCTGGCTATCCCTAAGAGCAGTCACTCCTCCCATGGATCAGAAGAATGCTTTTGCTTAAAGTACAAATGTTGCTAGTTTGCTTGTTTTCTGTGACACTCTGCTCCCACACATTTTTTTATATTAAAAAGAAAAATTGCTTGAAGTGCGCTTTGCAGAAGGAACAGAAGTTAAACCAAGGAACATTATTACATGATCTTCTTTGTTTCTCTCATCCTCTACAAGTAGCATGGCAATATTACAAGTCTATAAATTCTGAGCACCAATTTTTTTTTTGCAACAGCAGAAATGACTCCAGAATTGTTAGGATGGATTCCTTCATCAATAATGTACTTAGTCCTGTAGCCTGTCTTGGAAGGACCAACACTTACTTAGTGCTTCAGCCAGTCCCTGGATATATTGTAGATACTCTGCCCCTTGTGAAGTTCACGATCGAATCCCTGATTATTAAAGAGACTGACTTTTGCCCTGAAACATCAGAGGTGCTTCCCAGTGCGTGCTGCCATTTGGTGATCACACCGGTGGTCCATTTGTAAATATTTTCCTCTTCTGCATCATGTGAATCCAGGCACGCTTTATAATGTAAGAATCTGGGCAGCTGAGTAAGTTAAATTCAAGGCAGGTTAAACCCGATAGCAAACCAAATCTCCAAATTCCTGTTGTGTGTGCCTTTAAAACCATCAGGAGAATAGGGTCTGTGAGATTGGGCAGGTCAGTGCTGGAGCTCCACTGCTAGACAGGATCAGGGCAGTATTTGGAAAGGCTGGCTGGAGGAAGACAGACAGGGAATGGATTTGGCATGTAAACAAAGACGAAGACTCAAAAGAGAGAGTAAGTTGGCAGGATTTTACAGCTGCAGCAGCCGGGAAGGTCTCTACTCTGCCGAGACAGAGAGTTTGGCAGCTCCCACGTGGGAGAAAAGTCAAAGGGTGGTTCACTTCAAGGTATCATCAGCGTTCTTGAACATGAGGATGGCGTTGTAGATTTTAAGCGCTGGTCCAAGTTTGACGCTCATGATCTTCACGATGTCAGTCTGAGTCAGCAGAAGGAATGCCTCACCATCAATCATCTGGGGAGGAAAAGAGAGATGATTGAAGGTGCCTGTTTCTCTCTTATGCACACAAAGCAAAAATGTTATGAAACAGTGTTTTCATTACTGGATTTTGTTGAGTGATTTTATTGTATTGAACCTTTCAGAATTCTGCCAATATGCCAATAAAAGGTTTGAGATTGAGATTGCAAGCTATCTGCACTCAATGTTTCCTCTGGAATAAAATGCGTTTTTTGTAACAGCGCATCACATCCCAGCATCTGACCAGCGCCAGGAAGCTTCATCCCAGTCTGATCCACCAGGCCGTGTATACAGCTAATGACTCCAGGACATGCCTCGGCTGTGTGATAGTTATGGCTGGCATCCAAAACTTGAGAAGGGAATATTGTGGGCAAAGTGTTATCTGCTTTTCCAAGAACTGGCCAGTCTCTGTTTGCATGCTGGATTTCCCCAAAAAGAGCAGATGTGTGCCAGGAGTCAATGGATACTTTTGAAGCACCAACACTGAGCTAAATTCAGTGGGTACATTTGAAAATATTGTCAATGACCTGGAATGGGGAAGAATTCTTTTCAGCTCACATTTAAGGCAGATCCACCTAATCTGCACTTGCCAGTGCAAACTGAAACACAGATGCCCTTCAAAATCTGCACCTCTCCAAATTTTGCAATGCAGTTCTCCAGCCACGTAACATGGACAGAAACACATATACTAGGGTAGAGTGTGCACAAAAATGCTTATGTTCGTGAAAATAACATAAAAATGCATGATATTCAGGGAAAGTGCTTTGCAAAAATTTGTACATGAGACTGGAACTGTGGACAGAGGGTTTTCATGAAGCTGCCTTTTTAAAAAGAAAAATATTGTGAACTGATGTGGGAATGTGTAATGAAAGATTAGAAAAAATGAAAAAATGAAGCTGACAAATTCACCCATCCCTATTGATGGCCTTTCAGCATTTGAAAATGTGACTTTGCAGACCTATGCATAATGTGGCTAAGCAACTGCTGATCCCCAATAATGAGCCCCTCTTGATGGGTTTTTGCAAGGTGTCAACCCAATGATGGTACCACTCTATTTGAAAGCTGAGCCCCAATTCCGTTGCCATTCAACCTCTTTTTCCTACTCAGCCAGTTGTACAATGTATGATACAGTGGAACCTCGGTTTGCGGACATAATCCGTGATGGAGGAATGTCCTCAACCCGCAGTGTTCATAACCTGCAGCACCATGTCTACGCATGTGCGTGACACAATTTGGCACTTCTGCGCATGGGCAAGCAGCGAAACCCGGAAGTAACCCTTTCCGGTACTTCCGGGTTTCCCGCGGTACGCAACCTGAAAACGTGTAACCCGAAGCGTCTGTAACCCGAGGTACCACTGTACTCTGGATCATGTAAAAATACTTTTATAAATAAGTTAACCCCTTGCAGTCAGAAATGAGGCGATCACGTGGCCACATTTTCTTGCATGTAGCATCTTTTGCTCTCTAGTGCTAAAAGGCCAGGGATATTGCAGTCATTTCTGTTTAGTATGTTTTAAATTTACGAAGATCAGTAAGATCAATAAGAATTAAATTCATAAAACTCATTGCTTTGTAGCTGTACAGTCGTACCTTGTTTTGTGACTGGGATCCGTTCCGGAGCTCCAGCCGCTAGCTGAAAAGGACGCAGAGCAAAACACCGCGTCTGCGCACGCATGGAGTGGTTTGCAAACCTGGAAGTAACCAATTCTGGTACTTCTGGGTTTGCCGCGGACGTTCACCGGAATGGATGCTAGACGAGGCGGACGTTCGCGGAGGTTTTACTGTATAGTGGAAGGAGCCACTGGGCCCCCTGCTATCCTCTCTCTGGACCAGCTCTCCTCTCCTGCTTGCTGTGGGCCAAAACTAAATCATGTTTGAGACAAAAGGTAGGGGAGCAGCCTTGTCTCCAGGAAGGTGGTTGCCATGTAACTCTCAGCCAGACCAACAGAAAAAGGCTCCTGGTGGTTTTGCCTGTTTGTACAACTCCTGAGTGTGATCTTCAGGCTGCTATTATATATGTTTGCACATGAAAATATGGTATTCACTTCTCAGACATCAGATATTTAAAATGTTAGCTACACTGAATCAATCCCATCTCTTTTGGTTTTGTCTCTGAGGAAATAGAACAGAGGGGAAACTATATACCAAACAGGATGTGGTGTTGCCAAGATGGGCTTCTAGGACCAGCCTGCAATTGATGGTTCTACTACTGCATCGTTCTCCAAATACCAATGGAATTTACCTCGTCCTTGAAGAGTTTCGCTTGGTCCTCACAACCTGTCAGTGTCTGTACGAAGCTGAAGACCTTTGCAGAAAAGACACAACAGGAAATAACTGTGGGAATGGAAACAAGCACTTCCCTCTCTCTCTCTCTCTCTCTCTCTCTCTCTCTCTCTCTCTCTCTGCCCCCGCTGCCTTTCAGAGAAAACCTATGTATTATTATTACCATCTATTGAATTTGTTAGTCACTGTTTTTTGCCCAGGGCAACCCAAAACAACTTACAACCAAACCAACAGCAAACCCAAACTCCCCAATATTCCAGATGGTTTTATTTAACCTGGCCTTTGTATAAAATTCATGTTATTGTGTGTTCTGGGGCTGCTTAAAATTCCTGTTCCGTTTTGTTTGTCTTTTTTTGGGGGGGGGGTGCACCTGCATTTTTTTACTTTGCTTTTTACTATATACTGACGTGAACTAAGGCATCTTGTGTATGTTTCGTTTTCAAAGCGGGGTCCAAATCAATCAACAGTAATGATAATGACAAGAGGAATGGCTCACCTCATCAATGGTCCACTTGGCTACAGTAGATGCTGTGATCCCAGCCACTCCAGGCAGGAGCTTACAGTGCTGTTCCCAGCAGAGGGAGAGGGAACGGTCTGGGTGCGCTGACAAGGCTGACATAAAGAGAGACTGGTGCATATTGTCTGAAGAAATAGCTGGCAATGACATTCAAAGCATCAAGTCAGGCTAACGTGCAAAGAAAGAGGCCCCTTTTCTTCTTCTCTTAGAGCTTATGGTAATAACGTCTGAATGATTTGTGAAGCCTGGAAGAGATTCAGGGCCAAGCAAGACCTAACAGCACTGCAGCAAAGCCATGCTTGCTGCAAAATAAATCCATGGAAGCGGTGCATGAGTGAAGCTAAATCCTTCCAGTGCCTGTACTCTGTGCCACCGAATCACTGCACCCCAGCTGGGCTTTCTTTCTTCTTCTTTTCCCCCTGGTTCTGCTCCATCCATCCAGGCCGATTTGCAACCCGTCAGGGATGTGCATAGGCGCTTATTTAAACTGCAACCTAAATGTGCATGTGGCTGGCTAGAAATGGTTTAACTTTTGCTCCCATAATCCCCAGCCAGCTCAGCTAATGGGCAGGGATGAGAGAAGTCATCCGCCATCATCTGGAGGGCCACAAGTTCCCCAATACTCCGAGTCGAGAGTGGATTTCATGCTCTTTATTCAGCTCATAGTGGTGAGGAGGAATGGAAGTTCCCCCAGAATGTCTGACTTATATACATTATTTACACAATGGGCCCCACGTGATTGGCTAATTCCGGGATTCTCCTGTAGGTCAATCAGGTTGCGGATTCCCTTCCACCTGGAGCTGGATTGGGTGGCTCCTGTGGACCAATCAAATTGCTGCATTCTGGATCCTATTGTTCTAGGACCAATCAGACTGCTGCCTTTTGGATCCTATTCAACTCAGTACATAACCTACGACAATCATATGAAGCAGGACTTAATGAACCTATCAGGAATCACCATCTAGTTGTAGAGAGAAGCTTTCCTGGAAACTGCCCAGGTTGACAGCTTTTAGCGCTGAAAAGGATGCAGTGCAAAGGGCTAAGGGAGAGGTGGCTTGCAGACATGTGGATGAAAGCTTTTGGCTTACAGAAGTCCAACAAGCATCTCAATAGCATCTTAACCCCTCTCACATTCCATTTTAGGAAGATTTTAGTCACTGGTGATAGGCACAGTAATCTAAACAGCATAAATGCGGGAAGCATCAGACCATATCTTAACAAAGATACTGCTCAAAATATAAAATAAGAATCATATTTAAAATGCATGTCTTAGGTGTGTTGTTTCTAATTTAAACTGCATTTTTATATATTTTTTACTAAAAAGTGCATTTTGTCCATTTGTTTAGGATATAAAAAGAGCCCCTGTTGTATTGTCTGTCCACCTTTTAACACACTCTTATAGGAGATGCTCTTTCTTTGCTTGCTAGAGAAACACAGCCAGAGATAATATGCCCTTACTTTGGAAGTCTTCCTGCTGGATTTTCCGGTATTTCGGAGGTCGTCCCCTAGAGAAATAAAACAAGCTTCATCTTCAAAATCCACAGTGCATGGATTGAAAGATGACAAGTTTTGGTAAATCCCATTTACTGAAGCCTGGTTCACACATCTTTTTAAGGTCAGGGGAGAATTGTCTGAACCAGGTCTCCGTATGTCCAGGCCAGGCATAGGCAAACTCGGCCCTCCAGATGTTTTGGGACTACAACTCCCATGATCCCTAGCTAACAGGACCAGTGATCAGGGATTATGGGAATTGTAGTCCCAAAACGTCTGGAGGGCTGAGTTTGCCTAAGCCTGATCCAGGCATTTCCTTAACGCATCTGGTTCACATTGAGGATTATCACTGTAACGGAGGGGAATGGGGGCAAACTTGCTCCTTCAACATTCAAGGACAGTGCGTCTCACTGCAGATTCAGTTCCATTAGCAGAAGCTAGTGCAATGGGGCTCCTCCCCATCTTTCCTTCCCAACACCTCCCCCAAATCCACTCTGAAGGGTTTAAAGAACCTGCAGAACAGCATGGGGGGCGGCAGAAATCTTGTGCTGATGGGAACCAGCCTTTTAGCACTATGTTGAGTTCCACACCCTGAAGCAGAGCAGTAGGTTAGTTTCTACACACAATTGCACACCCATCTCTAGCCTCCCAGCAAGCAAGCAACAAGCGTTATAAGAGTTCAAGGACACATCTTACCTGGGGGGAAACAAGGAGGGTGTAAAACAGGGCTAGTAGGGGGCATGGCCTGGGGAACAACATGGTCCAGACAGAGAAGTGTGGAGTGGGGGCTTGCCTTCGGTTTGTGCACCAGAGGTTCCCCAAACTTGCTATAGATATGGAGGGGTAATATAAAATGGCTACGCTCTATGGAGCATCCACAGAGCAAAGAAGAGAAAAACTGTAGGAATGATCGCTGGGTCTGGAGCACACTCCCCACCCGCAGGAAGCCTCAGCCTGCCTGCATGCGAGACCTTGGGGTGAGGAGCACACCCCTCCTCACAGACAAAGCCACAGCTGTCTGAACATCGTGCCCTCTGTCTAACCTTTTGTGGTCTCAGTAGTCTGCGGTGCCTGGTTTGTAAGCTTTGTCTCTCGAGACCTTTTGTCTCCTTCGTCATACACTGTGCAAGGGGAAAATGACGCAGTGGAAACAGGTGCCAAAATAACTTTGTACCACCCCACGATCTCGGGACTGGAAGATGTGTAAAGGTCACAGCCCAAAATGCATCTGCCTGGGTTTGCATATTTGTGTCAATAAAAGGAGGCTCCACAGAGCTGGCCGGCAGCTTGCTTGCAGCTCACCAGTGCGCAGCTCACTTGCATTATCAACTCCTGCCTCATGTCCTTCACTTCAAAAAACGTTTCACTTGGGTGTGATAATATACTAATCTCAGTGTGGAAGTCCAAGTGTATCACCCGGGGCAGCTGCCTTCTTACCTTCCATGGTGCCGTGATTTCTTCCGCTGAGAGAAGCCGATCAAGTTCCTCTTTCGGACGGAGTTTTCTGTGTCTGAGAGATCTGCCTTCATTCTTCCCTGGTTCTTCTCTGCCAGGGGGCACCCTGAGATGCAGTAATGTGCTGTAAATCTCCCGGTCACATGACCTGAGCCATCGCAACCAGGGGTTGGACACTTCCTGGAGAACAGGGGAAGCAGAAAGGAGTGCTTAGTTCTGAGTATGACTGACAGCTGTCACATATAGGGGCAGATGCCACATAAGGCACAACCGCGCCCAACCTCTGATCTATCAAGCCAAATGCAATCCAGCAACCATGTACTGTATCTTGCCAGGGCTTGATAGTCCCACATGCTTTTCCAGTCTGTGACAGCCCAGCAACAACAGAAGTTTGTTGATCCACACATGGATACAGTCTTGGTGAGCCACAAGTGTGCAGGTACAGCACAATTAACTTACATTGACAACCCATATTCCAGGTAAGCTGCATGGGCCACCACAGTACTTGCTTCCTTGGCTATGGGTAGTGGGAACCTGGGGGAATGCAGCCTACAGCAGTAGACTCAGCAACGAGTTCCTTCTGTACCTTATGGCAAGAGCTCACCTGTGAAAGCTGTATTTGGAACTCTTGGTGGTGGGGAGGGTCTTACAGGCCAAAGTTGGGCAGCTTCCATTGGCAGAAGAGACAGGTTCCTTTGGCCCTGCACAAGAAGGGGAGGAAAATGATCCAGATTAAGATTTCTAGGGGAAGGACATGTGCTTTGCATTCAGAAAGGTCCCTGGTTGAATCCGCAGCATCTCCACATAGGATTAGGAATGTCCCCTGTCTGAAACCCTGGACAACCACCAAGATGGTCATAGGCATCCTTCAAACACCACTTTAAACCATAGCTCAGTTGTGGCTTAAAGGTGAATGCATGCTATGGATTGCATGAAAGAGGAAATGTGCAGTCCAAAAATTACCTCCCACTTTCCCTGCTCCTCTCTCACTGCTGGAGCTAAACCACTGGTTTAGCATTATGCTCAAAACTGGGTGCATGCTTTGCTTCTCTCCAAACCAAGAGCTATAACCATGGTCTGTTATCGGCTTACCACTCATACCTTGTTGGGGAGAAACAAACCAAAATTCTGCCTTTGGATGTAACACTAAGCCAAACCATGGCTTAACTCCCAGCAGCGTGGCAGCAGTGAGACCAGAGGAGAAGTGTCCACTGTTTTTAACAGTGTGACCAACACACTTTAAACTGTGGTTTAAAATTGATGTGTGAACTAGGCCTTGGGGACCTGAGTTTGCTAGTGCTGCTGTATGCTAAACAGAGCTGCAGTGAACGCTTGCACCATGCACAATATTTGTCCTTACTGAGAGGAGGCTGCAGTGGATGCCCCGTTTTTGAGCACCACCCCACTGGGTGAATGTCTGGGTGGTCCGAGTCTATCCAGAAATCGTAGATATGGCTCCAGCCATCAAAATGGATCTGTAGGGCACAAATCAACAGGTTGCCATTAGACTTAGAAATCCATCTCCTGAGCATTAAACCAGCATGGAGGAAGGCAACAAGCATGTTCTGAGACACACCTGTATCCAGGGCTGCTTCTTCAATGTTATATCAGAAGTTCTGCTCTTGCTTCCAATGTAGGCCAACCACCCCTATTAACAACTGGCCTATATTTCAGTGATTCACCAATAAGGTATAAGGACTGAGCAAGGAAGAAACCCACCTTTACCCTGTAGTCTTCTACATCCTCCACACAGGCTGCTCGGATCAGGGAGGGAGTTCTTCGGTCCACTGCCTCTAACCTCATGTTGATCAGGAAGCCGTGGGGCTGCCTCTGGAGAGGGAAGAGAATGGGGTGGTTAGAACAGTTATCTTTCCATGCATATCTGCAGAGTGATGGACTTGGAGAGTTTACTAGTTTGGCAAGAGTGTGAAGCCTTGCAGATTGCTAAAATTCAACCTGAATTCAACCCAGCTGGATTAGACTCCCACACTAGGCAATCAAATGCTTATTGGAAACTCACAGGCAAGACATGAGCCCAATAGCACTCTCCTGCTTGGGATCCTTAGCAACTGATATTGAGAGGCATACTGCTTCCAATACTGGAGGTATCAGACCCATCATGAGTCATAGCCACTGATAACCCTATTATCCTTCATATAAAGTTGCATTGTGAGCATTTGCATGGGACATGCATCAAGGTCAGATTCCTCGCCTGTACCCATTTCACCACCATTGCCACAACCCTTCCTGGAAATGTTTGCTTATATATGGTAGAGACTACTCACCACCTTAAAGGCCCAAGTTGGCACCGCAGAAGCACCTGTTTCTGCCAAGTATTTTTCCCAGCTGAAGTTCTCAGGATCAGGGTAGTCTGGAAATGAAAGGGTCTGCCAGATGACAGGCTTTTGCTAGAGAGAATCCTTCACTAGTTGCAATAAGCTCTCAGGAACTCAAGATGGTCAGCATCAGCTATGTGCAAATCACTGACCTATAAAGTGGATTCCCCCGCAATGTTTGTCCACCCCGTGACCTTCAGCCCATGCTATACAAAGGTAGGCTTTACAATTGATTTATGGATGTTCTGCTCTATTTCTAATTGAAATTTAAGAAATAAGCAATACACTGATGGGAATGCAGGCACCAGCCCAAAGGCACCTGCTTCAAAATCTGACATGAACTGAATAATCATAGGATTTTTGAGAGATTATTCTGACTCTGCTCCAGCAAATTCTGCACTGACATCCATTTCAACAAAGACTTTCAGCTGCTTCACTTTTTCTGATGTGGAGATCATGTCCACATGGATGTGTAGTTTGTGTGAATGCTACTGTGAGTTTCTAGGTGGTCAAAAACTAAAAACTTGCAATTGATAACAGTACCAAGCAATATGGCCCAATGGGCATGTCTTGTGTGGTGTGGAAGCAGCTGCAGTAAGAAGCAGAACAGACAACAATTGTGTATTCACCTTGTGGAGGAGTGAGGGGCTTCCCATGTTCCTGACACCAACCAACCGGGTGGATGTAGGGACTGCTGGGGTCACACCTGCAATACAAATAGTGGCAGGGGAGAAATTTGATTAAATCTGCATTTAAAGGCAAAGCTACCAAATGTACACTTTCCAAAAGAATATGCAAACTGAAACACAGTCATCCTTCAAAATGCACACTCTTCCAAATTTTGATATGCAGTTCTCAAGCCAAGTAGTGTGTACAAAAATGCATATACTTAGGGTAAAGCGTGCATATAAATGCCTATATTGGTGACAATAAGATGCAAAAACACATTATACTGGGGAAATTGCTTTGCAAAATTACACGTTTTAGGCAAAATACAGAAAAGAGTCGATTCAGAGAAATCTCACTGAAATGGCAGGGAATTTTCATTGTCTTTTTTAAAAAATTGCAAATTGATACAGAAATACGGAGAAATGAACTTAAGGTGGGGAAAAGGAGAAAGCGAGAAAGCCGAGAATGACAGATCCATCCATCCAAAATTGAAAATAAGATTAGTTATGTAGCATGAGCACAACACACACTTGCTAGCACGGCAATATATTAGGAAAGATGGCAGCTGTTAAAAGAGGCCCAAAATATTGACTCAAAAGTGGAATTTTTTAAAGCCCACTCCCTCACCACCTGGAACAAAACAAATAAAAAGGGTATATGTTAAAGGAGGTTTATTTGCTGATGTTGATTTAACTTGTACTCTTTATAACCTTTAATATATATATTATTTCTAGTGATTGGCTGTGTGGCGAGGTGGCATCACAGATCTGCCCTCCCAACACTGGTACAGCACTCATTTCACTTCAGACCAAGGGAGCCGGTGTTTGTCCACAGACAGGTTTCCGGGTCATGTGGCCAGCATGACTAAACCGCTTCTGGCGAAATGGGACACCGTGATGAGTGCCAGAGTGCACAGAAACACCATTTACCTTCCCGTCGCAGCAGTACCTATTTATCTACTTGCTTTTGAACTGCTAGGTTGGCAGAAGCTGGGACAGATCAAAGGGAGCTCATCCCACTGGGCAGATTCAAACCACCGACCTTCAAATTGGCAAGCCCAAGAGGTTCAGTGGTTTAGACCACAGCGCCACTCGCTCCCTACTGGTGTTACTACACTTACCTAGATTGGGTTTAGGAAGGTGGCAGTACATTTGGGCTATGTAGGTGCACCCATGCCACCCTGACCTCACCTCTATCCACCAAATCTACAGTAAAGCTGTAGATTTTTAAAAGAGTTCATCAGATGCTTCCAAACCATCTTTAATGGTTTCTCCTTTCCTTAATCAACTAACGAATGCCCAAATACCCTAACACAGGATCAATAATGTTTGGGACAGGGAAGTTGCACAGAAATGGAGTAAGTACAAAAAGGCCTGCAAACAGTAACTTTGTACAAGTTACCATGTAACAGCTGAGTGGAAAAAATGTGACTAATCTTTGTAAATAATAATACTAATAAACTTGGTTCCATTTCTGAACAGTTACAACCAAGATTCCAGCAAAATACAAAATGATGTTCCAAGACAGTAGACTTGATGGAACAGAGAGAGTGGCTCAATGAGAGGTGTGCAATTATAACTCTCAGGACAATTTCACGTTAACGTTCCTCGAAATTCCGAAAGGCTTTTATCAAGCAAGATACACCTACAACTCAGCCTAAGACTGCTTTCTGTGCAATCTTTCTGCTCCTCTCTCACCTACCAGTAGTCATATGTGTCATCCCAGTTGTCAAAGTGCACCAAAAAGCGATTGTCCACCACATCTGTCACTGTGGCAACGCATATCAAAGAAGGATTCATGCGGTCCACTGCTTCAAGCTTCATACCCACTTGGAACCCTGTAGGAGCAGCGTTCTGAGGAAACAGAAGAAAGAAAAAACTGGGCCCTTTTCATACATGCACCCATGTGCTGCAATCCTGAGGTGTAGCAGTGATGTGTGAATCAAACAAACATGTAGGTGGAGCTGATGGTGCACCTATCTTGCACTTCCTTCGGGGCATCAAATACAAAAACAACAAACAGCTATAATGCAGTATTGGTAATTTATTTAAATCCCATCAAGTAATCAATCTGTGGAGGGCCACAGTATTAATCCAATTCAATTCTTTATTCTGTTGAGAGCCTTATTTTTATGATGGGCTCCTCCAGATAACCTGTTTACTGAGCAGTTCTTCTGGTTTCCTTACACAAAACTTTTGTGGAGATCAGATGATATCTAGTGTTTATTGAGCATTTGCTCTGATTTGTTTGTGGGATGTTTATATGACGATAAGCATTCATCCTCCATTCATCCTGATCTGCTTGAGGAGTGTTGACACGTCTTCCTGTTACTCATTCCTGCATTCCACACTAGTCAAGGCATATCCCTGTCACTTTCCAAGTGTTGTTGTTTTAAAAGGAGGGAGGGACTTGCTGCAATAGGACCTTAATCCACTTTAACTGCAGAAACCTTAATTTCCAGTATGCCGGAAATACTGACAGTCTGGTGGGGTCCTGCATGTGCATCAATATTAAACTTACTCCTCTGAAACTTTCCAATCCTGGGGCCACACTAACGGGGCAGGCTAGGTTCTTTTGTGTGTCGTTGTATGCAGACATATTTCTCTTGCCACAATTTCCAGAGCACAGAGAATGGGGGTAGTTTGCAGGCAAATGGGTCAGCTACTGTCATGGCATTGCCAGAGCAGGAACAGGCAGAGGGAGGGGGGCAGGAAGTGGCGATTGAGGAAGGAGGGGACAGCCAGGAGGCGGGATGGCTCTCAGATGTTGAACCAGAGCCTCAGCACCACACAGGAAGTTCTGGCACAGACAGTGAGACAATGCCTATTTGCCTATTTGCCAGGGAAAGGAGAGAGTTAAAGAGCAGGGGGGAGAGGCATCACGTGAAACTTCCCTGCTTTTTCTGTTGGAGAAGAAGCCACTCCCAGAATCTGAGCCGGAGGATTCAGATGCATGATTGTAATGCGCTGCTTGTACATATGTAAAATAAAGACTGTGTGTATGTGTGTGTAAATCTATTTATCTATCATCTATCTATCTATCTATCTATCTATCTATCTATCTATCTAGATATATATCTGAGTGAGCAGAGGTATTTCTTGCGAAGAGCATTCACAAGCCACCACAGCTACTCACACTGTCTGGAGTGAAAAATAGGTGCTTTGGAGCAGCCTGAGCTTTGGTTATCCTCAGATAGTTGGCCCAGTTGAAATCTTCTTCCTTGTAACCTAGACATCCTAAAATAAAAAGAGGCAAAAAAAGCATTTCAGTGGGCAGCCACACCTCCCTCTTTGACCTACGGAAACAAGTGAACAGTGGTGGTGCTTCTCAGCTTCCTCAAATGTCAGCTTCTTTTGGGATGACACTGAGATACTTTAAGGCCACATTCACACCATACATTTAAAGTGCTGTGGTACCACTTCAAGCAGTCATGATTCCCACTCCCCACTCCAAAAGATTATGTGAGCTGTAGTTTATTGAGGGTGCCAAGGGTTGTTGGGAGATTCCACGTCACCTCCCAGAGCTACAATTCCCAGAGCAGTTTAACAATCAATCCCTTTTCATTCTGCGAATTGTAGCTCTGTGAGGGAAACAGCACCCTTAACAAACTATAGTTCCCAGGATTTTTTAGGGGGAGCCATGCCTGTTTAAATTGCTACCATGGTGCTTTAGATGGGGAACCTGTGCCCCACACACATTAATGGACTCTAATCCGCATCAGGCCCAGCCAGCACAATTAATGTTTAACTGGGTTTTTCCCCTCTATGTTTCCAGCTGTTCCTATTTTAGTTTTAAGCCACCTTGAGTCCCTATCAGGGAAAAAGGCTGGATAGAAAGAGCAACCCCCACAGCATCTGGAAAGCCACGTTTTCCCCACCCACACCTTGAAAGCTACTGAGGCCCCTCTCTCAATCCAATTTACCTATGGTGCAATTTACACAACTCAGTTATGCAAACAGGGCTGTGATTCAGGTTCCCACATGCCGGCAGCCACTCTTGCTTGGCTATCTCCACACTTGGGGAGATGCTGAGATTTCTCCCGCAGCAAGGATGGAAGCTGTGCCTGCACCACCCTAATTCACTCACCTTTTGGGGGCTGGAGTTTGTGTCCTGTTTTTTCAAACCAGCCGGCAGGATGAATGTTGGGGGAGTCAGCGTTCAGCCAGAAATCATGGCATTCAGAGTAGCCATCAAAATGAAGGCGCATCCTATATCCACATACCTGCATGCAGCAAAAGCAACAGAAAGGGACATGCTATCTCAATGAATGGGTTTTCATTCTGCAACTCTTTCTGGAAAGGATAAACCAAACTTACTGGTTGTTTCCATCCCTTACTGGGCTGGTCTGTCAAAATTCTGACATGCTGGGTCCAGCAACCAGTTATTTTTCTGCCTCCGGAGAGGTAGGAATCTGGCACAGGTAAATGATGCTTACATCATAGTTCATCCATTTCCCAGTCTGCAGTCTGTGCATAAAATCTACAATAGTGTGAGCATTTACATTTGATTTCTAACTGGTTCATAGCTGCTTTCTATCTCAAATTAACAATGTCTAATGAAATAGATTCTGCAAACACGGGGATGGATCCGAAGTTCAGTGGGTCTAGTCTAACCCCTGGCAGGCAGCAATGGGGCTTAACAGAAAAAAGCATTCCAATATATAACAGTGAGACTGTTATATGCACAAAGATGGAAAGATACAGCCATTCTACTACAGTGGAATGCTTGATAGCATTATTGGACTTAGCCAAGATGGCAAAGTTAACGTGTTTAATTAGAGACAAATCATTACTGACATTTATTAAGGATTGGAAACTTTTCAGGGACTTTTTGAGTAAAAGAGAAAATGAACTTGTAATATCTGAATTTGAAGACTGAAAAAATATTTTATTTTATTTTCCATTTTATTTTCTCTCTCTTTTTCCTTTTTCCTTCTTTTTCCTCCTGTCATCTTCTTCTTCTTTTGTTTAGATTAGATTTTAAACTTTTTTTTATTCTGGTGTATTATACAAAGATACTTTGTATTGGGCATGAACTTTTGTAAAAGTATCAATAAAAATAGATATGTCAAAATAAAAAACAGAGCAGAAGAGCTATTGTCACATTCAGAGCCCTGCCAGCTACAGTTGGCAGGTGGGAATTAAACTCCAGTATTTTTTGCTATGTCAGTTCCAGGCAGGTGCAGCAGAGGTCAGGATCAGACCTGTTGCATCAACCTTCTGGTAGCTGGACCAGCTCAGAATACAGTGGATCCTTGGCTAGCCCAGCTTGAGCCTGTTTCAAGGATATACTCCAAACGCCAGCAGCCAGAATACCACTGGCAGTAGCTTCTGCCTACCTGTGGTAGGTGCTCTTGGGAGATCCACAGTGGCCAAAGCCCCAACCAGCAGATCCAGGGGCGCGGATTTATAAAAAATATTGGGGGGGCCCGGGAAAGCTCATGAATAATAAATAAGCTCATGAATATGCAGATAAAGTGGCGCCTCCTCCTCGTGAGCGAATAGGGGAGAGCGTGCTGCGCCTATTAATCAGCTCCGAAGGAAATTGGGTGGAGCTTTTGCTCGGGAGGGAGGGCAGGAGGCATGCAGCCCGACCCTGTGCATTTTGGGCTGGGGGAGGGGCGGCGGTGGCGCTCTGCTGGAGGGGCGCCCGAGATTATTGGGGGGGCGGAGCCCCCCCAAACGAATTTTTGAGGGGGCTCGGGCCCCCTCAGGCCCCATGGAGTCGGCGCCTATGAGCAGATCCCAACCCAGCCCAGCTGAGTTTGACGCAGGGCACCTCTGCCTCATCCTAACCCCCTACAGTACAGCAGTTTGGGGTTCTGGATTGCTCTGCAAGTTTGGCTTGAACCCAGAGCCCTAGAGTGCTCCATGAAGTGAGCTTCTACAAGACCCTTTGCAAGGATCTGAGAACTCCATTTCAGGGAGATTGGTGACTTATTTAAGCTTTGTACTTCAGCAAACACTCATAAAACAGATCCGATGGGGCTGTGCTCTAGTTGTATTTAGAATGGCCAGAAAGAAACCCAGAGGGAGGCAATGGGTGGTATCCTACTAACATGTCCTGTCAGCACAAGGATTTCGGCATGTGCAATGCCCCCTGCCCCCCACCCCAATATGCAGGTCCTCCTAGAACAAATTTAGGGCATATGCAGGGGAAGGAAACGGGAGGGAAGTCCCATTACACAAGCGGAAATCCATGTGCCGGTGGGATGCATTACTCAGTGCTACTTTAGATGCAACCTATCATGGCCTTCAGCAGTTCAGATGCAAGAGAACGCAAATGGACAGACCCATCTCACCTCGGCCACAGTCAGGATGAAGTACATAGAAGGGTGCTGAGGATCGATCCCCTCCAGTTTCATCCCCACCTTGAAACCATTCTTGTGCTGGGGGGTCGACTGGTGCTAAAAGGAACGAACCACAGGAAAAGGTGAAAAATATTTTATTACCATTGCTGGGCTGCTTGTCTTTTACACCGCTCACCCAATGGAATTCTGCACTATATTAGGGGGGGAATGGTTTGCAAAAAAATGTGTGTACTGGGGGAAATAGCATACAAAAATGTGTATATTAGGAGAACTTATCATTAAAATGCTGTTGGTTTTCATGAGAACTTAAAAACAACAGCAACCTGCCAACTGATGAGGACATGTAGAGAACTGAACTTAAGACTGAAAAAATGAGGAACTGAGAGAAACCAAAATTGGCCTATCCATAATAAAGAATTGGCTTGCCAATCATGGTTTGTTGGAGTGAACAAAGCATGAACCCTGGGTTTGGACACAGCACTAAGTCAAGGATCATAGTTAGTTTACCCCTGCAGGAATAAGAAGGCCCAAACCAAGCACACTCTATTTGCCTAATGCTCCATGCTTTATGTATGAACACAACCTTTATTAAAACACGCATAAAGCAGCTGCAGGGAGGTGTATGCCTTGAGTGATGTCACAGGTACTAGTCAACAGACTCCTGCAGCAGCCATACACACAGCTTTTGTTCTCCATCTGGGAAGAGGAATCAGATTCTCTCAGGCTTAGCATGAAGTGTGCTGAAAATGTGGAAAACTGGTTTATCTAGAACATCCAGCAGGATGAGGAAAACGTGTATGAAAATGGGGAGTAAGTGATGCAGCCTCCTCACTAATCCAAAAATACTGTCTACATGGTCAAATCAAGTTAATCTCAAACAGAGTGCTTCCAATAGATACGTTAAACTACTATGGATCACTTAAAAAATATATAATACTTTCAAAAGAATACACTGTAGATTCATTTTATTCCCTCAACACCTTTTTAGAATTACTCTCCCATGTGATTTTCCACTGACAGAAAAGCAAAACAACAACAACTGAAAATAAATGGAACTGAGAAGAATCACATGAAAAGCATGATTATATTTTTAAGGAAAATAAAGCAGAAGCCATGATTAAATTGTTGAGTTGGAAACAAGGACACACGGGTGGAAGGCAGCAGAAAATAGAGACTGACTCCTAACGGAATAAGAGGTTTCCTCACACTTGGCCATATTTTCATTCCTAATTTACCCAATTTTTATTTCAGTCTAACTGCTACAGATTGTCACATAGAGTGCTGCAAACTGTGGTCAGTAGACTGTGCTAAGAATTCTTTGACAGAAATCCCTCTCATGGAACTACAGTTCCTAGAATTTGCTGGGATTAGGTACACCCACAGATGACAGAAACAGGGGCACTGTTAACTCACTTCCTGGAACAGATTTAGAGGGGCAGCAATGGCTTTCTGTTCTTCAAGGTAAGATGCCCAAGTCCAACCTTCTGTCTTCTCCTCGCTGGAAACTGAGAACAGCAAGACGCACACCAAATTTAAATGGTCAAAGCAATAGTAGCTTCATTGGCATTTAGACATTTTGGGGGCAAGGTTCAGAAAACAGGAAAATGAGTTCCCCTGTCCTGTCCTCTCTTGGTGCTGCCCTCCTGCCACGCATACAGTGGTACCTCAGGTTAAGAACTTAATTCGTTCTGGAGGTCCATTCTTAACCTGAAACTGTTCTTAACCTGAGGTACCACTTTAGCTAATGGGGCCTCCCGCTGCCGCCATGTGATTTCTGTTCTCATTCTGAAGCAAAGTTCTTAATCTGAGGTACGATTTCTGGGTTAGCGGAGTCTGTAACCTGAAGTGTCTGTAACCTGAAGCGTCTGTAACCTGAGGTACCACTGTACTGCCATTTATGACCCTCAACTACTTCCGCCTTTTGAAGACACAGTAATTGAGGGCAGGACAAGTGATGTATGTTACCCAAAAGCATGGTGTTCTGACTTTGATTCGGCAGTTGCCCTCTTGCTGGTCACAGACACTGGGAATATAAGAAAAACAGCTGCTGGATTAGACCAAAGGCCCATCTAGTCCAACATCTTTTTCTTACCATAGGAAGCCCACAAGCAGGGCAGGTGAACTGTAATGTTCTCCCCCCCCACCCCACGTTTACAAATAGCTGTTATTCAGAGGCATACAAGTGGCCATTGATAGCCTTAAAGCTTCATGAATTTGTCTAGTCCCCTTTTAAAGCTGTCCAGCTTGGTGACCATCACTAACTACATCTTGTGGTAGCAAATTTCATAATTAGTAATCATAATCATAATTTTATTATTTGTACCCCACCTGCCCCAGCCAGGTGGGCGGCTTCCAGCATATACAGAAACATAATAAAACATCAAACATTAACTTAGTGCATAATTTAACCATGCACTGTGTGTAATTAAAAAAAACCCCTTCCTTTTCTCTGCCCTGAATATCCCAGCATCCATCTTCACTGGATGATACCAGGATTCTAGCATTAGGGGAGGTTGGAGGGTTGGAGGGGGGAGACTTCTATCTAGTTTTCCTCCACATTATGCATAATGTTACTCCATCATGTGACAACTCAGTTAATGGGATGATGGCCAACCCTTTATAATCATGAGTGGATTGCATTTCTGATGCAGTATATAAGGAAAGCACTTCCTATATTGAGCTTCCCCTTTTCCCCAAGGCAGCAGACAGAGGGCAGATGGATAGACCCCTCCTAGAACGTTTAGTTTTCATTATGTTAATTAAGACTTTGGTCCTCTCTCTACTGAAGCATCAGCAAATGCAAGCAAGCCGTATTCTCCCCACTTGCGCAGTATGAAGTAAACCTCTTCCTGCCTCCCTGTGCGCTGGTCAATCAATGCAAAGGGATGACTTAGGAGACCCAGCACTAACAATGTAATTGCATTACACTCTTGCTTTATTGAAACGATTCAATCAATTAAATAACTTTAAATGTAATAGACTTAAGTATTTCATTTTTGCTCTTTTACATTGACTTACAATAGCCTCCAACTGCATCACCACCATCTCTCCTCTGCATCCAAACTACTAATACTTTCTAGCTAAATGCCTCCCGCCTCCAGTTGTAAGCTAATGGCAGGAACTGCCATACAAAAATATTATATGAAGCAAAAAATCCAAGTTGTGTAGACAGATATATGCACTTGCTTGAATGGTTTAACAGCTAGATATAAATGTAGGAAATAACAACGACTACTTCTAATAATATCTATTTTATGGTTTCAGGTGTTTCTGTGTGTTTTGTAATCTCTGCAGCCTTCTGAAATGCACCACTGGATCATAAGACTCTAGAAGAACTCTTGATTGACTAGCCTAACAGGAACTTTTAAACCAAACCCACTCCATCCCAATACAGTTTAGCCTCCACCTTCCGGAGAACAGGAGTAAATAAGGAGTGCCACACTTTATTTATGCAAGGAATCATCTTAGTAAACAGAAAATCTGAATGGCTTGAGCAAGAGATCTATGCCATGAGCTTACCAGGCTGGCTTGTGTTCCATTCTTCATGCCCCATGCTGCCAGCAGGAAGTTCTCCCCCAGAGCCATTTGTCTCCTCTTGCTTCACTTCCTACATCATACAAACAAAAATCAAACCTTCCTACTCTGAATTAATTTACTGCTAACTTCAGACTCCCCTATTTATCCAAGTGAAAGGAAGTCCTAGGGTAGTTGCTGTAAGATCAGTTTCCCCATGATGAAACAATACCGAAATTCTGCATCGTTTTTATGCTATCTGTGGGCTCCTCTAGACACCTTGTTTATTGACCATTCATCCTGATTTGTTTGCACTGAGCTTATGCAGAGCTTAGACTATATCTGGTCTTTATTGAGCATTCCTCCTGGTTTGCTTGTGGGGCATTTATATGCCTTCTATTCAGCATTCATTCTCCCCACACTTTTCAGTGAATTTCCCCATCACTTTCCAAACTGCAAAAAACCCAGCTATTGTCAAGAGTAGATTTGTTGCACTAGGACAGGAGAGAGCTCTAATCCACTTTAACAGTGCATGTACATTTGAATCCCTCACACAAGTTTTGACAGTCAAAGTATTAAAAAAAAAATCAGTTAGAAACAAGTCGGTCAGGTCAATGAAATGAGGAATCGTATATATGAAAAGAAAATGTTGCTTAGGGAATCTTGCACATATATGGAAGAACACCCCAGCTGTACCATTTGCTCTGATTCTTCCTCTTCCTCTTCGGAGGGGCTTTGGTAATCTTTCCTCTTCCGCTTCTTCACTGGCTTGAGGATTTCAGTGGAGTTGGTGCTGCCAGCAGAATTCTCCACGATGACAGACCTACAAAGCAAAGCAAACTTTTGCAGACTCAGGACTTCTACCGCCAACCGTGTTTTCCAAGCAGCGGGAACTGCTTGGCCTTGAGCACTAGAACCGGCTCCTGCAACAATATTGTGATCGCTGTAGAAACTGAATGGAGGAGGCAAAGCCTCACTTTGGAGGGGATTGACTTTTTAGGGAAGCAAGACCTATTTGTACCAACCAGACGAGAGGTTCAAGGCCCTGCTCAGCTGTGAAGCTGACAGGGAAGCCCATAGTATGTCAGCTGATGCTCCAGCCTACCTCACTGGCCTGTTTTAAGGATAAAATGTGATACCCCAGCCCTGGCCCCAACAGGCAGCCCTGTTTAGGGAAGCTTTTAATGTTTAATAGGTTATTGTATTTTAGTGTTCTGTTGGTAGCCACCCAGAGTGGCTGGGGAAACCCAACCAAATGGGCAGGGTATAAATAATAATTATTATTATTATTATTATTATTATTATTATTATTATTATTATTATTACCCCTCACGTAAGTCACTCTGGACTCCCTGGAAGCATTGTGAGACACAAATGCTATAAATATTGCTCTTAAAACCCTCCTAGATGTGTCGCCTCTCTTTCATCCTACAAATCAAGTCACCAGCAGTCTGTGCTCTGCCCACCTTCTCAGATGCCGACACTTCAGCTAAAAGCCAAGGGGAAGACATCATGAGGTAACTTGTCCCATGGGGCCTTTTTCCGATGAGCGGAGTGCAGACAGTCACGGAGGTGGCAGAGTGCTGGAGAAACGTTTAATGGAAAGAAGAAACATGCACACTACCCTTGGCCCATTTGTGAGTTCAAAATACCCCTGAATTCTTGTGACTGAGGCAATAAAAATGGACGTCTCCTCTTCTTGAGAAACTGGGGCAGGGGAGCACATTTCAGCACAGGAGCAGGTTTAATATAACCCACCCAAAGGAAAGAGAGCTTCCAGTCCTGGCAGATACACAGCAGCATTTCTTTCTCTCCATTTCTTCTCTCTCCAAATCAGAAGAATTAGGAATGTGCAGAGCTGCAAAATTCCCCCCTTCCTCCTGCCTATCATGCAAGGACAGCATCTCCCCTTCTTTTTTTTACCTTTCTTTGAACTGCCGGTGGCAGTTCTCACTGCAAAACCCTCTTCCTTCCTGGGCTGACCCTGAAACGTTTCTTCGGCCGCAGGTGCTGCAATGGCACAGGCTGTCCACGGTTGGCAGCTTGGGAGCCTCTGGGACATCTGAGTCTAGGGAAACCGAAAGGGAAGCAAAAAACTCAAATGGGCCACATTGGTCACAAGCGAACTCAACAGCAGCAGGCCGGCCAGCTGGCCCAGATTCTGGCGTGGCAAAAGTGCTTGTCTGAGCACTCGTGTCAGAAGCACAATGCTAAGAACCAGCTTTAGGTCGTCTGCACAGTGACACACAAGCCCAAAATTGTGCCTTGTAACAGAGCACTCAGAGACTAGATAGAAAATAAACTCAGGTAACCTGAATGACTAAGATCGCATAGATTAGTGGTTCCCAAACTTTTTCACCCCCACATGGACCACCTGAACATTGCTAGGGGTGAACAACTGAATAATTTTTCCACCTCTTGCAGCTACTGTAATGTACCGTGCTACAAGTATTATTTATATTTATATTTTTATTGCTTGTGTTATTTCTTATGAATTGGATTTGTACTGTATTGGAGTCACAGGGCAGTCAGTCCAAAATGGGCATTTTTTCACATTGCCCCTGCCTTTCCCTCTGCCATGCGTGATCTGCCACATTTTATTTCAGACATCATGTGAAGGCATATATATTTGTCCAGCTTTTCCCCAACCCATAAGATTGGATCCTTTCACCTCAGTTTTTATGTTGCTGGCTTAGTGTTTGTGCCCTGCTGAGAGATTTTAACCATTAAGCAATTTAGAAATGTTTTAAAATAAATCAATCAATGATCTTTCATACACGCAACGCTGATTGTGGGATTTGACACAGACACCCAGTGTTCTCGAACAAAAGTTAGACCAAATTCACACCATACCTTTAAAGCACTTTAAACCATTATAAAGGTAAAGGTAAAGGTACCCCTGCCCATACGGGCCAGTCTTGACAGACTCTAGGGTTGTGCGCTCATCTCACTCAAGAGGCTGGGAGCCAGCGCTGTCCGCAGACACTTCTGGGTCACGTGGCCAGCGTGACGAAGCTGCTCTGACGAACCGGCACCAGAGCAGCACACGGAAACGCCATTTACCTTCCCACTATAAAGCGGTACCTATTTATCTACTTGCACTTAAGGGTGCTTTCGAACTGCTAGGTGGGCAATAGCTGGGACCGAACAACGAGAGCTCACCCCGCCGCGGGGATTCGAACCGCCGACCATGCAATCGGCAAGTTCCTTAAACCATTATGGCTTACCCCAAAGAATTCTGGGAGCCGTAGTTTGCTTGCTAAGAGTTATTGAAAGACCCCCTGTTCCCCTTACAGAACTACAACACACAGAGCAGTATAACAGTGAATCACTCTTCACAAGGAACTTTTGGAAAAGTAACTTTGTGAAGGGAATAGGGGGTCTGCTAACAACCATAGCTGTCAACTTTTCCTTTTTCTTGTGAGGAATCCTATTCAGAATAAGGGAATTTCTCTTTAAAAAAGGGAAAAGTTGACAGCTATACTACCAACTCCCTGCATCCTTAACAAATGACGTTTCCCAGGATTCCTTGGAGGAAGACACGCTGGTTTAAAGTGGTATCATAGTGCTTTAAATGTGTGCTGTGAACACAGCCTTCCAACAGAAAAAAACATCTGAGGAACCTGTAATTATACATTTAAATCACACATTTCTCCACATGTGTGAAGCCAGAGAAACATTAAGAGGTAGCAATATCACCCCAGCATTCTCATTATCACCATGGCCCAGCAGGGCTTCTACAAGCGAAATTCCATGCAAAGTTTTGAACCCTTGCTGAGGAGCAATCCTCACCTTGAGTCAGGGTGGGATTATCCTTGCTGAGAGGCGCTGCTGCCTCATCCTCTCCATCTCTTTCTGAGTGGCACTCCTTTAGGGGCTCTGTTGGCAAAAGCTTGTCCGCACTGACCACTTTCAGTGTCCCATATTCATTTATCCGAAACTACATCAAGAAGAGAGGGAAGGTAACAAGTTACGGGAGGGGAAAAAAACAAGAGAAATCTAGGCACAATGGCTGTATTGCGCTGGAATGAAATCAAGGCGGTATCATCAGTACACCTGTATCCTGCCTTTGCCCCAAGGAGATTAGGGAAAATGAACATGGGACCACTCTGTTTCGTACTCACAACAATCCTGTAGGGTAGGGTAGATTGGAAAAATAGTTCAAGAGCAAGCAGTGAGTTTCGTGCTGTCACTGAGGATTCCAAAGGGGAAGTTTAAAGAGCCACAATCCGGGGGGAAAAGCTCAAAATGGAAGGACCCAGCCTTCCACTATGCATAACCCTTTGTGTAATGTTAAGAAGCCTCTGGTGCTACCATTACTGCTTTTAGTGTTGCAACTCCATCCCTCTGGAATCAGTTACCAACTAAAATTAGACAAGCACCCAGTGCCTTACTATTTCAGCATTTGTTGAAGATATTTTTGTTCAAGAAGGCATTCCTGGAAGTGTGACCCAGTCATTTTATGGAATAATAAACTGTACAATACTTTTATTGTTTTCAAAGAGTTTGTAGTGTCCTTTCTTATTTTTTCCTTTATTTTATTATACACTGTTTGAGCAACGTTTGCTTCTAAAGCGATTGATGAATTTGAAACGAAGCAATAAATAAACCCCATGCTCCCTTAGAATGCTGAGGAGAAAGGGATTTAGGAACAGCAAAGAGACTTTCTTCCGCTTACCCTCAGGTTGCTTCCAGGGAGAGTGGCCACTCCATCCTTCCATTCCAGAACCCGGATGGTGTTGCAGGTCTGAACTCCGCTGATCTGGGGGATGACTGTCGCTGTGATCGGCTCGCTTCCCATGCCCTCTCTTTGCCTCTCGGACCCCACGCTTTTCTGGGGTTCCCGAGGGAATCGCTGGATTTCTAAGGTGCTTGTTGGAAGGTTTACAGTGGTTGTGTTTGCTTGTGAAGAGGGGAAGGAAAGCAGTGTGTCACCACCATCTCCTGGCGCATGCACGTGCAAAACATCTCCCACAGCAGAGACAGTCAGAAGATTTCGACACAAAGGAGGGACACAGCATTACAGTCTGGGCAGAGTAGAGGGCTGGAAGAGAACATGGGTAGGGGGGATATGCCCAAATCCTTTACTATAAGGCAGAGGTGGGTGGGGGACCTGTGACCCTCCAGATGTTGCTGGAGTCCAACTCCAGTAAGCTGGGTCAGGGGTGAAGGGAGTTGTAGTCCAGCAGCAACATCTGGGGGCTGCAGAGTTCTCACCCCTGCTATACGTGTAGGTGATGTAAGATTAATGACTTCCAGAGGGATAGCTCAGTTGGTAGAGAATCAGACTCTTAATCTCAGGGGCATGGGTTTGAGCTCCACATCGGGCAAAAGACTCCTGCATTGCAAGAGGTTGGATTAGATTGCCCTTGGAGTCCCTTCCAACTGTACCATCCTATGAGTCTATGTAGCCTGCCAAGGCTTCCCACCTACTTTGCATAGTCCCACGTTACCATTATTTGGTGAGAACAGCTTTAGGTCCCGGCAAAACAAAGACAAACTTGATAGTTAAGCCTACAAGCTTAAATTGCTCTCCTTAGTCTCAACATGTTACAGTCTAGATGCATGAAGGAAAAGTTGCTTCTTCCTTTCCTACCCCAAGAACGCCGTGATCAATAGATGCAGAGCAAATTCAAGTCCTAAAGGCACATGTCTACTGCAAGTTAGATCATTACATCTTGGTTCTCGTTGCTTTTCTTACAACACTGATCTACACCATTAGGTGTTTCTACAACTTTATCTGCTCTCTATTACCTGATCCAAGTTTTAAATGAATGGGCTGTTTCCACAGTAGCACCGAGTAATGCTACTCGTCAGTGCAAGGATTTCTGCTTGCATAATGAGACTTGCCCCTGCTTCCACCCTCTATTTGTTCTGGGGGTTCCCCCAACCCTCCAGAGATTTGATGGTGTGGGGTGTGTATGGCTGGAGGAGAGAGAGGGGGAAATCATGTTGCACAAATGGAAACCCATGCATACAGTGGTACCTTGGTTCTCAAACTTAATCTGTTCCAGAAGCCCATTCTGAAACCAAAGTGTCCCAAAACCAAGGTGAGCTTTCCCATAGAAAGTAATGCAAAATGAATTCATCCGTTCCAGACTTTTAAAAACAACCCCTAAAACAGCAATTTAACATGAATTTTACTATCTATAGAGACCACTATCCATAAAATGAAAGCAATAATCAATGTACTGTACTAAAAAATAAATAAGACAGTATTGTAGATCATAAAAATCAAAATTATTATTTTTTCTTACCTGAACTGATGATAGTCATTGTTTGGATGGGGGGCTTTTATCCATTTCCGCAGTCACACAATCAATCAATCAATCAATGAGTAGTTGTACTGGGTTCCATACAATCACAAAAACAAATTAACCGGAAAAGCCTCAAAAACAAAAACGCAAAACAAATAGCAAAAACAAAAGCGCCAAACTTAATCCATTCCAGAAGTCCATTTGACTTCCGAAATGTTCGAAAACCAAGGTGCAGTCCAGCAAAACTAGGGAAAATGTACAAAACAGGAAACAAGAACTGCTGGAGGTGTAAAATTAAAGAGGGAATTTTTTTCCACATGTGGTGGACATGCGACGTAATGAAGAAATATTGGGAAAATATTTATAACGAGTTAAAAAAAATACTCAAATACACATTTCCCAAAAGACCAGAAGCATTCCTACTAGGAATAATCGGGGACGAAATCAAAAAGGAGGATAAGGTAATATTTCAGTATGCCACAACCGCCGCCAGATTACTAATTGCCCAAAACTGGAAGAATCAAAACACCCCATTAATTAGAGACTGGCAAACCAAATTATTTGATTTTGTTAACCTTGCAAAAATGACACAGAAAATTAGAAACCAAAAAAATACAAAGTTTATTAACGACTGGAGTAAATTTATGATATATATTGAAGGGAATTACAAAAACCTAAAAACTATAGCAGGTTTGATATAAATCTTACGATGTGCAAATCATTGACAAGTACGAGCTGCAGGAAAAACAAACTATGTATATTAAGAAGCCTGAAAGCGGGTGGGATGGAGGTCAGTAGAGGGCAGAGGAATGATTGAAGTGCTTAAAACTATAAAGAAATAAATGCGAAGATAAATAACTGTAATGGAAATGGATAAGACCATTTTGCTATGTGTAAACACTTGTAAATTACTTATTCTTTTCTTTTTTTGTGATTGTTGATTTGTTTTTCTCTTTTTGGTTATGTATATGAAACTTAATAAAAAGAATTTTAAAAAAAGAAAGAAAGAAAACCAAGGTGCAGCTTCTGATTGGTGCAGGGTCCCTGGAAACAATAGCAGACAGCTGCATCAGACGTTCGGCTTCCGAAAAACGTTCAAAAACTGGAACACTTACTTCTGGGTTTTAAGCATTTGAGAACTAAGGTACCACTGTAGATGGGATGTGTGAGTGGGACGCTGCGCTCTACTTTGCTCACAAGCTTCAGAGGTATGCCTGGCAGGGGTCTGTGGGTGGGGGTGGGTGCTCGTTCACCACACTGCACACAGGCCAGCTTTGAATAACGTACCCTGAAAATACATTCAACTGCAAATTGAACGACCAAACACACAGAACCCAGTGGACAGAGCAGGTGGGTATTAGCTTTGCCTTTTGGGCCATAAATATAAGTTGTTGCCTTTTGGACCAGAAAGAATGGAAGCAATGGCAGCAGAAGACTCTGAATAGACAGTGAGATGCTTCAAGTTCCAAGTACCTACCTGGTATGATGAAGGCGGTTGCTGGTAGGTGGGCATTTTGCACAGTATTCTCATTGGCAACCAAATGGACACTGACTTCCCCTGTCGCGTTGCCTTTTGTGCTTCTTATCACTTCCATCTCTGCTCGTCCATCCATCACCTTGCCTAATCCACACAGAACAGAACTGGAACACAACCAAGAAGAAGAGATCCCATTTAGCATTTGGGAGGAAGTGTACGTGAATCACAGGCAACTTAAGATGTATCACCATTATTTTTCTTTAGAGGGACAGATATAGACAGCAGAGTCCCCTCTCATGCGAGATCTTGCATGCACATCACTCATTTGTTTTTGCACACAGGGATGGAATATTGGATGATCAAATTAACTATCCATTATGGTTCATCAATGTCTGTTTT
Organism: Podarcis liolepis; assembly: GCF_965112155.1. Taxonomy (NCBI): domain Eukaryota; kingdom Metazoa; phylum Chordata; class Lepidosauria; order Squamata; family Lacertidae; genus Podarcis; species Podarcis liolepis. The sequence continues at coordinate 27,605,515 of NC_139559.1, forward strand.
TAACGTTTTTATGGTTTTATTCTTGTAAACTGCTTTGTTGTTTTTTATGATACAGTGGTGCCTCGCAAGATGAAAAGAATCCGTTCTGTGATTCTCTTCGTCTAGCGGTTTTTTTGTCTTGCGAAGCAAGCCCATTGACGGATTAGCGGATTAGCGCTATTAGCGTTATTAGCGGCTATTAGCGGCTTATCTGCTTATCGGATCAGCTGATAAGTGGCTTAGCGGCTTAGAAAAGGGGGGGGGAGGGGAAAAACCAGCAGGAACTCGCAATACACTGTCGTCTTGCAAAGCAAGCCCATAGGAGATTCGTTTTGCGAAGCACCTCCAAAACGGAAAACTCTTTCGTCTAGCGGGTTTTCCGTCTTGCGAGGTATTCGTCTTGTGGGGCACCACTGTATAGCAATATATCATATCCGTGGGAGGGGAGGTGTAGATGAATTTTATTTATTTAATAATTGATCTTGAGGGGTTTATGGTTGCTGGAAAACTCTGCTGTTTTATTTGGTAATGGTTGATTCTAAACCTAAGTTGTGAGCTGCCTTGAAAGTTTTCAAATGTGGGATAAACATGTTTATATAAAACATACTGAAAGAGGAAAATACTCAAACACGAACTGTCCCAGGCTTCAGTAGCACAAGGGAGCGCTGCCATAATTATAACGTTTTTAAAGTCACAAATGGCATGCCTTTGGTATGAAGAGGGTTGTGTCACTCATCAATGCTGGCATCATAGCAGTGTCCATTAAGTGCTTGTTCACGCAATCATATTTCACGCAACACTGTCACAACCAAAACAACTGAATTTTCCCTGGTATGAGTGTGGAAAGCTGAGGAATCCCTGCAAGAGAAATGTAGCATGAAGCTCTGCATCCCCTGCAAAAAAAGGGGGAACAACACTGCATTTAGCATTGCTCTGGAAAGCCTCAAAATCCCTTTGGAAGCTTGGAGTCAAAAGCACAGCTGATCCTCAGTGTTCTTATGGCCACTGGAGGGCAACAGAAGAATGCAAATAGATGGTTATCAACTCTGTGGAGTTAAGAGTGCACATGTGTCATCAGTATGTTCTGATGAACATCCGAGTAGAACAGAAAAGAATACCAGAAACTGGGGTAAGAGGGATGTTGTTGGGGATACTGGACCAAAGTAGCATAGGGCAGTCTGGCCTGGTTATAACTTATCTTATGAAACATTTTTAAGAGTGAATTTGTCTGCATCTTTGCTCACATGTCACTGATACTTGAAACTGAGCATGAGGTTTTCCTTTCCACATGAATGGTGGGTTGCGTCCAAATTGAAAAAATTTCCATGGCTGGAGTCACACCCCCCCCCCCATGTTCCTCTAACAAGTAAATGTCGGCATTATGAGCCTGCACATAATGTTTCATTTGTTTGTTTTTTAATTTAATGTCTGGTACTCCATAATTCTTTAGGGATGCAGGTGGCACTGTGGGTTAAACCACTGAGCCTAGGACTTGCTGATCAGAAGGTCGGTGGTTCGAATCCCTGCGATGAGGTGAGCTCCCGTTGCTCAGTCCCTGCTCCTGTTAACCTAGCAGTTCGAAAGCACGTCAAAGTGCAAGTAGATAAATAGGTACCACTCCAGCGGGAAGGTAAACGGCGTTTCCGTGCGCTGCTCTGGTTCGCCAGAAGCGGCTTAGTCATGCTGGCCACATGACCCGGAAGCTGTACGCCGGCTCCCTCGGCCAATAAAGCGAGATGAGCCCCGCAACCCCAGAGTCGGTCACGACTGGACCTAATGGTCAGGGGTCCCTTAACCTTACTCCATAATTCTAATCTTATGGGAGTACAGGAGATCAGAAGAGAAATCTTTGGGTCTGCCTGAGCTAGGGAGAACCTGGTTCTTGTGATAAAAAGTTTGTCTGCAGCTAATGGTTGCTGTTATAGGAAGTACTTTTGACTCTGTACCATTGTCTCTACCTGCCATGCCTCTCTTCTGAACTGAGTTTGCAAACTGACAGCTCTCACTGTATCAGATTTTAATAACACCCCTTTATAGATGCTGGCAGGAATTCCACTGAACAGGAATGACCCAGAGCCTACTCAGAGGGCTTGGTACTCCTGAGAAACAGACGTTTTGTCTCAAGGTCTCAAACCAATTGCTTCTGGTAAAACAAAACAAAACTCACAACTCCTGAAATCTCTCCACAAATTTCTTTGCAGCTAGCCTAATAAAAGCAGCTGTTTTCATATAAACAAGCTTGCGCTACGTTTAAAACCCATCTGTCAGCAGCACACAGAGCGTCAGTCTTCAAACCTTGTTCCTGCATCAAAATGCTTTGAAATCCACATACCAGCATTTGTCAGAAAGGCCTGAGAGACACCTCCAACAGCCACAGGTCTGGCTAGCCCCAAATATTATCTATTCAGACAGTCACAATGGGAGGCTACTTGGGGGGTGGGGTGGGGAAACTTAAGTTCAATTTAACAAGGAGTTAGGTCTGTCACATCCCCACAAACCCTTTCTGCTATACCTTTACGTCTTCCAAGGCTGAAAGAAATCAATTCAGTATTTCTTTCCCTATGGAGAGGATGCAGAGATCAGAGTTCCTTCTCCTTCACCACATGTTATATGTGTTTGCCGATTCTGGATTACACTTCACGTGCCAGATAAAGAGAACTGTGATCCACAATACATCTGCTCATCTCTGAGGGGCCACAAGATGACTCTATGTTGGTTTTGCTACAATGGACCAACATGGCTACCCTTCTGGAAATTAGCTCCTAATAATACAGTGAGAACTGCCTTGATGAAGCAGAGCAAAGTCCCATATATACCAGCATTATTGTGCCTCCAGCAGCCAGTCAGATGCATTGCAGGACAATGATGGGCTAGACTATCCCTTATTGTTTGTCCCTGCTATTGCACAGCACCATTCTATTTTGTGGTGCCGTTCTCAAGACACCAGATATAAAAGAAGCACACAGGCAATCATCGCAGCCTTTCAGAAGAGAACGAAATAGTTATTCAGTTGCCCCAGTACAGAAGACAATACTTAAAAAAAAACACCACCTATCTGATACAGTAGTTCAATTGTTGCTAAAATTTTGCAAGCACCAAGTTAGTAATTGTAGCATTTATATGCCAATCCCTGTGTAATAGATTTGGTAGCTTGCTACTTGGAGGATATGTTAGCTACTCTAAGAATAAACACGTTTGTGTTTGCGTTTTCTTTTACTTATTCATCAGGGGAGATGCATAGTGATGGAAGGGGGAATGAGTGTAAAGAACTTTTTTGGGGGGAAGCAAAATGTGTGTGAGGTGTGGCAGAGCACTGTCATGCTGGGAAGGCTGGTGTCTGCCATTTTTAAGACTTATATCAGCCTTGTAAATAAGCCCACAAGAGTTACTAGCCTGAAAAATGGTTTACCAGCCTACTGGGAAGTAGAAGAGAGAGTCCATCCCTCTTGCAGCTGCCCACTGCATTTCTACACTGGGCACAGAGGAGAAACTAAAGAAGTTGTGTTAAACTAGATGCCATGAAATGGGGGGTCACATTACTGACTTATTTATTTACATATATTTAGCAATATTTATATATAATCAAATTGGTTTACATGACATAGTATGTAATGTTCATTCAAAAATGGTAAAAAAGCACACTTTTAAAACAGTCAACATAATAGCATTATCAAACTATAGATAAAATCAACAACTTTAAAAACCAATGCACATCACAAAATTTAAAATCTGAGCAGGCTTCCCTAAACAAACAAAAAACATGTTTGTCAGGCATCAAAAATAGTACAACAAAGGCATCTCCCTTACAGGCTGTTCCACAGAGTGGCTGCTGACTTGAAATGTATTGGGCCAAATAATTGACTTTCAGTGCGGCTTTGAGGTCTTGCTACCTTTGTCTTCTTCCTAGAGTTGGCCTAATCTGCACACAGCTCATGTTGCAACCTCAAACATGCTAGCTGAGAAATAAATTCGAACGGAATCACCAGGGCTCACTTTCTAGTGAGGACCAGGTTGTCAGTTTTGCTCCATGTCCAATTGTTTCTCTTCGCCAGAGGCTCAGATCTCTGTGGTTTCAGTGACTGGGAGGAGGAAATGTTACACTTTTGGTTCTAAAGATGCTCTATACATATCCCAAATTGCAGAACTCTCAGATCTAGATTATTTAATTTTGCTTCTGACAGGAAATAAGCCTGTCTCCTGCTTCTGCTTTTTCTTCTTCAAAAAACGGAGCTGAACGCCATCCCTCCTCTGGCAAATCATTTGTTGTAATCAGTGCTTTTCTTCTCGAAAAAAGGTGCTGGGACTGTGTACCTTTCAGTAGCCCCAGGAAAAAAAACACTGATTGTAACACAAGGTACAAAGAAAGAAAAGTTGCCTTACACTCCACACGTACTGAGCTAGGCATTATGAGCATCGCCATTCTGCCATGGGGCACAGCACACAAAACACTTCATTACCTTGGCGCTGTGTGCACCAAGCATGGAATATACACTGACCATGGAGCCTACACAAACGCTTGGACATTATACACAAACGTGCACACACAATGCAGCAATTCTGCATCTACCCAACTGAAAAAAGGGCAAAAGAAGCTGCAGGTTTGCATAAAATGTGCGTAATGATTTACTCTAATTTGAGTTGAAATTGTAGCAAGGAGGTCTGTGAGTGGTGACCTGCTAAGTCTCCTGCCTGTGTGCTAAGTGCTGGTGAGCAGCTTCAGAGGAAGCAAAGCAGTTTTTCAGCTGATATAAGAACTAACAAATGAAAAGGGGGGGGGGATTCATTCAATGGGGTTGGAAAGAGCTAAAACCCTAGGGAGAAAAAAAACCATTTCCTGCATTTCCCCTCCCTTCTGGACTTTTGCATCTGAACTTCCCATTGTTTTGCCTTCAGCTTCCTGAGATCCCACACATTTGTCTAACCCTTTTAAGATCCTAAGAAAGCCCTTCTGAGTCAAGGCAGTGACCCATCCAGTCTACGTAGCATCCTGTTCTCACAGTGACAAGCAGACATGCCCCTATGGGAAGCCAGACGCAGGACCTGAATGCAACTGCATTCTCTCCAGCTGTGATTCCCAGCAATACAGAGGCATACAGCCTCCAACAGGGAGGCAAAACAGAACCATGCTGGCTAGTGCCATTGAGAGCCTTGTCTTCCATAAATATTTTCAACAGATGGAGGAAGTGATGTGTGGAGCAAGGGAGATGGGTGGTGGTGATGGTAGCTCCTGCCTCCAATTTAAATCCATTCAAATCTAATGAAAAGACCCTTCATGTGTGCCACTGTATGTCTGAAGTGTTCTTTCCCATGGCACAAGTATAAATTGTGGGTGGGTCCTGCAGCCACAAACACAATCCCAGTCCACAAACACATTTGCATGTTACACGCTCAGTTTCTCAGCATTGGATGCACAGAAGAAGCTTTCGCAGGAGGCTGAGCTCAGCTGTGGAAGCCTGCAATGGTTTTATTTTCGAGGGTTTTAGAAAAACCCACACACTCCGATTCAGGTTGTACATGCACCACACAATGCGTTCACAGTAAAGCAATCTCCTGTCATGTGGAATTTAGCAATCCTTCAAAGCACTGCTCAAATATAACTACAGTGGCCGGTAATAAGGAGACCTCAAGAAACCCAGACTACTTGGTTGCTAAAAAAGTGAGTATTCACATTATCTGAAATGGAATTAACAGAACTCACTGTCAAGGCTGCAACACTTCCGATGAAAGATGGAGGTCTCAAACTACCTATTCTTATTTGCAAAAGAGTGTGTGCCTGCTTTTTCCTTTTTTCCTTTCAGAGATATAATCTGAAACGACATTTCTCTCCTTTTTCATATCTATTGTTTCCAATGGCCTGCATATATCCTTTCTCCCAATACCAAATCCTGATGTCTCCTATCCATATCCATCCTGCTTTATTTCCAAAACAAGCGGTTCCTCAGTTCTCTTCTGATCATGAAAGCCCTCGTAGTAATTCCAAATGTGTTGTTCTTTCTGATCAGTAGTAAGGCACAGGTATGCTACTCTGCACATGCTCAAACACTTTTTCATCTTGATTATCCCACTCCTCTCCCAGTATCCCAGTATACACAGGCAGGGGCAGCTCTAGGTTTGTAGGGTCCCTGGACAACTTCACTCTTCTGGGTCCCTCACATATCTCTGGCAGGTTCAGGGGGACAGCAGCACTCCAACCAGTATGGGCACTTGGACCTAGCCACCACTTCCCCACAATTCCTAAAATGAACATCGGGACATTGCTGGAAATTAAAATGGAGGGTAGTTGGCCCTAGCAGCCAGGGGCTTCTTGGAGTGCAAGGCAAGGAGCAATTTAAGAATGCAGGAATGAATAAATGAATGAATGAGGGGGAGATACAGGGAGCAGGGGGTCCTGCTGAGGTGCTGGGGCCCTGACAACTGTCAAACAATGTCAGGTGCTGACATCAGCTCTGTACAAAGAATTTCCTAATGGTCTCTCATCCAGTCACTTTACAAAACCAGAACTGCAGCACAGTGGCATTGCATGCCTGTTTCAGACCACTCCTGGGAATGATAAAAAGGTAAAGGGACCCCTGACCATTAGGTCCAGTCGTGACCGACTCTGGGGTTGCGGCGCTCATCTTGCTTTATTGGCCGAGGGAGCTGGTGTACAGCTTCAGGGTCATGTAGCCAGCATGACGAAGCCACTTCTGGCGAACCAGAGCAGTGTACGGAAACGCGTTTATCTTCCCTCCGGAGTGGTACCTATTTATCTACTTGCACTTTGACGTTCTTTTCTTTTCTTGTTTTTGTTTTGTTATTGTCATATGTTTCAGGGACCACCACAAGCTGTGGCGGTGTTTTGTTTTGGTTTTTTGCAAAAAATTTATTAGTTTTTACAATATCAATGACAAACAAAAACATAAAACAAACAAAACATAACAGACATAAATCATAACCTTATTGAAAATAACAGTTATTTACTTTGTAAAACAACTTCCTCGTTTCCCCTTAGTTGAATTTCACTTTGACGTGCTTTTCAACTGCTACATTGACAGGAGCTGGGACCGAGCAATGGGAGCTCACCCCCGAACTGCCGACCTTTTGATCGGCAAGTCCTAGGCTCTGTGGCTTAACCCACAGCGCCACCAAGCACCAAACTGTGGCTCTGCTGAAATTCTTGCAATAAATTGCCACGACTGTTACCTTCTTACTCCTACCCTCTCCAGCCACTGAACAGCTACCAGGGATTCCCGCAAAGGATACTACTGTTTGCAGTCCGTATACAGATAACTTATAAAGCCCTGAATGACTTGGGGCCTAAATGCCACTCGCTATATAATCCTGCTCAGCAATTAAGCTCTAACAGGTAGGACCTCCTGAGCACCCCACAGTTAAGGAGTGATAAATCTGGTGACGGTGCACGGTCAAGCCTTCTTTGCATGGCATCCTGTCCCCCTAAAGAAGCTTTGGAACTCCCAGCCCCTTGAAATATAGCTGGTGCCCTCCCTTTTGATATTTAAGTGCCAGATCAAGAAATGGGCTTTAAAGGGGGCTTTTGAAGGGCTGTTGTAAGATGGTACATACGCTGTAGTTTTTAAAAGAATTTGTCAAGAATGTATAACTTGCTGTTGAAATGGAATACTCAGGATGAAACGGTGAAATCTGCTATGATTAAATGGGCACAAGATGTTGGACATAATATTATGATGGCTGACTGGGAACAGTTATGGACCACTGGTATGAAGTTTACGGCATGTAATGCCTTAAAAGAGAATTTAATGAAAATGATTTACAGGTGGTACATAACACCAGTCAAGCTTGCAAAAATTTACCATTTGCCCGATAACAAATGTTGGAAATGTAATGAAACTGAAGGTACATTCTTTCACCTTTGGTGGACATGCCCAAAGATTAAGGCATTCTGGGAGATGATCTATAATGAAATGAAAAAGGTATTTAAATATACCTTTCTGAAGAAACCAGAGGCCTTTCTCCTGGGCATGGTCGGCCAATTGGTGCCAAAGAAGGATAGAACTTTTTTTATGTATGCTACAACAGCAGCAAGAATACTTATCGCAAAGCACTGGAAGACACAAGATCTACCCACCAGGGAAGAATGGCAGATGAAGCTGATGGACTACATGGAACTGGCAGAAATGACTGGCAGAATCCGAGACCAGGGAGAAGAGTCGGTGGAAGAAGATTGGAAAAAATTTAAAGTATATTTACAAAAATATTGCAAAATTAATGAATGTTAGAAGGATGCTGGAATGAAGGCATATGGTTTTAGCGGAATTGTAATAAAGAATTAAGTAAAAACTGATTGATAATGGGCCAAAATGAAAAAATTTAAGGTTAGACCGTTAAGATAAACTATAGAACAAAAATTGAGAAAGATGGAAAGAATTTGCTGAAATAGTTAATTGAACTAGAATACAAAAAAGGGAGGTGTGAGGAGGCCGATGAAACAAGTAAATGAAAGGTAAAGATATGGAACATTGGATGTGTGTTTTAGTGTTTTTGTCCCTTTTTGCTGTTTTGTTGTATTGTTTTTTCATGTTTTTCTTTTTATGTATTGTAAGGTATGTTCTGTTAAATTTTTTACTGTTTTTCTTTTTTCTATTTCTATTTTTTGTAATTTTTAAACTTCTAATAAATATCATTTAAAAAAAAAGCATTGGTGAGCTTACTGAAATGATGAAATATATTTACGAAGTTGTCACGACTCAGCCCGTTATCTATGATACAAGCATGTGATGGAAAAACAACACTAGTAACCCACCACTGGACACCATGCTATTTTCCAATCTTCACTGCCCCTGTACAACCTGTGACCCATCAAAACAAAGGCAGCCCTCACAACAACAACAACAACAACAACAACAACAACACACCATGTACATAGGCTGGTTTGTCAATAGCACAATAAATTGAATGGTTTATGTTTGGTGCTTCCCACCCCCACCCCCCACTTTCTCCTGCAAAAGCCAGGGGGTGGGCACATGGACATCTCAGAGGCCTCAATACAAGCTGCTCAGTTATGTTCATTTTGATGAGTCGCAGGCCTGTTAAAGGGCAAAGGCTTCTTTTTTCCTTCCTTCACCCACTCTTGTTCCCAAACAGCATAAACACACAAGACAATACATTACTGGAAAACGAACTAAAAGCAAAAATAAAAAATCATAAGGAAAAGATCTGACAGGGTGGAACTGTCAAGCTACCACCACTGGTTTTGTCAGAGAAAGTGGGAAAATGAGAAAAATGAGCAGAAAGAGAAGAATAATCCTTTCCCCCACCTGCAAGGATGGAGCAGCTGGCATCCTCCAGATGTTGCTGGAATACAACTCCCATCATCCCTAAAAACTGGCTGAGGCCCTACTGAAATGGAGTCGAAGTATGTGTTAAGTGGTATAAATGCATATTCATCTCCTGATTACCCCAGTTCCAGTTCCCTCCTCATCTTCTGTTGTCTCCCCTGAGACAATTTTTAGATTGTAAACTCCAAAGGGCAAAGCCCTGTCCTTTTCTACTTTGCACCATGCTAAGTACAGTATATTGATGGCACAACGTCAGAAGAAAGAAAGAAAGAAAGAAAGAAAGAAAGAAAGAAAGAAAGAAAGAACTCTGTAAGCATAAAGTTGCATACAAAGTTAGAACTGGAACTGCTGTGATAGATTAAAATGGAAAGTGGTTCCCAGATCTAAAATAGGGCGAGGGAAAACCCACTATTTTACTCCACATTTCTACTGGCAGTCTGTAAAACATGGACAAGGTTTTAGGTTATCAATTTCACACCCAGGTTCTGGGCCATAAGCCTCTGTACATTGGAATTCTGTTTATATTGCACTACATAGTAATCCACCCTGAGTGGTGGGCTATGATGGGCTATAAACTGAGATAAACAACCAGCAATTTAAAAGGAATTCAAACAAAAGGAATCAGTAAGCGTAGCTCAGTCTTCAGACATCACTGACTTAAGCCAAGGAAAGGAGATGGAGCACTGAAATCTCCCTTTACGAACATTGCAAAAGTTGAGGGGGAATAATACATCCTTGCATGTTTATTCAATGAGCAGCAACTCTGAACATCACCAGCCGCATAGATACACATCAAAGCTCTCCACGTGGGGGGAAAGCAAACACAAACAAATCCAGACACCTCAAGAATACGTAGCGCTTGGAAACAGTTGTCCAATGCCCATTAATACTTGATTTTCCAAAGACACACCCCACGTTCGAGAATTAGTAGTAAAATAAAAATCCAATAAACGGCAAGAAGGGCATTTACGCCATTTCCCAAGACTGCCTGTAGTGTGTTGTGGGCACATAAAATGCCATTAAATGTCATTGCAATAAAATGGTCCAATCAGGCACTTTATCCACTCTTGTGATTGATGATGGTTTTATTATATAATTTGAAAACACAATTCCCAGCTATTAAACAATCATCACGGCCATCTCCATTTCTAGCTCTCTCCTTAACAGAGGACTCATAAGGAAACAGAAGAGAAAATACCACGATTTTGGAGCGAAAGCGGGAAAATCTTGTTATTTCTGGGTAATGGTCTTTTGTAATACCTAAACTGTGGCAGATCATGTGTTGCATAAGCCATAAACTGACTGCTACAAATGCCTGGCTCCTTATCACATCTATGACATTGCCATCAGAATTATTTTCAATGTTAAGCATTTTGAGTAAGTTTCAATAACAGGTGCTAATCTTACCTTATCATCTAGCTGCTCAATTCTACAGCTACTGTGGCTGTGATCTCTATTAATAATATAAAGTTCTAACGTTAAGGATTAGCAATTAGCACTACACTATCATTAGTAGCATTCTGGAAGCGTGAGTGGTTAATTAAAAGGAAGCCTCGTCCAAGACCATTCAAACAAGCAACCGAAATCACCGATTCTACACAAAAGCATGCTTCTCCCCCCCCCCCCCGACTTTCGCAAACAGCAAGATGATCACACCTCATTGCTATTTAACAAGCAGTTCATAAAAATGTTTCCAGTGTAATGTACTTCACACAAAACCCCAAACCACTTCCTTCAAGATCAAACCACTGGGGGAGGAAAACATTGGAGAAGGGGGCAGAATAGGGGTGGGAGAAAGGGACGCAGAAATTTCTGGGACCGTTTATTATTGTTAAGAGATGGATGCTGGAGTCAGGTGTGTTGAAACCCACAGGTTTAAACTGGCAGGACAAAATGGGCCCATGTGCTGGAGGGAATATGGTAATAGCCCATGCACACTTCCAGAATTAAAACCACAAATGAAACACAGACAAAAAAGCCAAAAAACTTGGGCCAATACTTCCAAGGCAGCTCAGACCTCAAGGTAGATGCTATTGGTACTGCCTGTGCGCTCCCATAATAAAGTACCTGGGTTGCAGAAATTGTTCTCAGCAAATATTCACTTTCATGCATCAGAATCCCAATCTTCCAAGAGGTGAAAGGGAGGCTCCCCCCACCTTAAAATGAAAAGGAGAAAGACCTCGCTGCACACACAGGCAAAGCATGAGTTGTGTCCCTCTCTCTGGTCTCCAGCAAAGGGCGGCTACTACAAACCCGTCAAAGTCTTTACTTTTAAAAAAACATCAAAATGGCGGAATTCTCCCTCTTTTTATTCTGTTGCACAGGCAGAGATCCCCTTTATTGGAAAGAGAGGCAAGGCATGGAATTACTCGAAGGAGAAAGTTTGTGAAAACGACCCCTTTTCTCCCCCTCCCTTACAAAATCATTGCCCACATCTCATCTCCCCTCCCCTCGTCCCCCCCCCCTTTCTGCATAGCTTCATCCCAACTCTTTTATGTCGTATTTATGGGAGAGGGGCTTCAAATTATCATTCCCCGCGTGTAAAACATGGAAACTGCAATATGGAAAAAGCGCCCCAGAATTTTGCACAGCCCAATTTTTCAACAAACCCGGCCACTAAGTCTTGGGGTGCTTTCCCCCCTCTGTTCCCCCTCCCGCCTTCTCTCTCTCTGTCAATCTTGCAGATTCCCCCCCCCCTTTAGTTTTAACTACATTGTTCCTTGCAAAAAGCAAATGCAACTGAAATGAATTCGCGGTCCCCACTCGAGTGGGGTGGTGGGAGGAGGAAGAAGGGGAGAAAATCAAAATGCTGGCATATCCACTTGCAAAAAAAATAATAATAATTGCAGGCAGGCACCACAATTTCGAATCGATGCATTGCATGCAAAGCGGAGCAAAAGGTCTGCAGAGCACGCGGCGGACCTTTACCGAGCTGCATTTTGATGATTTAAAGAGGTTTATAAATTACTTTCTTATCTGATTCCTTACCTACAATCATCAGCCTGTGGTCACTGAACGCTGAGCCTGCGGGAACCTCAGGCTGGCCGCGCCTGCGCGCACAGGGGGCGGGGCTGCCTTCCCTGCAGAAATGCACAGGGCGATGAAATTGACAAGCAAAGCATATTTAATATACAGAAAAAGAGAGACAGAGGGAGAGAGAGAGAGAGGAGGGGGCGGGAGAGAAGGAGCCGAGCATTATTCACGCTGCAATCCCCATTTTCGTAGAAATATAATATTAACCCAACTAGTAACCCGTCTTTTTCCCACCCTGTACAGCAAGCAGGCTTTCTATGCTGATGCGACCGTGGTGGGGAGGGTTTCCTCCGATGCACATCCACATCCCTCCCCCCTTCGCTATATCTCAAATAAAATGCAAACACCGTTTTTCCTTTCTGAGTGTGTTTACGTGTTCGGGTTTTTTTTGGTTTTTTGAAGCATCCTGTCAACGCATCCAGATTTTAGTGTCGTGCATGCACCAAATTATAGGTGTCTCTCTTTCTGCATTGGGGTCGGAGGGCGGCGAAGGGATTTCTTTATTTATTTTAACGGTATCTAAATGATCCTGGCTTGTCTTCTGTCCCTCCTCCCCCCCCCTTCCTAACTGAGCTTCCCAATTCCACCCTCCCTGGGTTGAAGATGGCCAGCTCCTTACGCTGCGCAAACGTCGCCTGCTTCCTGGAGGATCCCGGTGCCTTGGAGGTGCGCAATGCACCCCCTCCTCCCCCGTTTTCAGGGCTCAGTCCCTCCGCTTTTTACCGCATCCTGCCCCTGCCTGCCGCCGCCGCCGCCACCCCACCAAAATCCGGCCCTCCGGATTATGTTTTAAGGGCTCGTCCGCCCCGGTTGCATCGCAGGAGGAGGCGCATTCTGGAAACCTGTCGAGAGCGAGGGGGGGTGGGCTGCTGTGGGAGGCGCGGAAGCAGCTAGATCCGTTTTCGAGGGCGCTGGTGTAAACGACAGCGGAGCGAAACCCGTTCCATGGAGCCACGAGCCGGCTGCCCGCTCGGCGAGGAGGACCGTTTCCAGCACAGCAGAGAAACGCAGGGGCGTTTGGTTTGGGTCGGTCCGCTGAGTCGGGCAGAGGCGGATTTAAGGGAGCGCGGCCGCTGTGGCCGCACTACACACGTCTCCGCCAACATGTATCGGATGAAAATAGGGACGTCCAACATTTCACTGATGAAAATAGGGACGCCCTATTTAACAACAACAACAATTTTGCTATTTACACCCCACCCATCTGACTGGGTTGCTCCAGTCACTCTGGGTGGCTTCCGACAGATATAATAAAACATTAAACACACACACATATATATATGGAAGTTATATATATACAGTGGTACCTCGGGTTACATATGCTTCAGGTTACACACTCCGCTAACACAGAAATAGTACCTCGGGTTAAGAACTTTGCTTCAGGATGAGAACACAAATCGGGCTCCGGCGGCGCAGCGGCAGCAGGAGTCCCCATTAGCTAAAGTGGTACCTCAGGTTAAGAGCAGTTTCAGGTTAAGAACGGACCTCCGGAACGAATTAAGTACTTAACCCGAGGTACCACTGTATATAACTTCCCTATACAGGGCTGCCTTCTGATGGCTCGGAGATTGGATAAGTCCATACCCTCCAACATTTCTCCAATGAAAGCTGTGGTCTAAACCACAGAGCCTAGGACTTGCCGATCAGAAGGTCAGCGGTTCGAATCCCTGCGACGGGGTGAGCTCCCATTGCTCGGTCCCTGCTCCTGCCAACCTAGCAGTTCAAAAGCACGTCAAAGTGCAAGTAGATAAATAGGTACCACTCTGCTGGGAAGGTAAACGGCATTTCCGTGTGCTGCTGTGTTTCGCCAGAAGCGGCTTAGTCATGCTGGCCACATGACCCTTCGGTCAGTAAAGCGAGATGAGCACTGCAACCCCAGAGTCAGCCACTACTGGACCTAATGGTCAGGGGTCCCTTTACCTTTATTTTAAGGAAAAGCAGGAAATTCCAGGATCAAATCAGAAACCAGGACGGCTTCTCTCCCTGGAAAATAGGGACACTTGGAGGGTCTGTGGGCACTACATCAGGGAACAGCCCAACTATGGTTTAGAATGGAGTGTGAGAAACGACTGGTGCACCGATTTTGGGCGTCACACAGGCACCACTGAAATTTGAGACACCCTTGTACATGTACCACGTGTACACATGTTGGGCTGTGAAGATGGGGCTTGAATGGCAAGCCTTTGTGAAAGGGTCCAGCCAGAAGCACCACTGTGCACAAACTATACCATGGGTAGGCAACCTAAGGCCTGTGGGCCGGATGCGGCCCAATCACCTTCTCAATTCAGCCCATGGACAGTCCGGGAATGAGTGTGTTTTTACATGAGTAGAATGTGCCCTTTTATTTAAAATGCATCTCTGGGTTATTTGTGGGGCATAGGAATTCGTTCATTCCTCCCCCCCCAAAAAAAAAATAGTCCAGCCCACCACATGGTCTGAGGGACAGCCTACGGCTGAAAAAGGTTGCTAACCCCTGCGCTATACCTTTAAAGCCCATTCCTAGCCCATTTTCCCTGCTCAAAGAAGTCTGGGCCTTTTGGCTTGTTAAGGGTTGCTGGGATTCATAACTCATAATTCTTTGAGGGAGAGAACGTGATTCGAATTGGCTTTAAGGGATTGGTTAAACCACAGAGCCTAGGACTTGCTGATCAGAAGGTCAGTGTTTCGAATCCCCGCGCCGGGGTGAGCTCCCGTTGCTCGGTCCCTGCTCCTGCCAACCTAGCAGTTCGAAAGCACGTCAAAGTGCAAGTAGATAAATAGGTACCGCTCTGGCGGGAAGGTAAACAGCGTTTCCGTGCGCTGCTCTGGTTCACCAGAAGCGGCTTAGTCATGCTGGCCACATGACCCAGAAGCTGTACACCGGCTCCCTCGGCCAATAAAGCGAGATGAGCACCGCAACCCCAGAGTCGGTCACGACTGGACCTAACAGTCAGGCGTCCCTTTACCTTTACTAGTTTATTTTACAAGATTTATATGCCACTTGATTTACAAAAGGAATAAAACAATAAAAATGTTAATTAAAAAGCTGAAAGAACAATTTAAAACATTCAAAAAATAATCAAAACCAACAATATGCTAAAAATCAGGTTAAAATATGGCAACGTTATACATGTCTGGTATAAGCTGCTTCCAGACAATCTCTGTTTTTGAGGTTAGGATTCAATTACATGCCAGCAAATTAGGTTGGGCAATTAAAATTGGTTTTGGAGGTCTTGAGCAACAAATCCGCTTCTCCAAAAGATTGGACTTTTTGCTGATGTCATCTAATCTCTTTGCAAACAAAGCTCAATATATGGGTTATTCAGAAGCAACCCAAAAGATCCAATTTGGGGGAGGGGAGAACCAGGTTTGTTGTGTCAATGAACTGTAAATGTGCAGCCTGAATTTGCAGGTGTGTGACTGAATCCTACCCCAAAATAGTGACAGTCTAGAAGCACCTGTTCTGATACTCCAAAATGATGGGAAGAAGTGTGAGGGAACATTTGCAGGGTGCAACATTGTTCAACCTTGTTGCAAGCAAGTCAGAATGAATGCTGAACAACAGGGTTGCCATTATGTCCTTTTCCCCCCCAGGACACAAATGCCATATTACGCTCCTGTAGGGATGGGGTGTCAATTTTGTTTTTTCTCAGTTTCTCATTTTGGATTTAAATACTTTTTAGTAAATATTTTAAAACTGTATATAAATCCAATACAGTTGGATACATCAGCATTTTATTACAGATTTCTCCTGTTATGCACATTTTGTATGCAATTTCCCCTAACATAATGGATTTTTGTATGTTATCGACACATTTTGCTCTAGCATATAAAAAGCTGCATTGCAAAATTCAGAGAAATGTAAATTTGGAAGGATGTCTCAGTTCACGTATGGTTTCAGAAAGTGCAAATTAGAGAGGTTCACCTAAAATGCGAAATGAATCAAATCTTTTCCCCATTCCTATTAACCAGACACCAAATCTGAAAGCAGCAGGCTAGTTCAGGGGTTCACAAAGCAGACCATGGGAGGATACCAACACCTTGCCACCCTTCCAGCAATTGCTGCCTCAAGCAGTCACTTCATTCTGCCTAATGGTAGGGCCAGCACTGTGTAAGGCATCTATGTAGAATCGTCATCTGATTGTTAAGCTTGTGTGTTTTCTCCACACTTTTTCCAAACTACAGATACTCCAATTGTTGTTGCTGCTGAAAGTGTGCAAGCTCCCCTTAATAGCCTTCATACTATTCTTCCATTTTTAATTTTTAATTTTTTTATTTTTAAAGAGGTGTGATTTTTATGCGTTCAGTGACCTGTTTGGGGACAAGAGTGGTGAGCCTGTTGTCATGAATCCATTTCACTGCACCTTCACTATTATTTTTCCAAGTGGCACAATTTTATCAACATGGTTGTTTTCATTTGTGCTAAAATATATCCTCACACAATATAGTCACACACAATAAAATATAGTCACACAATAGCACTAAAAGTGTTTTAGCCCATATTTAAAACTGATATAAATAAGCATGCTGCCTTTTCCAGTCTCATCAGTTAGCATAATTTTAGCACCATGTTTATCCCCATATTCTGATTCTGATCTTCCTTAAACCCTTTAAAAAGCTTTAAGTCATAATGCAAAAAAATGATTAAATTAAAAGGGTACTTTGGCCAAAATGTTGTTGTTTTTTAAAGGTGTATTCAGCAAAATTGTTCTTTCCCTGCCCACATACCAACTCACATAAAAATGTGCATATTGAGAGAAAATACTTTTAGAAATTCATTTTTTTAAAAAAAATGGATTTAAATACTTTTAAATAACTATATTAAAACTGCATTTAAATCAAAAATTTAAGCCTTAAAAAATATAAATCAGATTAATGTGGAATTATGAGTGAACATATGGGAAAGTGACAAAGGCTGAGAATACAGTGATTTATCCATCTCTTTCTAAAACACACAAACAGCAGCAGCAAGAGCAAATAACCTTTAGGGCGCCAAATTTTGGTCTTGCACAGGGCACCATATTATGAAAGATTACTGAAGTCTACCCCTGCCTAAAATTGTCTATTATTCAGGATAAATAGACTAACTGGAGGACAGACAGTTTGCTAATCTAGAGTGATTTTTGTTGTTGTTACACCTTCAAAAGAACAGCAGTCCCTATTTTTGATTTTTTAAGAGTCTCTTCTCTCCTTCCCCACCCTGGGATTTTTCAGCTTTAAATGTATGTATGTGTGCATGTGGAGTTTTAGCTGTCCCAGTTTCCATAACGACACAATATACTTGTTCTTCAGGACTGCAGTGTCAATTTTTAATCATATCACATTATTTTGGAATTTGATTGCATTGGTGTGGAACTTGGGTTGCTATAACAACTGTGCAGTTAAATATATATATACACAATTCTACGTTGTGGTAACATAGTCCTAACATCTAGATAGGTAGCAGGTTTTGTGTTTATTTAAATTTGCAGTCTGCTTCATCTCCCAAGGCTTCAGGCAGGTGACTTCACAAACTCATAAATGCCTGTATTTTATTTTTAAACATAGATGAAACTAATATGGGGTGGAGGAGGGAAGAGAGCAATCACAGGCATCACCCTTTTTAAAAAAACCAAATTTTTATTCACTTTCTTTCCTATCATTACATACATCTCATATCAATAACATACATATTACACCTCTTCACCCCTTCCCTCCCGGGCTTCCCTCAGCTTCCTATTACATACTGCTGTTTCTTAAAATCCACTATATGGTTTCTTCATTATTTTAAATGTTTTCTATTAATAAAGATGTGTTTATTTAAATCCTGCCATCAAGTCGATGTTCTTTATTTCTGCAAATATATTACAAAAGGTTCCAACTCTTTTTCAAAGTCACTGTGGTGCTTTTCCCGTAGGCTATCCATCCGTTTTGCCAGTTCTGCATAATTCATCAATTTCTCTTGCCGTTGTTCTTTTGTTGGAATTTCTCCAGTCTTCCAGTTTTGTGCTATCAGAATTCTCGCCACCATAGTAACATACATAAAGAATGTCCTCTTCTCTTTCAGCAGATCTTGACCTAAAATACTTAACAGGAAGGCTTCTGGTTGCTTAACAAATGTTATTTTCCACATTTTCTTCAATTCATTGTGTATCATTTCCCAATATATTTTTACATTTTTACAGTCCTACCACATATGATAAGAAGTACCTTAAGCCTCACACCTCCAACACTCACTCTTTTCATTTTTATACATTTTTGCTAATTTGCTAATTTGGTTATATATACCATCTATACATCATCTTCATGTAATTCTCTCTCAGCAATATACAGTCCGTGAATTTCAAATTTACTTTCCACAGTTTTGTCCAGTCTTCAAATTGTATATTGTGGCCTATATCTTGTGCCCATTTTATCATCACCGACTTTACTTCATCTTTAGTTTCCCATTCCAAAAGGACACTGTATGTTTTTTTTAATAATTTTGAATTTTCTTCTATCACTTCCTTTTGGAATTTGGAAACCGAATTTGAAAAACCTTTCTTATTATCCTCTTTGAAAATATCCTTTAGTTGTTTATGGTGCAACCAAATTTGAAGATGTTCTTTTATTTCTTCATATTCTTTCAGTTTTAGTTTTCCCTCCTGTTCTACCAATAATTTTCTATATGTTGGCCATTCTCCCTTTCCCCCCAATGTTTTAAGTGACAATGCCTCAATAGGTGATAGCCACCAAGGTGTCTTAAAGGTAAAGGTAAAGGTAAAGGGACCCCTGACCATTAGGTCCAGTCGTGACCAAATCTGGGGTTGTGGCGCTCATCTTGCTTTATTGGCCGAGGGAGCCAGCGTACAGCTTCCGGGTCATGTGGCCAGCATGACTAAGCCGCTTCTGGTGAACCAGAGCAGCGCACGGAAACGCCGTTTACCTTCCCGCCAGAGCGGTACCTATTTATCTACTTGCACTTTGACATGCTTTTGAACTGCTAGGTTGGCAGGAGCAGGGACCGAGCAATGGGAGCTCACCCCGTTGCGGGGATCCGAACCGCCAACCTTCTGATCGGCAAGTCCTAGGCTCTGTGGTTTAACCCGCAGCGCCACCCGCGTCCCTACCAAGGTGTCTTAAATTCTAGTAATTCTTTATATTTTCCCCAAACTTTGAACAATGATCTCCTTATTATATGATTGTGGAACCCTTTATGTACGTATTTTTGCCTTTCCATACCATAAGCATGCCACCCAAACCTGTTGTCATGTCCTTCCAGTTCCAGTTCTGTTATTTCCTCCTTATCTAACCACAGGCATCACCCTTGAGCAACTTGGAGGAAAAGCTATGGGGAAAGTGGTCCTCCACCTCCTCTTCATCAGCCCTCCTCTGTACAGGCTCAGCCACTCAAAGTCAGCTCAAAAGCAAAAATGTCTTGAAATGCTTCTAGAAGGTGCAGATGGTTCAGCTATGGTGAATCTTCAGGAAGAGGGAATCTAGGATTCCTGCCTTTTCAAGTGGCAAATTATGATGTAGAACAGGGGTAGGCAACCTAAGGCCCGGGGGCGGGGGGCGGATCTGGCCCAATTGCTTTCTAAATCCTTTAGACGGTCCAGATGGTCCAGGAATCAGTGTGTTTTTACATGAGTAGAATGTGTCCTTTTATTTAAAATGCCTCTCTGGATTATTTGCGGGGCATAGGAATTCGTTCATTTTTTTTCTTTTCAAATTACAGTGGTACCTTGGGTTACATACGCTTCAAGTTACATATGCTTCAGGTTACAGACTCTGCTAACCCAGAAATAGTACCTCGGGTTAAGAACTTTGCTTCAGGATGAGAACAGAAATCGCGCAGCAGCAGCAGCGGGAGGCCCCATTAGCTAAAGTGGTGCTTCAGGTTAAGAACAGTTTCAGGTTAAGAACGGACCTCCGGAACGAATTAAGTACGTAACCAGAGGTACCACTGTATAGTTTGGCCCACCACATGGTCTGAGGGACGGTGGACTGGCCCACGGCTGAAAAAGGTTGCTGACCCCTGGTGCAGAAGGACTCCAGTTCTATATCCAATACCTCAAGGATCGCCTCTCCCCATATGAACGCACCTGGACCGCTGGGGTGGGTCTCCACCCCCCACTGCTCCATAACATGGAGGTTCCCCAGCCATAACTGACACTTGTTTATACAGCCATCATTACTCAGGCTTAGAATAATAGAATTATAGAGCTGGAAGGGACCACAACGATCATCTATTCCAACCCCTGCAATGCGGGAATCTTTTGTCCTACTTGGGGCTGAACCAAAGTTAGTCCTACTCAGAGTAGACTGATTGAAATTCATTGACATGGACTAACTTAGGTTCATTCATTTCTTCTTCTATTATTATTATTATTATTATTATTATTATTATTATTATTATTATTGGACAAAGTAATCATCATAAATAAATAAGAATAAAAATGTGCACCCCACCACCGGGACCATTCCGTTATAACTATCCAGCCTCCCAAAATTTCAATGGTTTGACCCCTTTCCATTTTAACAGTACAAATTCTACAAACACCCTCCCTATCTCCTCAAAATAATTTCTCCTGCATATTCCCCGTGTTACCGTAATGGTGCATGTTAATTCATCATTAATAGCTATGTCCCGCACCTCTTTATACCATTCTTCCATTTTATATTCTGCTTGCCCCTTCCACTTCCTAGCTATAATAATTTGTGCAGCTGTCAATAAATTTGTGAGCAAGTCCTTCATAGCCTGTGAACCTCCACCCCATCGTAAATTGATAATAATGCTACCTCTGGACTTTTGGTCAGCTTTTTTTTTTTTTTTCATAAAAATTTTTATTGCATTTTTTCCAGATAAAGATAACCAGTCAGATGTACAAAGAAGCAAGAACAACAAGAAAAGAAAAGAAAGAAAATGAATCATTTCCAAGCTTATTTCAGTCTTCTATCGGACTTCCCCGAATCCCCCACACAATGCATTCTTAACAATAAAATTATCAGCAAATTATAACCTTGTTTCATATGTTTCTTTTGTACTTTCAAATCGTTGCATTTTAAGTTTAAATTACTTATTATCCATTTACTTTAAAAACCAATATAATATCATTTTAAACATTTAAACATTTAATCCTTTCATTAATATTACCTAGTTTCATATATTGTCCACTCTCGTTGCTGGAGCTAACCATTCCAAATCGTGCGAATTTTTATAGTTCATATAATTTATAAAATTTTTGCAAATAGTCCTTAAATTTTTTCCAGTCCTCCTTGATTGCTTCTTCTCCCAAATCTCGGATTCTGGCAGTCATCTCGGCCAATTCCATATAGTCCATTAATTGCGTTTGCCACTCTTCCAGCGTGGGCAAATCTTGAGTCTTCCAATATTTGGCAATAAGAATTCTTGCTGCTGTAGTTGCGTACATAAAGAACGTTCTATCCTTCTTTAACACCTTTTGGCCGACAATGCCCAAGAGGAAGGCCTCCGGTTTCTTAGGGAAGGTGTACTTAAACACCTTTTTTAACTCATTATAGATCATTTCCCAGAAGGCCTTCACTCTTGGACAGGTCCACCAGAGGTGAAAGAAAGTCCCTTCAGCCTCCTTACACTTCCAGCATTTATTATCAGACAAATGGTATATCTTAGCAAGCTTGACTGGGGTCATGTACCACCTGTATATCATTTTCATAATGTTTTCTTTCAGGGCATTACATGCCGTAAATTTCATACCGGTGGTCCATAACCTTTCCCAGTCTTCAAACATAATGTTGTACCCAATGTCTTGAGCACATTTTATCATGGCTGATTTGACTGTCTCATCCTGAGTGTTCCATTTAAGCAGCAAGTTATACATTCTTGATAATAACTTAGTCTTTGGTTCTAACAGTTCTGTCTCTAGTTTCGATTTTTCCACCTGGAATCCTGTTTTTTTGTCCAACTTAAAAACCTCATGAATTTGGGCGTAATGAAACCAGTCCTGCACCTTATTCTTTAATTTTTCATAGCTCTGCAGTCTCCAATTTTCTCCAATTTTTTCTACTATTTCCCAATATTTCGGCCAGCCGGCCTCCATATTGGTTTTTTTCCGAGCCTTGGCCTCCACTGGTGATAACCACCTCGGGGTCTTACTTTCTAATAAGTCTTTGTATTTTGTCCAGACCATAAATATTGCTTTTCTAACAATATGATTTTTGAACATTTTGTGTGTTTTTACCTTGTCATACCACAAATATGCATGCCATCCTAACGAGTTGTTAAAACCTTCCAGATCTAGGACATCAGTGTTCTCTAACAGAAACCAATCTTTCATCCAGCAGAAGGCTGCAGCTTCATAGTATAACCTTAAGTCTGGCAGGGCAAACCCCCCTCTTTCCTTTGCATCAGTTAATATTTTAAACTTTATTCGGGGCTTTTTGCCCTGCCAAACAAACTTTGAAATATCCTTCTGCCACTTTCCAAAACATTCCACTCTGTCCACGATCTGTAGGGTTTGAAACAAAAACAACATCTTTGGCAATACGTTCATCTTTATAGCTGCAATTCGGCCCAACAAGGAAAGTTTCAATCTTGACCAAGATTCTAGGTCTTTTTTAACCTCTGACCAACATTTTTCATAGTTATCTTTAAATAAGTTCAGATTTTTGGAGGACAGGTTGACCCCCAGGTATTTCACTTTTTTAACCACATTTAATTCTGTTTCCTTCTGAAACCCATCTGTTTCTAAAGGTGTCAAGTTCTTTCCCAAAACCTTAGTTTTTTGTTTATTCAACTTAAATCCCGCCACCTGACCAAACTCCTGAATCAGTTCTAAAACTCTTTTTGTACTAGATTCTGGCTCCTGTAGTGTTAAAACCAAATCATCTGCAAAAGCTTTCAGTTTGTATTGTTTTGTTCCGACCCGTATTCCTTGTACCTGCCGGTCCTTCCTAATCATATTCAGGAGTACCTCCAGGACCGAAATAAATAATAGGGGGGAAAGGGGGCACCCCTGCCGTGTTCCTTTTTCAATTTGGAACTCTTCTGTCACCACGTTGTTCACTATCAACTTAGCTTTTTGTTCTGAATAAATTGCTTCTATACCATTTTCAAACCCCCGTCCCACTCCCATCCCTTCCAAGTTTTTCTTCATAAACTTCCAAGAAATGTTATCAAAGGCCTTCTCTGCATCGATAAAGATTAGCACTGCTTTAGTGTTAATATTTGTTTGTAAAAGTTCCAGAATGTCAATAATGTTCCTGGTGTTGTCAAACAAATGCCTGCCTGGGAGAAAGCCTGCTTGGTCCTTATGAATTACTTCATTTCATACCTTTTTAAGTCTACTTGCCAAAATGTCTGCAAATATTTTGTAATCCACATTTAGGAGTGAGATGGGACGGTAGTTCTTAAGCTGAGTCTTTTCAGTTTCCACTTTAGGTATCAATGTGATGAAAGCTTCTTTCCACGTTTCTGGTGCCCTTCCTCCCCCCATAATCTGATTGCAAACCTCCATTAATGGTTGTATCAAATAGTCCTTTAACATCCTATAGTACTTGGAGGTAAGTCCATCTGGGCCTGGAGATTTTCCCAACTGCATGTTCTGAATGGCATCCTCAATTTCCTGTTGTGTTATTTTGTAATTCAAGATTGATCTCTTCTCCTGAGATAGTTCTGGTAAACCGTTGGCTTTTAAAAATTGATCCATCTCAGACACTTCCTCAGGCCCTTGCGTGTACAATTTTTAAAAATATTTCTGGAAACACTTTCTAATTTCCCCTGGTTTCTGGATGTTTTTCCCTTCAACCTCTAGATTGGTGACATAATTTAATTTTTGTCTTTTTTTCAACTGCCATGCTAGCAGTTTTCCACATTTGTTAGCTGATTCAAAAGATCTTTGTTTCATTTGTTTAATTTTCCATTCCACTTCTTGGTTTATCAATTTCGTGTATTGTGACTGGTGGAATTTGATTTCTCTCAGAATCTCTTTTGATTTTGGTTTTGATCTCAATTTTTTCTCTCCGTCTCTTATCTTCTCTAATATCTTATCCTTTTTTCCATTCCAGAGTTTTTTCTTAATCGTATTCTGTTGTATCAGAAACCCTCTCATTACAGCTTCACTTGCGTCCCAGATTATTCTTTTTTCCACCGAGGTGTTCAAATTAATTTCAAAATAGTCCTTTAAAACTTTTTGGGCCTTCTTTACAATCTCTTGATCTCTTAGCAAGTTGTCATTCATTTTCCATCTGAAGGAGCCGGATGGAGTAAATCTCACTTCCATTTTCAGAGCATTATGGTCGGAGCAGGTCTTTGGGCAGATTTCCACTTTTATAGTCTTAGGTGCCAGCCCTCTAGTTGTCCAAATTTGGTCGATTCTTGTCCATGACAGGTGGGCCTCAGAAAAGAAAGTTCCCTCTTTACCCAGAGGATTCCTTGTCCTCCAGATATCAATCAAGTCCATGTTGTCTGTCAGTTCAAAAAAAGTTTTAGGTAGTCTGCCATCCTTAGTTAGGTTTTGATTTTGTGACTTATCCATAAGAGTAGAGACCACCCCATTCATGTCTCCCATCATAATGATGTTAGAATAGTCCAGATAGTCCAGCAGTGTCTCATGCAGCTTCTTGTAAAATTCCGATTTCCCCTCATTTGGTGCGTAAATTCCTACTATCAAAACTTTTTCTCCTTGTGTTTGTATTTCAATTGCCAGGATTCTTCCTTGTTCATCTTTAAACAAAAATTTCGGTGACAAGTTCTCCTTTGCGTAGATCACCACGCCTCTCTTCTTAACTCTGTCTGATGAAATAAATTCTTGGCCTAGTCTTTTATTAATTAACACTTTCCTGTGGAGTCTAGTCACATGCGTTTCCTGCAGGCAAATTATGTCCAGATGTTCTTTTTTCAAAATATGAAAGATCCTTTTCCTTTTCTCCGGGGAATTTGCTCCATTAATGTTCCAACTGTACAGCTGCAGAGACATCCTGAATCAATCTGTTGTTTCTATTCTGGGGTGTCCTTCTTTTCTTCCGAACCCGAGGGTGTAGGTATTGGTCCTATTCCAGGCGGTGGCGGTGGCCAAGAAGCTGCTGCTCCCTTCTGAAGATCTTCTCCGTGGTCGTGCAGGAACTTCTGGTTGTCTTCTGTTGTTTTAATTTTAACTTTCTTTCCTTTGTAATTGAAGGATAAACCTTGGGGAAACTCCCACCTGTAAGGAATTGCGTTGCCTCTCAAAAGTTTTGCTAAATCTGTGTATGCAGTCCTAAGATCCAAAAGTTGTTTTGGGATATCTCTATAAATTTCCGCTCTTTTACCTTGGATATCAAGTGATTTCTTAAAATGAAGGTCTAATATTTTGTCTCTCTCCTGTTTAGTCCTCAAAATAATCAGACAGTCTCTAGGTCTGTCCTTCCTTGCTGCTCTTCCCAATCTGAACGCAGTTGTTATTTTAAAGTCTTTATCTTCTTCTATACCCCAGAACTTAGAAAATTCTGCTGTCAAGTAGCCAGTCAAGTCTTCTTTCTCAAGCTCTGGGATGGATCGTAGTCTTAAATTATTTTCCCGATTTCTCAGTTCCACCATAGACAGGTAGGCCTGCTGGTCACTAATATGCTTATGTAGTGGCCTTACCTCTCCTTTTAATTCGTCCACTTTCTGGTTTGCTTGGTCTGCTTTTGAATTTGCAGCCTCAGCCAATTTCCGATTCTCAGAAGTGGCGTCTTTTAAATTCCCAATTGCTTGTGAATGTTGTGCCACTTGTTCAGATAATTTTGTAATAGAGGATGTGGCTAAGTCAATTTTTGCTGTTTGATCATCTACCTTCTTATTTAAAATTGCGAATTGTTGTAGCATTTCATTTAGAAGAGTATCAGATCCCCTTGCAGCCATATCCTCTGTTGTTGGCTGTTCAGCTTCCTTTAGTACAGCTGTTGTTGGCAGTTCAGCTCCCTTTAATACAGCTGGAACTGATGATCTGCGTGCCTGAGTAGTCAAAGTTGTTTGCACAAGTTGGCCTTTCCCTGCTTTCGCTTTTGCAGATCTTGTTTTCGGAGGGCCACTCATTCCACACCTGTCTATGAGTCAAGGTCAAGTTGTCTATTGTCCCATGGGAAAGACAGTTCCTCAATGTAAATAACCAAACAGCAGAGAGTCAAAACAAAGTTAGTTCCCAGGAGTTTGTAAATCCCAAGTTCCACTAGAGGGAGTATTGTTACAGTTCAGGAGAGAAAGAGAAAAGTTTAGCCGCCATTAAAGTCCCTGCGACTAAATAGTTTAACAATAGTCCTTAAAACTTTTTCCACTTGCAGAACCCTTCCCAAGTTACCATTAAGTTTCTTCCAAAAGGTGCAGGCTACAGTTGCTTAATTGTATCTTCCAGTAGCGCCCCAATGTAACAGATTCAGATATATATTGTATCCGCAAAGACAGCTCTTTTCCCTTCTGTCAGCCCGAGGTTTGGTTCTTTAAATTTTTAAAGTCCACAGAAGGAGGAAAGTCCCAATTTAAGTCAACCCAAAAGTAGAGAGAAAAAAAAAGAAAACTTGCCTTTCCTTTCAATTACCAATTCCACCAACGCACGATACTTCCAAGTTTATAATCCCTTTCAACTGCTTCAAGCTTGTCAGTTCTTTGCCTTTGATCTTTAAGCATTGCCGGAAGACGGACTTCCTTTTTTTCGTCTCCCGCTTTCAGCCAAATTTCAAAATTTGTAATTTGTAATCCAAAATAGAGTAATTCTCTTTTCTTTTCTTTCTGTAAAAATGCTTTTGTTGTGCTATTGATGATGTATTTGAATTTGGAACCTGGAAAAAAGCAAATAAAAAATATGATTAAAAAAACAAAAACAAAATAGAGTAATTCTTATTCACGAGTAGATGATTTAAAATCCAATGTTAAGGAAGAAAGGTCAGCGCTCATCAGCAACAGCCGCACGGCTTCGCTCCCGCAGAAAGAGCGATGAACTCACAGCACCGCTTCCCCTCCGCGCTTCCGGAGCCCCTTACGGGGTCCCTTCTTCGTTTTGGGGGTCGCTCCAGGTGCCCGCCGAGTCCCACGGCCACGGGCTCACTCTGCCCGTGGTTTATATTAATGGATCGTCGCTGTGCCGTAGCGAACGATCCTTTCCTGCGGAGCCCCTCTTCAGAGACTGAAGAGGACCGCCATTGCTTGTTTCGCGCCGCCTCCAGAAGTCTGGACTTTTGGTCAGCTTTAACCCAGTGATTTCTGTTATCTCTTTAAACACCCATTGCCATTTTTTATTTTTTACATATTTACACCCCTACTACATGTGAACATAATTCCGTTTCCTGGCACCCCCTCCAACATAACACCGAATATTCCTTGTTAGGTTCATTCATTTCAAAGGGAATACCCTACCAAAAAAAATGTAGTTGGATACAACCCTCAGCACTTAAAGTTTGCTATCAATATCAGATGACTTACTGCAGGAATGAGGCAGCTCAGTGGCCAAATGTGGCCCTCCAGGCCTCTCTACCTGGCCATTGGAACTTTTTATTTTTTATATTTTTTTATTAAGCTCATGTACCACCCTTCATCCACAGATCACAGGGTGGCTTATAGTATAAAAACGCAGAATACATAACATAATAACAAAAACAAACCAATAAAAATAATATTCCCTCAGGGACCACACCTCTCACTCACCATGCTTCACACCTTAAAGATTTTTACTGGATTGGAATGAGTCCTTGAACTCTTACAACGCCTTTTTCTTGTCTGGATGGATGTAGAAAGGATTGTAGATAGGTAGACTATGGTATGAAGGTAAAAACTACAATTATCACTCCACTCACTTTTGCTACTTGCCCTGTCTGTCACTGTGGCCTATGACCCTCAGAAAGTAGCCCACAAGGAAATGCAGCTCTCAGGCTCAGAAGGATTCCTCACGCCCAACATATACAGTGAGGGGGGGAAGTATTTGATCCCCTGCTAAATTTGCCCATTTGCCCTCTGACGAAGAAATGACCAGTCCATAATTTAAATGGTAGGTTTATCGTAGCTGTGAGAGACAGAATAACAACACCTCACATTATATTTCTATGCTATCAGTGTCATCCTCTAGATGTCAGGCTAACCATCTTGCTCACCGAATTTTGTGGGAACGTGGATCTTTCTTGCTGTCACTGCTCATTGCTTTGTTTTAACTGCTGTTTTTTATTGAATCTTGTCCGCTGCTTCATTTTTTATTGTTGCCATTTGTTATCTAAGATTATCCACCTTCGTTTGTAGCAGTTTCCAGAGCAGGTAGGTCTGTTCCATCAGTTGCAGCAGAAGAGCTGTGTATCTGAAGAAGTGTATCTGAAGAAGTGTGCATGCACACGAAAGCTCATACCAAGAACTAACTTAGTTGGTCTTTAAGGTGCTACTGGAAGGAATTTTTTTATTTCGACTATGGCAGACCAACACGGCTACCTATCTGTAAGCAGAAGAGCAAAGAGACTTGTGGTACCTTAAAGACTGATACAGTTATTATAAGACTAAAACAGTATACAGTACACTTGTACACTTCTTTGGATGTGGGAAATATTATTCTGAATCACAGAACTCTCTCTCTCTCTCTCTCTCTCTCTCTCTCACACACACACACACACACACACACACACTTACTTACCAGGGATTATGAACCAGTGAGGTCAGAGAGAAAGGAAATGTTTTCACTCTGACCTCACTGTTTATAATCCCTCTTTCAACAATTTGTGTGTGCGTATACTTACACCCAAGCACTTGTTATACAAAAATCAACTTATTCAAACGCAAGAAATGAGTATCCAAATCTTGATATATACACACCACAGATTCAGATATCCAAACAGCCAGACCTGCTTCTAGTACTGTAAGCAAATACGCAGCCTAAAACAAGGCTTACTTTTTTGTGCTTTGCTGGTCTACGGCAGCCATTTTGCCAGAAACCATGGTGGGATGGAGGGGGAAAGAGGGAGAGGTCAGACAAATAACTGATTGCCTTTTGCAAGGTTTCAGCGGTTACCCCGGATTTTCCCTGTGTTCTTTTGTCATCCTGGGGTCAAAATTCTATGGTCAGGAATGCATTAGAAATTTCTCCATAGGAAAAAAATGGAAATTGCCTCATTGTTATGCAAACGTTGGCCTAAAAAAAGATTTCCTGAAAACGCATTGTGTTCATAGAGCAGGACCTGCACTTAATGTAGCTGATGAAGTGGACCATCAACCCCATTCTGAACCATAGTCATTAAGGTGCCATCAGGTTCTTTGTTGTTTCTCCAACAACAGACTAACATGGCTGCCTCTGTGGAAATTTACACAGTTCTGATGTTCTGTGAGATTGTGGGTAAAAAAAAAACATTGTAGTCCCCTGGGATGGGACCCCTCAATCTTAGAGTCAATCCAGTCTGTGGGAGAGGATGCCTGGGAAATAAAGTGCTTCCACTTGGCAGCTTATTATGGACTTCTTATTTCTTTCCAGGCACAATTCAAGGTGCTCATTTTGCTCTATGGGCGCTGCTTCCACATAACAGCTTATTGTGGAGTCCTCGATGCTCATCCACAAGTTTTGCATGACTTCACCCTCATCAAAATACCATACTATATCCCTGCTCCCCTTCTAACTTTAATCCAGATTTACTTTTCTTGTGAGCCTTCCCCCCCCCCCCCATACTGGATTTTCTGCAGAAGTGGTAAAGCTGAATCAAATGGGAACATAATATAGGATGTCATTTTGATGAGGATGTTGTCCTGTGAAATGCTGCACAAAAGATGCATGCATGAGCAGCCCCAAGCCCACTACTGGCTGCCATGCGGAAGCAGCACTCACAGATCCAAAGTAGCCTAGAAGACAATAGGAAGCCCGTGGAGACCCTGGTTAAATGCACTTTCGTTGGACTGCTGCTTCCTTCACTATAAGGAGCTTTTATATCAAGCATGTTACAATAACTACGCCCAATGTTTTGAAGTGTAATCTTGTTGAAATACAATTGTTAGTCTGAATCCTACAACAAAATCACAGCTTTCCCCACAAATGGATTTGAAAAGAGCTTCAAGTTGATAACCAACCACTTCAGATATTGCAGCGAGTGCAAAGACAATAGTGCTTCACACTTCCTCTCTCTGCATTTCTATGCCTCTCATCGAAAGGAAAAAGAAAAGCCCAGTTTCAGAAGAAAATATACACCTCACAGTGGGGAGCAACTATGTAATAACAACAACAACAACAACAACAACAACAATTTATTTGTACCCCACACATCTGGCTGGGTTTCCCCAGCCACTCTGGGTAGCTTCCAACAAGGATTCAAAATACATTAAAATGTCCCACACTAAAAACTTCCCTGTATCATTCTCCCCCACCACCATTGGACTTCAGGAGATGGGAGAGAAACAATAAACCCAGTCTCCTTCTTACGGTTTCTTTAGCACATTCAAAGATGCTCTGATATATCTTGGAGTCTCAGGCATTATTGCAATGGATCCAGGAATATTTCAAATGTAAGAAGCCAGTACTCTGTCACTAACAGGAGTCACTATTTTTCCCAGTTCAAAAGGGCTTCCTTTATTATTGTCCATATTCAGCATTAACTGGATCATCTGTACCCAGTCATTGGGTAGCTGGGTTCAAGCCTTGTTTTGGATAAAAAGGTATGATGAAGTTTTTAGTGCTATCAGAAAACACTAACACTGGACCCCGCCTTCTTCTTCTTCTATTTTTGCAGTGTTATCCAACAGCCAGATAATATACAGTCATACCTTGGATCTCAAATGTCTTGGCTCCCAAACAAATTGACTCCCAAATGATCAAATCCTGGAAGTGAGTTTTCGAATGATTTTCAGAAGCTGAATGTCTGGCATGGCTTCCGCAGCTTCCGATTGGCTGCAGGAGCTTCTTAAAGCCAATTGGAAGCTGCGCTTTGGTTTCTGAAGGTTTTAGAAGTCGAATGGACTTCTGTAACAGATTGTGTTTGACTTCTGGACCACAGGTATGAAGTTTACGGCATGTAATGCCTTTAGAGAGAATATTATGAAAATGATATACAGGTGGTACATGACACCAGTCAAGCTTGTAAAAATCTATCATTTGCCCGATAATAAATGTTGGAAATGTAAAGAGACTGAAGGTACATTCTTTCACCTTTGGTGGACGTGCCCAAGGATTAAGGCTTTCTGGGAGATGATTTATAATGAAATGAAAAGGGTATTTAAATATACCTTTCTGAAGAAACCAGAGGCCTTTCTCCTGGGCATGATCGGCCAATTGGTGCCAAAGAAGGATAGAACTTTTTTTATGTATGCTACAACAGCAGCAAGAATACTTATCGCAAAGCACTGGAAGACACAAGATCTACCCACCAGGGAAGAATGGCAGATGAAGGTGATTGACTACATGGAATTGGCAGAAATGACTGGCAGAATCCGAGACCAGGGAGAAGAGTCGGTGGAAGAAGATTGGAAAAAATTTAAAGTATATTTACAAAAATATTGCAAAATTAATGAATGTTAGAATGATGTCAGAATGAAGTTAAGTGGTTTAAGCAGCAATGTTATAAAGGTGTATGTAAAAATGGATTATTAACAGGTGAGAATCGAAAGTTATAATATATTAAGTTAAAGAATTAAGATAAAAACAAAGAGGGAAAGAAATTGCTGAATTAACTAACTGAATTGGAATACAAAAAAGGGAGGTGTGAGGAGGTCAGGGAAGCAAGGAAATGAATGTAAGGTGGAACGATTGATGTATTTCTTTACGTGTTTTTTATCTTTTTTGTATTTATCTTTTATTCTTATTTCTGTCTTTTCTCTTTATTTATGTAATTTTCTTCTTTGAAACTTTAATAAATATCATTTAAAAAACAACAACAGATTGTGTTTGACTTCCAAGGTACGACTGTACATTGAATTGTAGGGGGAATAAGATGGGGTCTTGCAGCACTCCACACTGATCCCAATGTAAAGGGAGGCAGGAAGAGAGCAATTGCTTGTTATCATCCTTTCCCTGCCAGGAATGACTGTAATCATTTGAGTGGTCCTGAAAAACACCCTACCAGGCCCTCTTCTCATTGTATACCCCCAGTCCTCATGATAGTATCAAATCATACCCAAAAGATCTACTATTATTGATGACATTCATAAAGCAAAGCAGGGTCTGGTATGGTTTCAAATCGGACGGGAGACCATGTGTTGAGATTCCTGCATTGCAGGGGGTTGGACTAGATGCCCCCAGAGTTCACTGCCAACTCTACAATTCTATGAGTCGATGATCTTAAGATTGTCAACCAAAGTGCATGACTCCTCCTCCCCATCCTCTCTTTTAACACAACACATTTGTAATGTGTTCTAGTGTTCCCTGATTTGGAATGCATCATTTCAGAATGAAATGGGCTATACAAAGTGAAAGGCTTGTATTTAAATCAACTGAACTTTCTAATTCAGATGAACTGCATCCAAGAGTATTAAAAGAACTGGCAGATGTGATCTCAGAACCACTGGCAGTCATCTTTGAGAATTCCTGTTGTCCCTATTTTCAAAAAGGGGGGGGGGGAAGGACCCAAATAATTACCGCCCAGTCAGTCTGACATCAATACCAGGGAAGATTCTGGAGCAGATCATTAAGCAAACAGTCTGTGAGCACCTAGAAAGGAATGCTGTGATCACCAATAGTCAGCATGGATTTCTGAAAAATAAGTCATGTCAGACTAACCTGATCTCGTTTTTTGACAGAATTACAAGCCTGGTAGATGAAGGGAACGCAGTGGATGTAGCCTACCTTGATTTCAGCAAGGCATTTGACAAGGTGCCCCATGATATTCTTGTAAAGAAGCTGGTAAAATGTGGTCTTGACTATGCTACCACTCAGTGGATTTGTAACTGGCTGACTGACCGAACCCAAAGGGTGCTCATCAATGGTTCCTCTTCATCCTGGAGAAGAGTGACTAGTGGGGTGCCACAGGGTTCTGTCTTGGGCCCGGTCTTATTCAACATCTTTATCAACGACTTGGATGATGGACTCAAGGGCATCCTGATCAAATCTGCAGATGACACCAAATTGGGAGGGGTGGCTAACACCCCAGAGGACAGGATCACACTTCAAAACGACCTCGACAGATTAGAGAACTGGGCCAAAACAAACAAGATGAATTTTAACAGGGAGAAATGTAAAGTATTGCACTTGGGCAAAAAAAATGAGAGGCACAAATACAAGATGGGTGACACCTGGCTTGAGAGCAGTACATGTGAAAAGGATCTAGGAGTCTTGGTTGACCACAAACTTGACATGAGCCAACAGTGTAACGCGGCAGCTAAAAAAGCCAATGCAATTCTGGGCTGCATCAATAGGAGTATAGCATCTAGATCAAGGGAAGTAATAGTGCCACTGTATTCTGCTCTGGTCAGACCTCACCTGGAGTACTGTGTCCAGTTCTGGGCACCACAGTTCAAGAAGGACACTGACAAACCGGAACGTGTCCAGAGGAGGGCAACCAAAATGGTCAAAGGCCTGGAAACGATGCCTTATGAGGAACGGCTAAGGGAGCTGGGCATGTTTAGCCTGGAGAAAAGGAGGTTAAGGGGTGATATGATAGCCATGTTCAAATATATAAAAGGATGTCATATAGAGGAGGGAGAAAGGTTGTTTTCTGCTGCTCCAGAGAAGCGGACACGGAGCAATGGATCCAAACTACAAGAAAGAAGATTCCACCTAAACATTAGGAAGAACTTCCTGACAGTAAGAGCTGTTCGACAGTGGAATTTGCTGCCAAGGAGTGTGGTGGAGTCTCCTACTTTGGAGGTCTTTAAGCAGAGGCTTGACAACCATATGTCAGGAGTGCTCTGGTGGTGTTTCCTGCTTGGCAGGGGGTTGGACTCGATGGCCCTTGTGGTCTCTTCCAACTCTATAATTCTATAATTCCATAATTCACAAATGTGAGAAATTAAATGCATATATTTAGCATCACCTGTGAAACTCCCTAGCGTTACAGTGGTACCTCAGGTTAAGTACTTAATTCGTTCCGGAGGTCTGTTCTTAACCTGAAACTGTTCTTAACCTGAAGCACCACTTTAGCTAATGGGGCCTCCTGCTGCCACTGTACCGCTGAAGCACAATTTCTGTTCTCATCCTGAAGCAAAATTCTTAACCTGAAGCACTATTTCTGGGTTAGCGGAGTCTGTAATCTGAAGCGTATGTAACCTGAAGCGTATGTAACCCAAGGTACCACTGTATATTTAATTTGAATGCAGGATTAACACATTTGATAGGAGGCTACAGAGTGCTAAAGAAATGTGTACTGAAAATATATACACCACTCTCAGCTCCTTTGCAACGAGGTGACATGAGAATGAGGCAGAAAACTGGGTGCCTCTTTAGCAGAGGAAGAGAACGGTTGAGAAATCAAAGAACAGGTTTCAGCACAGCAGTATTCTGAAGCAGCTACTTGCTCCCCTCCACACACATCAGTGTCCAGGTTCTTGATGCTTGGGCCAGTTAACGCACATGGGAGGTGGAATGTTGTCACTTTGGACAGCACCCTGAAGTATTAAAAGAGGACGAGAGTGACTTTCTTTCAGTCAGTCTTCTAGGTAATGTCCAGAGTCACTTCCAGACACAGCATTGAGAGTCCCAAGTTCTCATGTCCTTGAGATTCCACAGCAAGCAAGAGATGTGCAACTTTGTCTGCAAAATGGTGGGCAAGCATAGACTTCATCAGGTTGTTCATCATCCCCGGCACCTTGACTGGATGGCTCTTTACAGATTTAAGGGCCACTACAGCTGCCACAAGGGGCACGGGTGGCGCTGTGGGTTTTAACCACAGAGCCTAGAACTTGCCAGTCAGAAGGTCTGCAGTTCGAATCCCCGTGACAGGGTGAGCTCCCGTTGCTCGGTCCCTTCTTCTGCCAACCTAGCAGTTTGAAAGCATGTCAAAGTGCAAGTAGATAAATAGGTACCGCTCTGGCGGGAAGGTAAGCGGCGTTTCTGTGCACTGCTCTGGTTCGCCAGAAGTAGCTTAGTCATGCTAGCCACATGACCCGGAAGCTGTACACCGACTCCCTTGGCCAATAAACCGAGATGAGCGCTGCAACCCCAGAGTCGGCCACGACTGGACCTAATGGTCAGGGGTCCCTTTATCTTTTTACAGCTGCCACAGCAGTCTATGTAAAGTTAACTCTGTGGCAAGTGGTTGAGTGCTGTGTGTAGCGGAATACAATGTGTGTTTTAGTAACTTACCCTCCTGGCTCCATCTGCCTGAGAATGTCACTAAGTCAGAAGCTGGGAAGCTGTGGGAGAACATACCTGAGAAAAGCACTGGCCATGGCCAACATATTGTTCCTCAGCTTTTGACATGGCAAGAATTTCAGATGCAAAGGGTGCAGGATGCCATCAATATCAGGGGGTGGGAACTCCTCAGGGAATTCTGGAATCCAATTGACTCAAGGGTCAGACTAAACCAACCAGATACAGTGGTACCTCGGGTTAAGTACTTAATTCATTCCAGAGGTCCATTCTTAAACTGAAATTGTTCTTAACCTGAAGCACCACTTTAGCTAATGGGTCTTCCTGCTGCCGCCACACTGCCGGAGCATGATTTCTGTTCTCATCCTGAAGCAAAGTTCTTAACCTGAGGTAATATTTCTGGGTTAGCGGAGTCTGTAACCTGAAGTGTATATAACCCGAGGTACCACTGTATAAAATACCGGGATAGCTGGCTCATTGGTTTGATCTTGAAATGCTGTTGTTGCATTATGGAGATGATGATAGTCATACATGATTGGTAAACAAAACTGCATACAATGGAACTCCCATCATCTAAAGTCTAAATATATTGCAGTGCTTTTTGTATTCCATTCACTGTGTTTCCCTCATGCAGCTTTAGGGCAAAGTGAGCACCCTTCCCATTTATCTAAACCTCACTGGTAAATTACAGCAGATATTGCTGGATATGCATGCAAATAGCTTTAGATACAATAAAACTTAATTATTGCACTGTTGATAAAAACCATTAACATGCTATGTCACTGATAATTAGAGTAATAATGGTTAACATCTCATCTTGTGCCTGCCATGCATTTACTGAAAAGCCAAATATGTGTAACACAGCCACAAAAGGAAAGGGGGCTGAGGGGAAAGATGACCAGAATGCAATCTCTTTGGGACAAAGGAACAGTTTTCAGGTGTCACAGCTCTTTGGAAACACACAGTGTGATCCACAGCGTTATTGGGAGGAAAAAGCTATAATCTATATTTTTACAGGTTGCAGCACAACTGGATATTTATTTAATTAACTTGTATTAAAGAGCACATCAGTTAGGATATCTGTGTGCCACCCTGGGCTCCTTTAAGAGAGTGAGACATAACATTTATTAATAAAATGTGTGTGTGTGTGGGGGGGGGGGTATCTGCGTCTTGCCTAAATCAATTGCCTAAAGCGCAACCACAGAATTAAAACAGCACCAAATGCAGCGTAGGCTGGCCCATTAGGGCAAATGGAGCAAACGGGGAGCTGCCCAACCCTCTGCCAGCGTTATCTGCTTGCCATCTTCCTTACAACTACTCAGGGTTTGGGTGTAACTGCCTATCATTGTGTTGCACAGGGCACTGCTGAAATGTGAGAATCCCAAGGTCTTCCAGTGCTGGTGACACCAACCATAGGATGGAAACCAACATTGAGCAAGCAAGACTTCCTTCCTTCCTTTTGCAGTTCCTGGCCTGCTGCCCCAATCTTCCAGAGCAGACTTTGGCAGATGTTACGAAGGGCTGCAAGGGGAAGGAGAGGAAGGGGACATTCAGTTGCATGAGCTTATGCACTGAATTCAGCCTCGCGGATTTCAGTTTGGTCAATGTATCAAAATATTTTAAGATTTGCTGCAGCCAAGGTTCAAATGTCTAAGCTTGGATGAATTCAAGATTGAATTGTTAAAAAACAGCAAGTGTATTCAATTTGCTACCAGGCCAGGTTCAAGGTTCCTGCATGAACATTGTTGCAAAGCACCTTCAGGACCTTCTGTCTTGATCACCCTCTGATGACTTGTGGTTCCTCACACCCCTGAAGGTTTGTTGGACTATTAGAAACTGATCCCTGTTGCAGGTCCCGTCCTGTGGAACTGCTTGTAGAGATTCCACATGAACCATTCATGTCTTGTTTTAGACATTTCCTAAAAACTGTGTTACTCAGTTGACGTGCATTTATTCTTTGCAATGCGAATTCATTTTTAACAACCCAAATTTATTGATGTTTTTGTTGCTTTTATTGGAACGTTTATGCTGTGTGCTGCCTTGCTGTGTTTTTATGCGATTGTGGTCTATAGGTTTTTCATAAATTGTAAGAGCATTTTGTGTTGGATTTTGAAGAGGGGTGTGTGCCTCTTCCTCTTCGCCAGTCTTCAGAAATAGCCATTGCTGCCGCCACCGCATCTCCTGGGACCAGTGTGCCATTGTGTGTCCCTGTGAGTGAAGGAACAGGGAGGGGATGGTAGTCCTACACCAGCCCATTCCCTTCGCCAGCTGCAGCTATCTTGTTAATGCAGCAGTGCCTCATTTACGCTGGCAGTCGCTGACCTCCCACAATCAGGCAGAGCTCACTGCTGCCAGAGGAAAGGAAGGACAGCTGCTTATAAAGATAGCCGGGCGAGTACGGGGGAAGACTGAGTTGGTGTGGTGTGGAAAGCGATGCTGAGAAGCATGGGGCAATGCAATGCAATGCAATGCAGCTCTCTCCTCACTCCAGCACTGAGCTTCTTTCACCGCTGGAGAAAGACAGGCTATTCCTTGGTTTTCCAAATAGGCACACAGGACACCAAGCCTCATACTTCCTGGTTAGGACAGTTCGTGGACTGATCCTAAAGTTTACAAAGCCTGAAACAGAATCCCCTCCAATGCACTCTGAAGAGTTTTGAAGACTGCTAATTAAAAAGATTTCTAATTCTGAACCATAGATCCGCTTGTCTCTCAAGAGAGAGTAACACCATGGGTCGTAATGCAGAAATGTTGACTTTCTGCATTAGTCAATTTGTTATTTTAATTCTGAATACCATTTTATTAACTTTACATTGATATAACAATCCAGCCTCAAGGGCGTCCTTATTAAGCGTTCCTGAATTCTGTTCTTAATGGCAAGCCAAATTGCTATGCTTTTATCCTTTCCTCTTTGATTTATAAAGCAAGCAGTAATTACACGTGGTGGATGCGATGCCAGCTCAATCACAACTGTTCTTCAGAGATGTGAAAGCAATGGGGGGAGGGGTTTCCAAGTATTAGTCTCCCATTTGTAGAGTGGGACCATTCATGCTGCATGTGGAGATCCTGTGTGCCAGAAGGGGCCAAGGAAGAGGAGAAAAACTGTGAATCCCCATGTTCTGCGGGGAAGTACTGGATTCTGAGAAAGACCCTGAAAACTATCAGAAGTGAGGAATGTATATGCACACAGCCAATGTGATACAGTGATTAAACCTTCTGGAACCTGGTGCCCTCCAAATGTTTTGGACTATAACTTTTCCTTGAGATGAGTTGTCGAAAACATCTGGAAGAAACCAGGACTGGAAAACTGGGTTAGCAGACTAAGACCAGTAAGATCCAGTTTCCGATCAGCTCTCTTCCAACCGTGAAGCCATTGCGAGGACTGGATGGATGCCAATCCTGCCTTTCACCTCACAAGAGGCACTTCCTAGGTTGAACAGCAAAGGCTGCAGCCATCTGCAGGACTAGCTCCAAACTTAGGGAGACCTTCAAACCTGTGAGCTGGGCAATTCTCAGTTCAAAAGATGCTGCAGCAGCTGAACAGCCTTCACCCAAGTAAACAGAACCAATGCAAAGAAGCTGTGTTTGTATCACTCACTTGATGAGAAAATAGAAGCAAATTGATGTACATCCAAATAAGCAGGTTACGGATGGATGCTGTCCACCTGCTTTGCATATTGAATGCTGTACTGAAATCAATGCAGGTCAAATAACCTACCGTACATGGAAACTTTGATGTAGATTTAAATGCAACCCACAGTACTGCCCCATCTTAACTAAGCATTAGCAAGCTTGCCCTCGTCCATTCTAAAACCACCACCAGCCACCTGACCAGGGTTTCCATGGGACTAGATGGGTAAGAGGTAGAGTTGTGTGTCACTATCATCAAGTTCACACTTTATACCAAGCCTCTAGGTCAGTGTTCCCCAACCTTGGGCCTCCAGCTGTTTTTGGACTACAATTCCCATCATCCTTGACCACTG
This sequence comes from Podarcis liolepis, assembly GCF_965112155.1. Classification (NCBI taxonomy): domain Eukaryota; kingdom Metazoa; phylum Chordata; class Lepidosauria; order Squamata; family Lacertidae; genus Podarcis; species Podarcis liolepis. The sequence goes on from NC_139559.1 coordinate 27,644,932, forward strand.
GTCTTGCTAGCGAGGGATGATGGGAGTTGTAGTCCAAAAACAGCTGGAGGCCCAAGTTTGGGGAACACTGCTCTAGGAAACTGGTCTTCAACTTGGAGGACCCAATACCAGGTTAGAGATGGTATTACCATCTAAGATGGGTGGCAACAGCAACAATGCAACTATAGGGTAAAAAAGAAATGGATCCCCAAATGAATGTTTCGCTTAAAGCTGGGCCTCAGGTGGGAAACTATTGAATACTGCTGATTTAGAAAACTCCCCCCAGTAGTTTCTTGTAGATGTTAAAAAGCATGAGGGACAACATGGAACCATGACTCACTCCAAAGACCAGCAAGTATGAGGTGGAACAGAAGACTACTGGAATTGATTATAGCAAGTTATCTGTGGGTTCCACCTTTTTATCTGCTGAGCTCCCATAGAGGCCCTTCACTACTCTAAAGCAATCCATTAGCTCACATTGTACAGGTGCAACATTGACAAAGTAGACAGATAAGGATCTGGTCCTCTGGCTGAGATTACCCACCCATTTAGCACATTGGTCTTCTTTTGTTGGTTTGAACCCAACCAGGTCATGGGACAGCGGCATTAAGAAATGGGTCTCCAAATGCATGTTTGGGTTAAAGGTTGCTCCCAGATCTTGAAAAAGTTGAAGACTACTGGCAGTGTTTCATGCAAAGCGTGTCCAAAATATGCAGCATTCACAAGAGGTGGTGATTTTTAGACAGTCTGTACAAATTGTATGATCATTAGGCCAATCAATGGCTATTAGCCACAACAGCAAAATTCACACCCCCCCCCCCCCCCATATTCAGAGGTTTCGTGGTGTGGAGCAACGAGCCTAATCATGTCCTGCTTGTGATCTTCCAAGGTACTGGGAAATTATCTGAGGCAGCATAAGCAGTTTTATTCTGATATATAGTTCTAGTATAGCTCCCATAATACTAGAACCCTGGGCCACCAATAAAGCCAAATGTTAGAAGATTCAATCGAGACAGAAGGCAATCCTTCACATAACCAACTATGGCATTTGTCCCCCAAGTGGTGATGGACACCTTGCACAGCTTTAAGAGAGGGTTAGACAAATTAACAAATGTGTCAGACTCAAGCCTATCAACAGAACATGGCCTTGCTTCCATTAACACATGCCCAGGCTGCATCAATACTAGACTGATATAATGTGAGTGCTGCTCTGGTTTGCCAGAAGCAGCTTAGTCATGCTAGCCACATGACCTGGAAGCTGCACGCCGGCTCCCTCGGCCAATAAAGCGAGATGAGTGCCGCAGCCCCAGTCGGCCACGACTGGACCTAATGGTCAGAGGTCCCCTTTACCCTTTTATAATGTGATCAGAATGGGTTTGCCTTTAAATAGTATTTAGAAAGGGAGGGGGTGGAACTAAGTCACCTGTAAGCCATCTTGGTTAATGAGTAGGGAAAAACATTTTAAGTAGGATGTAGTAGTACTGCCATTCACTTTTTCCTAAATAAACAGGAACATGCAATTTGAAATGCTGCATCCACACCCCTATGGACCTGTTGATGCCTTCAGGTTGTTTGGCTTCCAAAGCCTGCCTCAAGATTCATCAGACTAGCAGCCACAAATCACAGGTCCTTCTCAGTAGCAGTCATGTTATCTGAAACTCTCTTAAAAGGAGCATGCACGGCTGTTTTTGCTAGTTTTCAAGCAGCCCTTAAAAACTTATTTGCTTAAATCTGGATTGTATTCATAATATTGTAATCTGGATTTTAATCAACTGTGGATTGTTTTTTTTAAAAAAAACCTGCTTTGTTTTTATTTTAAAATTTGTTTCAATAGTCAGGAGGGCTTATTCCTCAAACATGACCCCTTAATGCCACCAATTACCTGACAGACTATATGCTGAAAAGTCTGCAATTTCACAGATTCTCTGTGAGAATGTGAGATAAAAGCTTAATGAAATGGTGAATATTATACGAAATTCGAGTTTTAACTGATATATTCAGATGTTGCCTGATTTGTTTAAAAGTGTATGAAGTCTTTCAGTGACAGCCATGCTTTGCTCCAACCCCAGCAGAGTAAAATTAGGATGAACACAGGTAGCAAGCTGTGGAGAAAAAAATATTTTATATGGCTTTTTTTTGCACTGGAGGTATACAGATGAGAGCTTCGCCAATGCAAGCTTTTATTGCAACTCACATTTTAAGACTTCACAACTATGAATCTATGGCAGTTGTAAAGACATATCTGTAGCTATGATATGGGTTATTTCCTTACAGGTGCTGATCAGAAAGTAATTCCTCCGACTGAAAATATTCAGATGTCCTGGCAAAATATATAAACTGCTTGAATCTATTTGCATTTATGTGCCCAGTTTTGCTTTTCAGCAAGTAAGGTTTCCTATGTGACAATCCTAACATAGTTGTTGAACAAATGATCCACACAAGTTAAAAGTCTATTTCTTCTGAACAATTTCAGTCATGGTCTGCAATTAGCACCTTAAACTGAACCTATAAAAACTGGCAAGAATAATCTGGAGTCCTAGCCAGAGTGTGAAGCATTCTAGACAAACTGAATTATCAGGGCTATTAAGACCTTCTTCCACATTAATTCAAGAAAAGGGACAATTAAATTCTAGCTTATGGCCTAATTGGCCCCCTTTTTCCTGCTTGAAGCTTATGCTGAATACTGTATTTCAACAGGTATTTCGTTATGTCATCTAAATGGTATGCTGCAGTGCTTCAGTTTCTAATTTTAGGGCTGCATTTTTGATGTATTGTATTCTTTGGCCATGTACACCACCTCTGAACATGCTTATTCCCTGCAAAATACAAAATAACTTCATAAGCACAAAGAAAAACAACCTTATGGAGCTCTCATAGTGCTCTCATTATAGGTCAGAAAAATACAAATGATTCTAGAGAATAAGGTCCCTGAAAATGTATCAGCTTATCACTAGAGCTGAAGTAAAGAGGAGGGGCTGACCAGATTCTTGCATGATTGCCAAGCATCATCGGGAGCTGTGGGGCTAGTGAAACTTGTACTAACCTGAACTATTTCAGTTTTCAGGGCTTGGATTGCTGCTAAATGGCAGCTAAAGAGTAGACATTGTTATGAGTTTACCAAAAAAAGCATAAAGTTTGATAAACAATCTAAGTAAAAAGAGGAAACTGTTTCCCATTTCAAATAGTATTAAATCATTTGTGATAACATTTGTAATAGACCAACATCACAGGCCATTTCCAATTTCCTTTACTCGCATACCAAAGCTAAGGTTAGACTACTCTATAACACCATCTAGCAAATAAAGCTATGCTACAAACACTGGAGTCAATGATTTAATTTTATACAAGTCAAACTACACATTGTATAAAGGTTACACGGCTGTGCTAATATTCTGTTATTGTTGCTAACTGGCTTGCTACAAACATTAGGGGAACTGATTTTATTTCTCATCCAGCTGCACAAATCATAATGGGAAATCTAGTTCTTGACTACCCATTAACACTAGAACTTAAGTTCAGTACAAGAAGTTTCAGCAAGTGCCATCAATTTTATGGGAAGTTAGCAACCTCTTATAACTGAGATACAGAATGTGGCAGCAGTTAAGACAACAACAAAACAACCAACCAAAGAACTTGGCAACTAAAAAGTAATGTGGTACCTTGAATTTCACTTGATGTTAGCTTTATTTTGTTAGGCAAAACTGCAGCATGCAAAGTTAGAGAGGATCATTTTTATTAGGTTGTCAATACTGCCTCAAGATGGTGACAAAGGAGCAAAGAAGTAACTTCTGGCAAGTTTGGGTACAACACAGAAGAAGTGTTCCAATTCAAACTCATAGTTGGCTTATCAGCTTTATAAGCATCTCTGACCTGTTCACTAAGGCTCTCATGCACTTTTAGAAGCAAGCCATAGCCTATTAATTCCAGTAATTTTAAATAACGGAAACATTTCTGAATAGTTACCTTTCCAAAAACCTTCTGCACTCAAAAGATTTTATATAAAACTCATTTTCCACTCCCCAGATTTCTGATGGGGCACTATTAAAAAATAATAATCAAGGATTTGCCCTAATTTCTACAAAAAGATAATCTTTTCCTGCTCTTTGCCACTTTCATAAAAAGTTTTAGATATTTCAAACTTTAGCGCCTCGTTTATGTGGTTTTCAGACTGCTTCTTTCTGCAACTAAGCAGGCCAACTTCGCCAATACTAACATAAAAAAGACCCCTGGCCTGGAATACAAATGTTCCATAATCATGTGAAAAGGGAAATGAGTTCCAGTATTAATCTTGTGAACTGGATCGTGAACGTGAGCGGGATTTTGAATGTGATCGTGACCGGGATCGCGATTCATTCCTCTTGGGTGGGGATTCTGACCGTGCCTTTGCTGGTTCATCCTGCATTGGCGAATTGGAACGAGATCTGCTCCTTGATCTTGATTTAGACTTTGCTTCTCCTTTACCATTTTCTTTTGGCGATCGAGACACAGACCTGGATCTGCTGCGAGACTTCTCAGACTTCTCTTTGGATCTGCTGCGGGATTGTGAACCCCTGTCAGATTTCATCTTAGACTTGCTCTTTGATCTCGACTTTCTACTTTTAGATCTGGACCGTGAACGATCTTTGCTTCGAGACCTAGATTTAGAGCTTTTCAAAAGAACAAAAGTTATTTACTTATTGCAAGTCTACACACAGAAGCCCATTTGTTTGGACGCATAGTAATTTAAATACCAATGTACAGTGTGAGCACTTAAGCTAGGAGAATATTTCTATCGGACACACCTCCTAATGCATTGTTGGCAAGACAGACAGATAAATTCAAATTCTCACCGAGACCGGCTTTTTGAGGCACTACGGGATCTACTGCGGCTGCTCCTACGACTTCTACTACGTGATCTCCTTCTGGAACGGGACCTAAAAAAGAAACACAGCAGCTATTTGGGCACCATGCACCACTGGCAAAACAGGACTTCTTTTTCTTCTCTCTCTCCCCCCCCCCCCAATCTGCTGAGAAGGATGTGCTGGGGACAAAAGCGGAATTTAATTGCACATACAGAAGTCCCAATCCAGAGTTCAATATGTCCTGAAGTTCCCACAAATTTATATTCTTGTGCACATATTAGTACAGCCAGCTAACTTGAGTAGTATAACATCTGAAGTGGGGACCCCTGTTACCCAGCACTGTAAGGTGTATTCTTCTCTATTCAGGGAAATAACTGCTGCATATCCCCATTTCCGGATTTAAGTCATACGCAGAAAATCTTACAAACCACATCAGCACCAAAGATACCTTGATCTACTGCCAGAATAAGATCTTCTATGGCTTGACCGTGGCTTGTCTTCAACCAGCCTGATCTTTCGTCCATTTATCTCTGTACCATCCAATTTGTCCAGAGCACGCTTCATGTCAGAGTAAGAACGGAATTCAATTACTCCTTCATTTGTGCGCTCTTTGTGAGCATCCGCATAGGTTACCTCACCAGCTTGCCTCATAAAATCCTGAAAAGAAAACTGAATGATTAAGTCTCTCCACAAACGTAGGAAGGGCACTACACTAGCTTCAGAAAAAAATCTCAGCAAGTTCAGCAAACTCAATACACATACTTTTCAAAGTTAAGTGGCATTCTTTAAAGTTTATGAGATTCAAAGAGCTATCTGATAACTTGCTTTAAAAATAAAAGATTATTGTGTCAACGTACTTTCAAATCCTGCCAACTACAGCGACTGGAAAGGTTTTCAACAATTAATCTGTATTCTGTGCGAACAGGTGGTCCATATTTATCTCTTCCTGATGCTCTTCGACTGCTATATCCTCCTCCACCTTTATCATACAAAGATACAAAGTTAGCAACCTTGTATAAAAGCAATGAAAAGTTAGTTTACTTTAGTTCACAAATTGCATTTACAGGAGTAGGACTTTATCTTTCTAATCCTGCAACAAAATTTTTAATTCGCCACATTTTATATATTAAGGGCAAATCAAAGACTAAAATCCTACAAGACTGTGCTCCTAAACTCTGTTAGAGAGTGACTGCTCCTTATTAGATTTACCTTGCTAAGTTTTATTTTACAGAACATTGTAAAATATAAAACTTAACTGATTACATGCATTTCTACATTTTACAAAAACGATTACTAGATTACACTAAGTACTTACATCACAGTATGAGGTATTTGGTGGTGGTTTGGCCACAACACACGCAAGGTAACAGTCACCTAGTTCAGTTTAACCAGTTTTGTCTAACCCTTGGAATCCTCACCATCACCCTGCGTCTAATGGCAAAAGGCTGCTGTCGTCATGGCTTCCGGTAAGGTCAGCCAAAGGGTCATAGGGCAAGGGTCACACAATGTATGGAAAAGCCATGGCCAATCAGGAAAGGCAGTCATCTTAGCCTCAGTGGACACAGCCTCAGCCCCACTGGTCACTTTTAAATTGAAACATCAAGGACTTGTTAAAAAGTTTGAATTGAACATGCAACAACTTTAAAAACAAACATACACATTTGCAAGAAATCCCACCCCCACCAGCAACAACACATTAGAAAAGATATTTGACTGCCTTACTGCTCTTAACCATTATATAAATAAGTCTGACGCATCCCAGATCCTTTCCAGGAAAAGCTAAACAAAATGGGCTTTGCATCAGCATGTAGTCATTTTATTTCCAATTCGAAATAATCGGTTTCTGTGAAAGCCAGCTATTGCCACCCTCAAAAGTCCCAACAGTTACTTATGCTTGGGAACATGAAGCAAAGTGCTTCTGAAGACAATACTTCTTAAAGACGGCTGTGCCTGTTTTAGGTTAGCTCCTCCACAGCACAAACTTTCTCTGAATTGCAGTATTTGCTATGCAATATCTGCACGGAATGCATTCTGATTAAGAGCAGTGAGTTCTTAATACAACCCACCCCCCACAAACGCCCCCCCCTTCTGCTCTGAGAAACCCCAGCCTAATAAATAAGGACCCTGAACTTTTTGAGTGCAGCTTGGCACTGCGGGTGCCTAACCCCCACCAGAAAACTCCCTAGGCTATGCACCCAAAGGGGAAGAAGTGAAGTAAAGCCCCTCCTAATAACCCTGCCCAATCCACCCACCCCCAACAAGGGGCCTACGATCCCTCCTCCCCAAGCCCCGCCGTGTCCCCTCCCCTCCGCTTTCCCCACATCCCGAGGGGCCAGTCCGACCAAACCCACCCCCCTTCTCTCCCTGCCTAACCTCCCTCCCGCCTGGTCCCTCCCCCGCGCCCTCCCTTCCCGCCTCCGCGCGCCTACCCGAAGTAGGCCGCGGCGGAGCAACACTCACTGCGGCTGCTGTAGCTGTAGCCGTCCCTGTCCCGGCGGGGGCCGCGGGCGTGCTCCACGACCACCCGCTCCCCGCACAGGTCCTTGCCATTCAGCTCGTAAACGGCGTCCTCCGCGTCCCGGGAATCCTCGAATTCCACAAAACCATACCTGGGGGGGGGGGGGGAGACGGGGAAGTTACCCTATAGGCGCGTCCCCGTGTCTATTCACAGGCATTCTTATAGGCATAATAAACACGAGCACGTCGGCGTCAGGCACGCGCGAACAACAACGGGCCCGGCCTGGTCGTGAGTCCCTGAGGCGCCGCTGTCAAAGGAGGGCCATTCCGTTCTCCCTCTCCGCTTCACTCCGCTGACGGGACAATGGGGGCTGCCGCCATTTTGAACGCGACGCCACGCGGCATGAGGGGAGGGGGAAGAAGCGGCGCCCCAAGCCCCACCACCACCCTCCGCGCCTCGCTCCCTCCCTCCCCGCCTTACTCGAGGAAGAAACCTTCCCCGCCCGCCGCCTCACCCGTTTTTCAAGTCGACCTCGAGCAAGCGGCCGTAGCCGCTGAAGAAGCGCTGCAGGTCCTTTTCCCGCACATGGTAGCTCAGGCGGCCGATATAGACGCGCGGCATCTCCCGCGACCTAGAAAGGGAGAAAGAAAAGGGGGAAAGAGAGGGAAGAAGGCGTGAGAGCCGAAAAGCAAGATCGGGCGCCGGCGGGACAAAAAGGCCTCGAGACACTCGCGGCTGCGGCCTGCTCCGCAGCACAATGGCGCCCCACCCCCGCGCGGGCTTTTATAGGGGTGGGCGGGGCATGGGCTGGGTCAATGGCGTGCGAAAGCGTCACAAAAGGGAGCCGGTGGGACGAGGGCGAGAGAAGAACAAGAGGCGCTGGGGAGTGCGCGTGCGCGCAGCTCTCCGGACGCTTCCGTCGTGCCGTATCTTAAGTTTGCGCTCCACCGGGCGCGGGGGGTGGGGGGGCAGTTGAAGATCATGTGAAGTAGTAATAGAATCGCTAGTTTGCGCATGCGCGTTGGCCCACGAGCCTAGAGCCGTTTCATTTGTACTACGTGCAGGCTTTGCTTTTAGAAAGCCATGGACGGGAAAGGGCGGAAACGCAGAGTGACGCCTAACCCCATTTACCCCGGAGTACGCCAACTGAATTAGACTTTTAGTATGTTGTCTTTTCCGTGCCCGCTGAAGTCCTTCATTTTATTATTTTTAAATAAATTTACTTTTAAGAATATTAGCTAGGTGCAGAATCGAAGAAATGGTACAAGGCATTTGCCATTTTTGGGCCAGTAACAGTTATTGCAAAGCAAGGTTGGTGAATGCAAGACACCAAGTAACAATGGATCCAATAACTGCTCCCCCGCAAGATCCCGCTCCTCATAAAAGCCTAATTTCGTAGTAGTTCGCACGCAGCGCATCCTCCACAATAACCCTTCAGCAAAACTGAATTACAAGTAGCAGACAAAGATGATGAGGCCATGAAAACTATTCTACATGGCAATATATAAAAGGATAAAATGATAATCTGTAAGAACAATGGACAAGACGGAAAAACATAAATGCAGATGTTAAGCGGTCCATTTTTTTATTTCTTGCTTATTGACATAACTGATAAAAGCCTTTTAAGTTGAGATCTTTCCCAGTCTGCACATCTACTGGAATTATTATTATTATCATTATTATTATTATATCACTTACTTCTTGTTGGTTTCCCTGGGCTCCATTGGTAGGATATAAATTTAATAAATAGCAAATGTGCATACCTTTGTTTTGTTAGAACACCATCTAATGTGGCTATCCAGGAAACCTAGCCCCATCATCTGCTGTCCTGTGGCCCTCAGCATCATTATTCTGAGGAAATGTGGCCCCCAACAGAAGAATGGCTCCCCACCCTGTTCTAGAACATGGTTTGCGTAGCTTGTTGAAGGTCCAGAGCACTGGTAGTGCTGAAGGGCCTAGTGTGAGACATAGCATACAAAAGGGCAGTGATGGTTGAGAGTTTGGGGGCAGCAGAATGTGGAAGAGCCCTAACTTAAAAAATAATAATTCCAAAATCAAAACTAGTGATTTTGTAGTGAGGGCAGAAGCAACTCACTGAGTTAGGGGGGTAGAGGGGGAAGGAATGAAGTTGGTGGAGAAGTTGGTGTGGGGCAAATACAATGGTGTAGCCAAACTGGTGTTCCTGCTTGTGTGTTTGCACTGCACCAACTTCCATGCCGCCTCTGCTAAGGAAAAGTGACCCACCCACCTTCCAGGAAGCTTGCATCTCAGCTCCATCCCACCTTGCTTCTGGGGGAGGGGATGAAAAAATTGTGGGTGTAGCCCCCTGGTGATTACTGGGTGGAGTGTTTGGGGCTACATAATTTTTGATTTTGATGCCCCTGTGCTAGATAGAGCTTAAAGCTTTTGGCAGATCTCTCAAAGCCCCCCTTTAAATATTTAAACTTCTCTAATATTCATTACCTCCTTAGTATTAAAATGCACTTGTCATTGCTGCTCTCAGACACGCTGCTTCATTTTGAAAATATACAGTTCCCTTGGGTTACTCTGTTTGTGTTTGCGACATTCAACTCTTAAGGCCTTTTCCAGAAAACATTAAAATATCCTACTTTTTAATACTCTTCAATTTGCAGGTTTCATCCTCATGTTTCATGGGCAAATCACCTATGTCTATTAACTTCACTAAGAAAACCCACCAGAGACTCCTACCTAAATCTCATAATGTGACTCCTGTCTCCTGGTTAATCACTAAGAGTCTAATTGCTGAGCTTCCTTGGAGGATGGAAAAAACGTGATTGGTTTCTGTGATGAAAAATATGCTCATTTTCTGCCACACATTGTAGGAAATGAGCAATTTACTAGCCTCAAGAGGTTTTACCAATAATCTAGATTGGCTCTGTGTTGTGAATAAGCAACATTTTCATTTAAGAATTTGTATGTTTGATGTTTTACTGCTTTTACTCACCTTTCTTTTTTTTAATATACATTTTTATTCATTTTTACATATATTTTCCAAACAGAACATATCATCTCATCTCATCTTATACAACATTTTGGCTATTTTAGCCTGAGACTTCCATAAACCACGTCTAATGATTTTCAAACCTCATCTTTTAATCTTAAATTTGTTATCCTAACTATTACTTTTAATGATCCATAACTTAAAATCCATTCTCATAAATCTTTTCTGCAATATTTCATACAGTTCTCCTTGTAAAACTTCTTGTAGTCCTACAAGCATAGTGAGTTGGTTACAATTGTCTTTCAGATATATATGTATATTTACTCCAATCTTTCAAGAATTTCTGGTCCTGCTGGTTTTGAATTCTCCCTGTCATCTTATCCAATTCTGCGTAGGCTGTCAATTTCATCTGCTATTCCTCTTTTGTTGGTAGTTTTTCCTGCCTCCATTTCTGTGCCAATAATACTCTTGCTGCAGTTGTCACATATAAAAACAGTTTTTTATCTTGTCTTTTAATGTCAGTGCCTACAATACCAAGTAAAAATGTTTCTGGGTTGGTTTTTGTATAAATGTATATTTCAACATCTTTTTCATCTCATTATAAATCATTTCCCAGAAGCCTTTCACTTTCTTACATTCCCACCACAGATGATAAAAAGTGCCTTCCTTTTCCTTACATTTCCAACATTTATTACTTATTTTATACATTTAAGCTAATTTCACTGGTGTAATATACCATCTATACATACTCACTATTTTATTTTTTTATACATAGCAGTTATCAGTGGCCATATAGAAATCATAAACACGGAGGCCTAGGCAGCGCACTCTGAGGAAGCTTTACAGGGGTTCATCAACGATTTCCCCCAAGTTCTGCCTTACTATCAGCTTGATGAAGATCAGCTTCCTGGGTCAAGATGTCGCCAGCAAGACGTCAGCATTGGTGACCACATGCTTGAGGTGGTAGATGATTTTGTATACCTGGACTCCGCCATAGCCAGCAATCTTTCCATCGATGTTGAGCTGGTCAAGGCAGCTACAGCAATGGCTTATCTCTCCAAAAGGGGATGGGAGAATGTGATGCGAACAACCAATACCAAGATGAAGGTTTCCTAGGCTTGCATGTGGCGCACACTGTTTTTATGGTAGTGAATCATAGGTAACTTATATTCGCCAGCAGCATTGCCTCAACACCTTCCACATGCACTGCGTCAGGAAGATTTTGGGATATCACATGGCAGCACAGAATCTCAAACCAATATGTGCTCTGCCCAGCCCATGTTTCCAGCATGTTCGCACTTCTGTCTCATGCTGCCTTGGTCATGTCTATGCTGCCTTGGTCATGTCCACAGAATGGGAGATGGTAGGATCCCCAAGGGAGCTGGCTTCAGGCACCAGGCCCATTGGCAGACCAACTCCACATTACAAAGATGTCTGCAAACATGACATGAAGGATGGCAATATTAACCCCACTGTGTGGGAATCCTTTGTGGGTGACCACAGCACCTAGAGATAGTTCATATATCTTCAGGAGTGACCAGAGGAAGAATAACTGCTGGGAGGAGCACCGAAAGAAGATATACTTACATCAGTACAACAGGATGCCTTCATCTGCCCCAGCTGCAACAAAACTTGTCTCTCCTGTATTGGTGTCCATAGCAGTCACTGTAACTCTCAGTCTGACTTTACCCCACAAGGTGCCCTGTTCCATTGTTCCATTTTGTAGCTGTTGGGATTTAAAATAAGAGATTTAAATAAGTATCTTTTGCATATTGGAGACAACAGGAGTTTGATTAACTGTATCTAACTGTTTAAGAGTGTACTTCTGTACTTCAGTGACACTGGCTTAAGTTTTTGTGGAAACCCTACTGTTATGTACTAAGCTTGGATCCTAGAACAATAGGCAAGTAGGATCCTAGAATGCAACAACTGATTGGCTTGCAGGAAAAGACCAATCAGGCTCCAGGAGGGAAGCAGAATCAGCCAATCAGATGGGACTCATTGTATAAATAATGTATATAAAAGCCTGAGGTTTGGGGGGCAATTCAATCACTGTCCTACAAGCTACAATAAAGAACATGAAATCACTACAGGACTCCAAGTATATTTCACCTACCATGCTGGCAGAACATGAGATTAGCAGCTGGCATGAAAGAGACTCTAGGGTGGGATTTGCTGTGCCTACACAACTGCGCTAGTTGTGTAGCAGCCAAAGTGAGGTCGGACAGGGCAGAAGGCGATTTTGCCCAAAATCCTCTACCCAGGGAAAAGGACCCTCTGGTTCACAGACCAATCTTTGCCGCCAGAGTGGTCCAATTTGGCCACTGGGGCTGAATGTTTTTAGGAGACTCCTATTCCCCTCCTAGGGCTATCATTTCCAAAGTAGATTAACAATCAATCCCTCTTTCAGGGGAGCTCTGGGAATTGTAGCTCTGTGAGAGGAATAGTGATCTCCTAACAACTCTGGGCACCCGTAACAAACTACAGCTCTTTTTGAGGGAAGCCATGACTACTTGAAGTGACTTGGCCCTGCGTTAAATGTACAGTTGCAGATGGGGTCCGAGTTCTAGAGATCTGTCAGCCACTCACTAAATAACAACTTCTCACCTGCATAATTATGAATTGCAGATCTGCAGTACTGTGTGTCACACTACCGTGAGAGAGGAACTGAAAGCAGCAAGAATCTCACAGAATGGAAGCCTGTGGCGGGAGGGAGGGGGGGGGCAGTGCAAGTGCCGTAAAAAGAAAATCCAATCATTCTCTCCTTTCCTCCTGAAGGTAGAAGCAAAGCTCTGTCTGATATACTCAGATACAAGGCTGTGGAAGTCAGCGATAAATCATAATCTGCTAGGCAGAAATCAGTGGTCTGGTAACCTTTATTGGACTCTTTATTGTCAAACCAATAAAATATATCTCTTCCCCTAATTTGTCTGTTCTGCCAAGAGCTAATATTTGGCTATAGCTTATTGCTTATAATCTGTTGTCAAAGAAGGCTTCCTTGTAAAATTGATGGGATTTTCCCCCAGAACTGGCCAGCCGGGAAAATACCCATTCATATTAAGGAGATAGCATAAAATAACCGAATAGCCTTTATCTTCTAAACATCAGCTATTCAGCAACAGATTGCTTTGTCAAAGTATAGATTTTGAAATTCTTTCCACTTTGCGGTTAGAATCGTGAAATGGTATAAAATGTGGTGGCTAGATTTTTGACTGAAATGAGCCCCATGGAATAGCTTCATACTAATTTATTTTAAAAATGCCCTGTCCTGTTTGCCATTGTGAAATAATATCTGGGCAGACAGCAACACAGAGAAAATGAACAGAAAATGAAATATAGAATTGCACAGCAAATGAATCACTAAATGAAATTCAGTTTGTACCACCCTCTCACTCTGAGCTCTTTACGCAAAGGCTTGATGGAAAAGGATTGTTTTCCCCTGGTGATGGTAGCTAGTTAATTCTGGCACTAGTCTAACCTGCAAGGGGAGGGTATTCCACAACTCAGGAATATTCCAAAACTTTTTTTGACATGCTGTTTTCCAAGCATGGTAGATGTACTCATTTATGACAGAAGTGAACCAACTGACTATTTAAATATAGTCTTGCAGATGCATTAATTTGGCAGGTGGAAGAGGAAGAGATCTTTCTAGAAGGAAAGAATATCCAGGATCTAGGTGCTCAATGCTAAGAAAACTTGATGTTCTTCAAAGCATCTCAGCCTGGAATTGCACACGCGAAACAATAATCTGACCGATGGGTAAAATATTACGTATTTCTATTAATGATTTGGGGAGTAATTGAATTTTTAAGGTAAAATGTTAATAGCAAAGAAAGTATAAAAGCAACCTCTTCTTCCAGCTATACAGTAGATTTAACCTTAAAAAATGATAATGGTTGTCTCTGTACAAATTCTGAGTTATGGCACAAGCATTTGTAACTTTTACACAAATTATCAATCACCTTTCCTTTGATCCCAGTAATTTCATACACATTTTGGATTTATTGGTAGATTAGGAGCTCACATTATTCTGCTGATTGACAAATTGCCAGCAGAGAGCGCTGCAGACAATACATTAAATCCCAAACACTGCTTTTGGCTTTGTATTAGACCAATGCTTAATTTGTTAGTAGGTCATCGATAATTTTCAGTTATGATACTATGTGTGTTTTGGAGACATGGTAGATGTTGCTAAAACACCTCAGGCGTCATTCAGAATACCAATATTTGCACAGAAGCATTCAGGCTTAAATGTGAACTAGGGGCGTTTATACATGTATGCATGTATTTATTTATTTATTTGCTATCCCACATTTCATCCAAGGAGTTCAATGTGACTTGCATGGTTTTCCCTCTCTCCATGTCATCATCACAACTCTTGGCTCAAGGCCACCCAGTGAGCTTCATGGCCAAGTGGGGATTTGAACCCTTGTCTCACAGGTCCTAGTCCAACACTCTAACCAATACAACATACCGTATGAGTAGGCAAACTATCTGGCCCAATTGCCTTCTCAATCTGGCCCGTGGATGGTCCAGGAATCAGTGTGTTTTTACATGAGTAGAATGTGTCTTTTTATTTAAAATGCATCTCTGGGTTATTTGTGGGGCATAGGAATTCGTTCTTTTTCCCCCTCCCCACGAGGTCTGAGGGACAGTCCCCTGCTGAAAAAGTTTGCTGACCCCTTGCATACTGTCTCCCTTGTATAGCTTTATCAAACCGTTTCTTTAGCAGCTGTGCAGTCCTGACTCCCAGGGAGGCTTACATATTTAAAACTTATATATAGTGAACTTTAAGAAAGATGAGTTTGGCAGGCAGTTAAATGCCCTTAAAAATGTTTTTACTGGGAGCTGAAAACAGACCAGAGGCAGCACCAGACAGGAATGGCTTCCTGGGCTAAATTGGGAGGTCGGGAAACTAGATAGTCTGGTACTGACGCAATTTCAGGCTTTTGCCATCAGATGTCAGTATACTGAAATAAAAGTAGAATAAAATAAAAGCTCCTCTGCTCTTCAGATTTATTAAGGCAATCGTCTTTTTCTAAGCAAAATTGCTTCCTAAACATTTTGTTTAGCAGCAATCAGTGAGAACACTCTGTCTCCCTTTCACTCTCTTTTCTCTTTTGTGCTGCCTTCACTGTTTTATCCCTTTTGCAGCATTCGTTCCCTTGATTCTTCTCGTCTGTTTCCCATCCACTGCTGCCCTCGCTTAGCAAAGCCAGATCTCTGTTGCCTGTAGATATGCCCCTGACAGTCACACATCCACATTCCACATTCCACTGACCGTGTTCACAATGGTCAAGGTGGGCGACACACTTCCGTTGGCAACTAGTTTCTGCAGTTGGGTGTGTGTGTAAAAAAGACATTATCCTCACAATACAAAAGGTCAATTTTGAAGAAGGATCCCTGAATTATCTACAACCCAAGTTACTATTGAGCTGCACCCAGGTCCAGTAAACCCTGTTGGGATAAACCTGATAAAGTGGCCAACCAATTAGGGGTGAAGAATAAGGCTAAGCCTGTCTAATTTCCACTTTCTCAAACAATATGTGATCCAAAAAGACAGCTATCCTTTGAAATTTGCACTTATCCAAATATTGTGGTGGAGTTCTCCAACCTCAAAATGGGAATAAAAATGTGTACAACTCAGGGAAAGGGGCCATAATAATCCCACCTGCTGGCTGCTGGGGAAAGGCTGCACAACAGATGCTGACAGGTGGGCAGGACAACCCAGCTGTCAATCACCTGATGTCAAAGTTGCGCTGAGAAAACCCTCCATGCATACATGTACACCAAGGGGTTCTTTCAGACTTTGTAATGACCCAAAGCTTAGTTTGGAGTGCACAATCTCAGCTGCTTATTCATTTACAGCTTTTTTGCTGTTTAATACTGAATATATCTAAGACTCCAAGATATAATAATAATAATTTATTTATTTATACCCTGCCCATCTAGCAGGGTTTGCCCAGCCACTCTGGGCAGCTCCCAAAAAAAATATTTAAAACACTATAGAACATCAAGCATTATGCCGTGACTCTTGTTCCACACCAGGCATAGGCAAACCTGGCCCTCCAGATGTTTTGGGACTACAATTCCCATCATCCCTGACCACTGGTCCTGTTAGCTAGGGATGGTGGGAGTTGTAGTCCCAAAACATCTGGCAGGCTGAGGTTGCCTATGCCTGTTACACACACACACACACACACACACACACACACACGAGCTTGTAAGATCAATTCTGTCCACCTATTCCCAGAAGCTTGTTTTTTCCTTCCCAACCAGGAAAACAAAATACCTACCTTTGATCCAACGGATGGTTAGGCCATGGCAGCTGCCCAATCGCAACATTTTGATTGTGGAGCAAAAATTTCTTTCCCCCCAATATCTCAAAATCAGCCCATAGCAAGCCTGACTTTTATGAGGGAGTAAATAAGGCACAGGCCAATTTTGTGGCATCTGAAAGTATCATTAAGGACCAGGCAAACTTGCTGTGGCATGTAATAACTTGCTGTCTCAAAGCCAACCTCAAGATAAGATGACACCTGATACAGGCCTGGATCAGCAAAAGAGAAAAAGAAAAAAAGAGCAAATGTAATATCAGCCAGCAAAATATTAGCCTCGGTGAGATGAAAATGTAAATGTTTCTCCTCCTGCGTTGCTGGTGAGGCTGCAGAGTAACCTTTTTCAAGGCTGCGCTGTCGCTATCATTTATCATGGACCAAGTGTTAACAACACCTTTTCCCCCTTCTCCTTTTAATAATGCTGGTGTCATCGGAGGAAGCAAATGGAAACCAGATAGTTCGAGACGATAAGGCGTCATTTGTAAACAAGAAGCGTGCTCCCTGCTGAATTTTCCCGCGGGCATAGAAATGAAATTAGCCTGTCATGATTAAGATCTTTGTCGTCCCCTGTTGGAAGCAGAGTCGCTGTTGCCATTGCTGCCTATTGCACACTTTACAGTGTGAAACAGGGACATTACCAATATGGTGCTTGGAAAAGAGAGCTGCAGCCCTTTATATTCATGTATACTTAGAAGTAAGGCCTGCTATGTTTAATTAAATTTACTTGTGGCATAAATGTTGCAAGGGATTGCAGTCTTAGGCAGCATATATTTAATTGGGACGTGGGTGGTGCTGTGGTCTAAACCACCAAGCTTCTTGGGCTTTGCTGATCAGAAGGTTGGCGGTTCGAATCCCCACAATGGAGTGAGCTCCCGTTGCTTTGTCCCAGTGAGGCATCCAATCATAGCCGGCATTTTTATCAAGGCTTATAGTTTGATTAGGGTCTGTATTTTAAAATGAGCTTAAAGATTTTACCAGCTGCCTAAGTACTTTGGCAAGATGTTTATCCTCCTGGACAAGGGGGCCCCCTGATTTATAGCAGAAAACAATTCTCAAAGTCGTAAAAAGGGAATTACAGGCTGAAGACCAAGGTTACACTGACCCTACATAATTAATGGTTGGTAAACAGTAAAATAAAACCATGTGCCTTAAACTTGAGTCATATCTTCCTAAGGTTAAAGGCCAAGAGCAGATGGAAAAGAAAGCAACTGGCTGGAGGAGTGTAAATAGAAGGAGAGGCTTTTTTCCTATTTTATTTTGAGGCTGTAAACTCTTCCTTCCTATTACTTTGAGAAGGCTTATTCTTCTAAAAAGCTATCTATGATAATGTATGAAATATACTAGCTTAAATATAATTATGCAAAGGATCTAGAAAGAAAGAAATGTTAAATTCTTATTTCATAGAGTCATATTGCTGTAGGAGACCAGAGGGGCAAATGAGCCCAGCCCCCTGCCAGACAGGAGACGCCATCAAGCACTCCTGATATATGGTTGTCAGGCCATTGTTTAAAGACCTCCAAAAAGGAGATCTTTCATGATGATGCATGAGAATGTGAACCCAAGATCCCTGACATCTGTCTAAGATAAAAATTTAAAACTATTAACCATCTGTTTTGGAGGGCAAGGAGGGCAAGAGGTGAGCTGGTAATTAAGGTTCCTTGTTGAGACAAATGTAAGATATATGACTACTTATTTGTCATTTATAGATAGAAGAATATATAGCTTTTTGTATCCCATAAAAGGCAATAGGAAATGGGTGTATCTTTTAGGATTCGTTATAGCAATCAGCCAATAGGAAATTCAACCAGGCTGATTGGACAGAGGCAGCCAAAGGAGGAGCAAGGGGCCTGGACTGAGGGAATATAAGTGCTGGCCATAATGACAGGAGGCCAGGCCAGAGCTTGGTAACCATATACCACTGTGCCTCTCATTTATTTGTCTGACAAATAAATAATTATTTTAATTTCTCTATTGCTGCGTTGAATATTTCATTCCAGCTAAGTGTTAACCACAAGCAGGGTGCTACACCAGCTCCTGCCAACTTAGCAGTTCAAAAGCACACCAGTGCAAGTAGATAAATAGATACCACTGCAGCGGGTGCTGTGGTTTCCATCACGGTGTCCCATTGCTCCAGAAGTGGTTTAGTCATGTTGGCCACATGACCCGGAAAGCTGTCTGTGGACAAACGCCGGCTCCCTTGGCATGAAAGTGAGATGAGCGCCACAAGCCCATAGTCACCTTTGACTGGACTTAACCGTCCAGGCGTCCTTTACCTTTACCTTATATTTAATTGGGAAGAAGCATCCCTTATTTTTAACTTTTTTGTGGCATGATAGACATAGGTTCAAATTGTTGGGCACAATCCACTGGGTCTGTCCTCTACTGCAAGCCCCATTGAAATGAATGGCACTAGGACAAGAGTGGCTTGGGAAGTGACCCCTTCCATTCCAGCAGTGTTTGCTCAGGAGATATTTCTGTTGGCCTGTGATAGCCACAATGGTGTCCTTCAAATGTTGTTGGATAATAGCTTCCATGATTGGAGGTTACTACAATGGCTTCTTTTGTCTGTTCTTCTGGTATTGTGCAATAGTATTGTGGGATTTGATGCATTACATCTGTTCATTTCATACTTTGTGATTCTGTGCACTTTCAAAAGTATGTAGGCTCAGTGACTGGAGGAGGGAAAAGAACCGTGCCTGCTGTCCCTGGTGTCTGTGGGCTCAGAAGGAGACATGAGTAGTATCCATCACAACTACAGTTGTACCCAAGGCCAATCTTCTTGGTGACCAGGAAGCTTAATGGAAGATATGAATAGAACCCTCTGTGGATATATGACCACAAATTCTTCTACATGATCAGAAATCCTGTTAAAGCCCAAGCAGACTAGCGCTTGCATTAGTACGGTTCTATGCAGGGCTCTGTTCGCACCTTCAGCTGAATGCATGGAACAACAGTGTGGGATCTTTTTCAACCTAAGGGTTACATGCCTTCATGGGGAACCTTCTGGGATTCTGGGGTTGGTGGACCAGAGACAAAAGCAGGCAGAGCAGTTTTGTATGTAGGCTACATTCTGGCCACACAACGTTTACACCCACCTGCACACCTCTCTATCCTGGCAAGCAAGAGGCATTTTTATAGTTCAAGAAAATAGTCCATCCACACAAAAGCATGCAAGGAGGGTGCAGAGCTGGGCCAGTGAGGGCTGTAGCCTGTGGAAAAGGTATGTACTCCGTGGAAAGGGTGGGTGATCTGTGGAAAGTTGGCTGAAGGACTCCAAGGGGTCAGATAAGGATGCCGCACCTGCTGTTGAGGTGGGTGCAGGGGACATACTTTGTGAGTATGGGGACAGTGGGTGCAATCCCAGTGTGGTGTAGTGGTTAAGAGCAGTAGTCTCGTAATCTGGGGAACCGGTGTGTGTCTACCACTCCTCCAGCCGCCGCTGCTGGGTGACCTTGGGCCAGTCACACTTCTTTGAAGTCTCTCAGCCCCACTTACCTCACAGAGTGTTTGTTGTGGGGGAGGAAGGGAAAGGAGAATGTTAGCCGCTTTGAGACTCCTTAAAGGGAGTGAAAGGCGGGATATCAAATCCAAACTCCTCCTCCTCCTCCTCCTCCTCTTCTTCTTCTTCTTCCTCTTCTTCTTCTTCTTCTTCTTCTTCTTCTTCTTCTTCCCTCCATGCACTGAGTCTATGTATTTTTGGAGAGTAAACAGGGCTAATGAGGACCTTCATGTTCATGAGAAGGCAGCTTAAATGGAAATCCAGTGACTGGCCTCAGGTCTGCCAATGAGCTTCATTGCTCAGTATGGCTTTGAACCCTAGTGTCATCCTTGAAGTCTTTTGTGAGTGATGTAAGATGAATGGCACATCCTTCTGCTCTGTGCAACAAATGCATTTCCTTCCTGACCATTGGCTGGAAGCTCAGTGAATAAAGGGCTTTTGAGCCTGGGAGTCCTCTGGGGAGCAGCATTGCCAGATGCTACATCCAAGGAGCTGTTTCCTCATGGTGTTATCAAGTTATTTATTTTAATAATGTCAGGAATGCCATATCTTTGAATGATCTTCAAGTGTTGGGAAGCTATAGCAACAAACCCCCGAACAAACAAAATGATAAGATCAATAGCAGAAAGCAGAACGAAGCTGAGATGGAAAATGCGTCTCCCAAAAGGAAGTCCCAGATGTTCTTAGAGATCTATTCCATGGGGATGCTTATTCCACATTTTGCTTGCGACTCGTTTGGCCAGGCTATGCTTTGAATTGGGCAATCTCTCTTTTTATCACCTGTTATTTCACACACATTATTTTATTTTTTTCAGATCAAAGCTCTCGTTATTCTCTTTCTCTCTTTGGGTGTTGAACTGTAAAATACCTCTTCTGGGATAAAAAAAAATTCCCCATGAAAACTTGGCACTGTTGTAAAAAACAGAAAACTCAAGATTGTTGGACTCTTTAGTTTTGGCAGGGAAGGGGGAATCAGACACTTTTTCACACTGAAAGCAAAATATTTTGTTCCCAAAGGTCATTACATCCCAGCTGCACGAAATACTTTTTTTAAAAAAAGTTCATCAACTTCTACAAAGGACTTAGCAAACAGGCAACTATCCCTTTAGCCTTAAATAGTTTTAGTTTGGGCCTATTACAAAACAGCACTGGTGTTCCTAGGGTCAGAATTGTGTAACACTCAACTGTTTTAATTCCAGTTCATAACATGGCCTTATGGTGTAGCGAAACAGATACTATAAAGTGGTTAAATGAATGGAAAGGAAGATGTTGACCTGTCAGTAGTTCTTTTTACCTTTTGGTGTTCTCCTGAGTATTCTGACACCTAAGAGGGGCTTATTCATTTCATGCCTTTTCCAGGGTGCACATGGTGTGTGCATCTAATTAACATTCCTCCTCACAAAAAAGTGGTACTATCAAGATTCTCTGCAAACACAGCCATGAACCAAAGCGAAATACGTATTACTTAATTAATCATAATGAGGCTTTTTTTCTTCTTCTTCAAATACAGCTCAAGAGAGCATTAACATTCAGACCCTCTTAGAGCCATATCAAATGCGACTTCTTAACATTTTGAATTGATAGTGGCAATCAGGACTTGACTTTTCAAACACCAATAGGGCAAGGAGGTTCCGTTTTAGATAAATTCAGGGATTTGAAGTTTCTGGACAAATTACACAGGACTGGATTAATCCTCAGGCTAATAACCCTTTTTTAAGGCTCTCAGTTTCCCAGCTCAGTTACAAAACCCACTGGATGACCTTGGGCTGGCCAGTCTCTCTAGGCCTTGGGATGGGGGGGGGGGGGCGGAATCTATGGTAAGTGCTTATATGACTTTGCCACAGCTAAAGCCAGCAGAAAAACCCAAGCTAAACCAGAAACAGAATAAATCAGTGTAGTGAATGATTTAGGCTTGAAGATATTGTCAGTGGCATAGGAAGGGGTGTGTGTGCAATGCCCCGGGTGTCATCACTGAAGGGGTGTGTGTGACAAAATGACAAAAATATGTGTTTTTAAAATAAAATGTGTGTGGGGTTTTTTTTTTAAAAAAAAATTGGGGGCTCAAGACACTTTTTTTGGAAAATATAATATTATTTAAAATGAGTTTAATAACTTCGTCTGACAATTAATTAACATCAACAATTCAACATATTGTTACTTTTAGATGGTTTGTTTAGTGATTTTAGGATTATTATTATTGCTGTTTATTATAATTACCATATTTTTTGCTCTATAAGACTCACTTTTTCCCTCCTAAAAAGTAAGGGGAAATGTGTGTGCGTCTTATGGAGTGAATGCAGCTATTGCGCAGCAAGAGAGATTGCTGCTTTCACTGCGCAGCGATCCCTCTTGCTGTTCTGGCTTCTGAGATTCAGAATATTTTTTTCTTGTTTTCGTCCTCCAAAAACTAGGTGCGTCTTGTGATCTGGTGCGTCTTATAGAGCGAAAAACACGATAATTGTACCCAGGCCCTTCATACCCTTAACCGAGGCCTGAAAATAGGAAGCTGATAAAGGTAGTGGAGACGAAACTATTTTTCTAAGGGAAAATATGTGTGCATTTGAGCTATGAAGCCACCAGAATTCAGAGAGCAGATTTTCAGACTTGGTGGATGTGGTGGGGTCCTGACTCAACACTGCCCTTTGGGCTGCAGTGTCACTGTTGCTCACTGGGACTGATAAAGGGCAGCACATGGGGGCAATAAGGGCAAGGGAAGTACCAGGTGGGAGGTGATGAGCACAGGTGTGTGTGCCCACTTCTGCCACCAATATAGGGCTTTCTTCACTCACTGCTATCTTGCCACGCCCTACTCCAGTCCTAGTGAACGGCAGTGCAGACAGATGTGCAATGCAGGGATGACACCCCTTCTCACATGCCGTGACTGCACATTTTATAACCAGAGCCACTTGTTAGCAGAGCGTTACTATTCAATCAGCTTATATCTGTAGTGTATATATATATCCATGATCATTTTAAGCTCTGTCTCTTGTATCTGTCAGCATGAGCCTGGTGCAATAGTATAACTGTACTACAGAAATTCTTGGTGCCACAGAATTGAGCATATTTTCAACTGAAGATGCAGCTGAAAATTGAAGAATGTTCATTCATTCATTCGTTGTCCAATTTGGTATCAGCAGAATTGCAGTTTGCACCGAGAGTTACTGGAGATTGGTTGGTTGTATTTCTAGGGTTTCATTGTAGGAGGTGAGAAATGAGCTCATACAATCACAATATTGCTATCATTCTCATGTCAGGTTATGGAATCTGAAGCGGGATCCCTGTAATAGAATCCTTGGAAGAAAAAGCCATTGTTTGGGTGGAGTCGTAGGCAGCTGAATTTGTGGAAGCTGCAGTGTAAGGTGAACAGAATACTGGAGAAAAATTACAA
The DNA here is from genome assembly GCF_965112155.1 of Podarcis liolepis. Lineage (NCBI taxonomy): Eukaryota > Metazoa > Chordata > Lepidosauria > Squamata > Lacertidae > Podarcis > Podarcis liolepis. The sequence goes on from NC_139559.1 coordinate 27,668,397, forward strand.
GAGGCTCAATACGGGGGCAGATATGGCTGCAAGCCAGGAACTGATCAACCTGCCTCATTTCCACCAACGCAAGAGTCTATGGATTTGGAGCCCCAGGATTGCAAGGAAGATGGGGAGCTGCCTAGATAGGAAGGAAGGCTAATTCCAGACTCAGGTGCCAGCGAAAGGACCCCAACCTTTCTGGACTCCAGACCCATTGTAGGCATCATAAAATACTCATTTCACAGAAGAAAAACTGGCAAAGCTTAGAACCCTCTCCCCAGTAGCAAAATACACCCCATAACAAACACAGACAAAAATAGTAGGTAGTCTCTCCCACAAACCAGCAGTCCTTTTTTAAAAATAGGAGGGGACAATGGTGGACACCAAGTGGGATATCTGAGGGTGCCTGGGTGCCCATGGGCACTCCATCGGGGACCCCAGTGCTTGGAGGACACAACTGCCAAGATCGCATGGGGGCTGGTGTCAGCATCATCCAGGCAGAAACTGTTAGTTCTTGAAGCAGACTTTACAGTTTCACCGTTTCTGGCCCACCTTCAGCGGAGGAGGCCATGATTCTACAAGCACTTTGGTTGGTTGTTTTCAACAATTGTACTTCCCAAGAAAAAGGGAGCTCAAGGCAGCACCCATTAGATAAATGGAACTATTTTAATGTCTCAGCAACAATAAACTGAAGCAAGTTCATTGACACCCTCTCCGCAAGAGCAGAATGGCTTATGAACATTCTGCCTTCTCATGGAAACTTCTCTCTGGGCTCACCACCACCTTTACTTCTGGGATACCTGGGGTGATCAGGCTGATGGTGGTCTTATGACATAGAAGGAACTCAAGAACAAGACATTGGGCTGCAACTAAGGATCTGGCTTCAATGGGAGGCAAGGCTGGGGCATCCTTAATCCTGCTGGCCTTGAGTCCTCACTAGGGTGAATCTGCTCCTACTTAGTCCAGCATATGAACTCCCCCCTGCTCAAAGAGATTCCATTCAACTTAGGCTCCTGGAACTGGCAGGTCCCAACAGGTACTAGATAAGAAGTTCCATCTGGCTGAGAGGCACAGAGAGAACCAGAGTCAAGGAGAGTCAAAGTCAAGAGTCCATCTAACAAGCAGATAGAAGGAAAGAGGAATTGGAAAGCCCAGGCTGAAAATGCAGAGTAGGCATTTGAGCTCAAGGCCTCATGGACTGCTGTTCAGGCAAAGATCCAGGCCTGGTGTGGAAGTATTTACAACTAAGCCAAGTCAGGGGAGGATAGTTGGGGTGTAGCTGTGCTGGGAATAAAATGCGACCCCCTTCGTGAGTGAATTGACCTAAGGACCAGTAAGCCACTGGTTCAACTAGCAGTTAGCTATCTTTTCTAGACCCCAAAGCCTCCTGAATCTATGCCCAATTGAATAGATAAATTTAAGCCATTTCCCCTTTCCTGCAAAATGTGTGTCATTAGCTTTTCGCACATCATGAGAACCTTGAAGATGCTCTGAGGCAAGACAAGGCAATTAATCATGTTGGAGTGTGCGTCAAAGCTTGATGGGTTGGTTGCGTCTTAGTCTTCTTTTTTAAGCACACACACATGTGACTCACAGAAGGACTGGGGTTGGACTTTGTCAGAGCACCTATCAGGGTAAGTTTCTGAATACTACCTGTAAGAACACTTGCATACTTGCTACTGGGGATGGTTTAAAATAAGCCCACAGATTTGTAGAATTTTTGGAGGGTTGATAGTCTTTGCAATCCCTTCCACCCAAAGCCTGTCTGTCTGTCTATCTATCTATCTATCTATCTATCTATCTATCTATCTATCATCTACCTACCTATTGTGCATATATCCCACTCTTTAGCAGAATTCCCAAGATGGCTAATGGAGCGCGGAAGTTGCATTGCAAGTAGTACGCAGGGGGGGGGCGCAAGGGTTGCAGAGAGAGAGAGGGAGGGAGGGGGGAACTGGCCCTCGGCTGGACAACTGACCCGGCCGGGCTCTGTTTCCCAGGGAAGCAGGAAGTTGCAATCCAAAGTTGCAGAAGCGCCCTGCTCCGAGGAGGCGACGAGGTGAGGCTTTTGTGAGGTAGGGAGAGGAAAGACGGGGGAGGGAACCCAAGGAGGATTTGCACGAGAGGGAATGAAGGGGAAACGCGCCTCCCACGCGGAGCACTTTTCCCCGGGAAATGCACGGGGTGGGGTCGTGGCTGATCCGTGCTGCGCGCTCGCGTCGTGCGGTCCAAAGTGCTGCAGGATCGCCAATGCAAGACCCCCTTTTAAAACCTCCCCCTCCCCCAGTTCTGGAAAAAAAGGGGGAAGGGGATGGCGTCGGGGTGCGGAGGCTGCCCGTGCCCGGCCAGGCGTCGGTGGCGGCGTCAGCGCTGCTGCAGCGGCTGCTCCTCCTGCGAGCAGTGAGTGGAGCGCAGCCGCAGCAGCGGCGGGGGGCGCGCACGCTAGGGCGCAAGGCTGGCGGTGGCGGGGAGCCCGGACGAGGAAGGAACTTGTCCCTTCCCTCTGGACTCGCGCCCCCCGCAGATGTTGCGCCCGGTGCGGCTGGCACCCCTGGCACCCCCCACGCTACGCCACTGGGTGGGGGGCAGGGGTGCCAACTTGAATTAAACGTGGAGGGGGGAGAGCAGGAAAGTCCCACTCCACATAGCCGATCACAAGATGCAGCGCATGTACGCCATTTGAATGGCAATGCTCATCAACTTTGGGAGAGCCTCGCCACCTCAAATATGTTATGGGGGCGCAACAGGACTTCGGCCCCTAGAAGTTGGCTCCTTTGGTGGTGGGTGTGGAGAGCAGGAGCTGCGGAGGCGCTTGCCAAGCTGGGCTTGTCTAGCTTTCCGTTGGAAGCCGGCCTCCCCAGCCGTGTTTTCGTCACGGGGCGTTGTCAGCTTCTGCCCGCAGAGCCCGGAGGACGTCAGCATCCCACTAGCCGAAACGGAAAGCAAGGGAAGCTGGCCACGCTTTTTTCTGTTAAAAATAAACAAAAATAAAACGATTTTTACTTGGTGCTAAACTAGCAAGGAGCCTGAGAGAGATCTCTGGTCGCCTGAGGTTCAGCCTTCTTCACGGGAGACCTTACCTCGCCCGGGCTCCTCAAACCACACTGTCTCCTTGCGCAGATCCGAAGGGGGACGCTGAAGGATCGCCAAGCCGTCTCGACTGCAACGTGAAGAAATCATTCCCCGCCTCCTCCCCACCTGCTCCCTCGCCAGCCAGCCAGCCGCGCGCCCTAGCTGGAGAGCCCCGGCCGTCCCCGTCGCGCAATCGGCTGGATCTCCCTTCAGCAGGCCGTGCTCACAACTCGGCCCAGGGACCCCCCAGCAGCGGATCTCCGGCCCAGCTGAAGAACCCGGCAACAAGCCCTCTCCTCACCAATCGTTCCGCCGAAATACGCTCCAAAACCCCCCAGATAGGCCGCCGGCCGCCAAGTCTCGTGGCGCCCTGAGCGAGGGTCTCTCCCCAACACCGCCACCTCGAACTGCGTTCTCCCGGCTACCCGAGCGAACCAGCGGCAGGACCCCGGTATGGGCCCCCCCAATATTTTTTTTAAGTCGGCGCCCCTGGACGTGAACTGCGGTCCGTTGTCAGAGACAAGGACATCAGGACACCCATGCGTCGCAAACAGGCCTCACAGCACCCGGATGACGGCCTCGGTAGTGGTGGAGGGCATCAGGGCCACCTCCAGCCATTTGGAATAGGCGTCCACCACTACCATAAAGGTCCGGCCATGAAAGGGGCCAGCCAGATCGATGTGCACCCTCGACCAGGGTGTCTTTGGCGTCTCCCAGGTGTGTCCCTTAGCTGCCGGTGGTGCAGGCCTGAGTGAAAACTCAGGGACCTGAGTGAAACGTGGACCTGAGTGAAAACTATCTAAAGTATCCCCCTGCTGGCCCAGGGTGAGAACTTCAGTACATAACACATAGGCCATGTTTTTTATATATGCAATTGTGTTGATTGTGTTATATATACAATTGTTTTATAACAGTTTTGTAAAATCACTTTTTGAAATGCTTCATAGGAAGATAATCATAAACAAAACACTGTAGATAATATAACAAGTGCATAATTGGAAAGGAATGCTAACGTTAAGTTTCCTTTTCATCAAATATAATGACATATAGTGTGGCCTGCAAGGTAGTGTATCTTTCTGTTTGAGCCCTACTGATTGATCAGGGAACTAATTTAAATCTTCAATTACGGCTTTTGTTGATTAATCTACTGATTAAATTAATTAAATCTTGCAACCCAGGTTTCAACAGAGTTGGTGTCATTGTGGTTATTAATCTAATTTGCATTTCATTTCATTACTGTGGAAACTGTCAAACCATGACTTACGGGCGACTTCATTCAGTGATATTCACATTATGAAAGCTGTTGGCTCAAAATGTGCCTTTGATTTGCCCACTTACCGTAAGTGTCTTGAATCAGAACAGGAAACCGATCTGGGCTCCCCTCTATTTGCCTCCTTGGTTCTGGACCTTTGGCACCTATTGTCATCAGTACCAGCATCAGCATCCTTGGATTTGTCCCCTTCTCACTGTGCTTGTTAGGCTGGATGTATGAGCTGCATGCCATTTTATTTTATTTTATTACATTTGATTTCCTGCTTTCCTCCAGTGAGCTCAAAGCAGTGTACTTGGTTCACCTTCTCCTCATTTTGTCCTTGCAATGACCTTGTGAGGTTGGTTAGGCTGAGAAATAGTGTTAAGTATAATTGGTTTAATTGACACTGAAATGGGGAATGCCTGTGTATTGGTGAAAAGATTTAACATGGGACTGTAAACTCCTAAATGGGTTAATGTTTCCCTGTTGATTGCTTTCTGATACAGTGGTATCTTGGTTCCCGAAACCGTTCAAATCGGAAAATCAAGGAGTGGCTTCCGATTGGCTGCAGGAGCTTCCTGCACTCAAGTGGAAGCTGCATCGGACGTTCAGCTTCCAAAAAACGTTCACAAACCGGAACACTTCCTTCCAGGTTTGCGGCATTCAAGAGCCGATTTGTTCGGGAGCCAAGCCATTTGAGAGCCAAGGTACCACTGTACTCTAAACTGAATGTAACCTTTGATCATGTAGTGAGGCTAGTAAAGGTAAAGGGACCCCTGACCATTAGGTCCAGTCGTGACCGACTCTGGGGTTGCGGCACTCATCTCGCTTTATTGGCCGAGGGAGCCGGCGTACATGTGGCCAGCATGACTAAGCCACTTCTGGCGAACCAGAGCACTGCACGGAAACGCCGTTTACCTTCCCGCCGGAGCGGTACCTATTTATCTACTTGCACTTTGACGTGATTTTGAACTGCTAGGTTGGCAGGAGCCAACCTAGCCTCATGTAGTGAGGCTACTGAGTTGCAAATCTGCCATCTTGAAAGGGTGGTAGCTGAGTCTTCTGTCTCAAGACTCTGTGGAGTAAAGATGTAAATGAAGCTCTCTAGGAAAATAACTTCAGGCAAAATGCATGCTGAAGGAGAGAGACATTTTATTATAGGTCTGCCTGGATTATTTCATATTTTCTAAGATGCTGAGCCTGTGCTGGACAGCACAAGATATTGTACGGATATTTCTGATATTTTGATTCTGCTTTCAAGAAAGTTCTGCAAGTAAAAGTTTGAATAATATTTTTATGGGTCTCGACAATGATATCTTCCAGAAGGAGTAAGTTCTTATGCTTCCAGTTGCTTCAAACTGCACAATATTAGTTTCTACAATAGATAGTAATTGGCCGAAGAAGACCCAGTGTTGTTCATGGCTAAGTGATAATTCAACCTTTGGTCTCCCCAGTCCTAGCCCAGCACTCTAACATTGGGGATCATAAACAACTGAATGTCTCATAGCTGCCTGCCACAGCCACTGACAACAGGGGCAGAAAAGCTTGCTTGGGAGCACAGATGTAGAAAGGGAACACCACAGGCAATTTGTAATGTGGGAGTGGGGCGTGGCTGAAACTGGGAACTGGCTCTGACTGCCATTATGGTTTCAATCATACCTGTAGTCATGTGGTCTAGAAACATATAAAAAGAAGTGAATGGGAAATCTCAGGATTCTCAGTGATGAGTGACCATACACATAAAAAGTACATAATTGGATATATCATCATGTCTTATCGATTAAACTATGAACTGCTTCTATTGTGTTTAAGACAATGTTATGAAGTTCTGCCTTAATGTTTGATCTGTGATGCCCTCATTAAATGCCTCAGGTGGCAGAAAAGAGGAAAGGATGAGAGGGCAGTGGATATAAATTGGACGTTACCCTTTTTTGAAGGTGCTGTGCATTATACCACCAAACAACAAAGGACTAGTCAATCATTCATAAATTCCCAGAGATGTTGGTATTGATTCTGCTAGTGGGTAGCCACCAAACTCCAATCGTAACAAGGAGTACTAGAGGTGTTGCACTCATTATCTCAGGTAGTGTGATAAATTTGCACAGCTCGCTGGGAAGCAGGGGAGAAGCAAAAGAAAAGGCTTAGCCCAGCCACCTGACACATCCATCTCCCACAGCCACCCTCTTCCCCACATTGTTTTATCAGCACATTATAATGCAGAAGGAGTCCAGATTGCTACCTGATGTCGCGAACAACTTTGCATGTTAATTCCTTTACTTCCTGCCTGATGGATCACTTGAGAATTCAGCCTTGTTTGGAACTGAACCAGAAATAGGCTCCTTTCCCAGGGGACTTGGCTTTTTCAATCCAGGATGATTAGGAGGGTTTTCTGGTGCTGGTCGTGGCATGGACTGGATCTGAGTGTAGGTGATTATTTACAACTATACCGTTGTGCATGATCACCTGAAAACAGCTGACATTTTGGATTTAGCATGTGCCTGGACATATTGCTGTCAGTTGGGGATTACTTCACTAGTGTCATTTTCCACAATCAGTCCTGAAAAAGAAGGCATGGGTGGGATGTTAATTTAATTTTTTTAATTTTAGTCCCTCTTGTTACATCTTCGGATGTATATATGTGGCCATCTCTATCTCCCTCTCCCTCGAGAAGTGTGTTTACATGTGTATAAATGCATTAGTGTTGCAGCAGGTGTGATCTGAAAGGGACAAAGAGAGCTGTTCTTTGTTTGAGAAAGATCATGTCAATACCCACATTTCTGAAACAGCAGGAGCAAAAGGAAGATAGACTTGATGTTCTCAACAGCTGGCTCCTCATCTGTGGTATAAATCTGATATCACCCCTTGCCTTTCAGATGCAAATATTTGTAAGGCCACATTCATGCCATACATTTAAAGCACCATGATACTGCTTTAAGCAGTCATGGCTTCCCACAAGGCAGTGGTTCCCAACCTTTTTGAGTCCACGATTCCCTTGACGAACTACATTTTTTTCTGTGGCACCCCTGTGGGGAAACGTGCTCAAAGCCTCAGAAGTCCAGTTATGTCACCCTTAGCCTGCAGAGCCAGCAGCCCCTCACCCATTTTTGAACACCCTCCCTTGTGGAGTGTTTCCTCAGCCTCCCCTCCTCTCCTTTCTCCTGGCCAGCCCGAGGCAACATTCACCTGGGGAGCTTGTACGTAGCCAGGGCTGCTGCAACAAACAGCCACGCAAGCTTTAGGGAGGCAGAAACATGAGAGGGCATCAAAGGAGGGAGGGAAGGAAAGAGGGACAGAGGCCAGTGTTGCCTGCGGCACCCCTGACCATCATTCAAGGCACCCCAGGGTGCCACAGCACACTGGTTGAAAACCACTGCCCCAAGAAATTATGGGAGCTGTAGGGTGCTGAGAGTTGTTAGGAGGAGAAGAAGAAGAGTTTGGATTTGATATCCCGCTTTATCACTACCCGAAAGAGTCTCAAAGGGGCTAACATTCTCCTTTCCCTTCCTCCCCCACAACAAACACTCTGTGAGGTGAGTGGGGCTTAGAGACTTCAAAGAAGTGTGACTAGTCCAAGGTCACAGCTGCATGTGGAGGAACGGAGAGACGAACCCCGTTCACCAGATTACGAGTCTACCGCTCTTAACCACTACACCACACTGGCTCCTTCCCAGAGCTATAATTCCCTGAGCGTCTTAACAATCAATCCCTCTTCTCAGGAAATTGCAGATCTGTGAAGGCAACAGTGGTCTCCTAACAACTCTCAGCATCCTGAACAAACTACAGCACTCAAAATTAGAAGTGGCATCGTATTGCTTTTAATGTATGGTGTGAATGTGACTTATGCCAGCTGTTGAATCAGCCCAGCACACACAATCTTTGGGCAGCAGTTGGAGCTCTCAGAGTGCCTGGCCCTACCAGGTCCCATGCCCTGTTCGGCCAAATGGTTGGATCTGGAAGTAGTTCACAATCGACACTTTCCACAATGCCCTGATGTAGCATTGCTCTGGTGCATTGTTGAAAATCGGAACAGCAGCTCCAAACTGTTTGTACTTAGGGAACTTATGGCACTACATCTGAAGCTTGGGATATTCCACACCACTGACCTCACTCCTGTATTTGCGGTCCCCCCCGCCCCCGAGCATATTTAGACCCCTCTCACACACTTATATTTCAAGGCTATCTTCACCAGGGATGGGGAGCCAGTGACCCTCCAGAGGTGATTGGACTACAACTCCCATCATCCTTGACCACTGGACATGCTTGCTGGGCTGATGGGAGTTGGAATCCAACAACACCTGAAGAATACTATGTTGGCCACCCCTGGTCTTTATCCTAAACTGGAGAATACAACAGTACATTCATTTCTTTTAAATAAAGTAAACACTTGTTCCTTGCTAACATTTGATCATGCTGATGAAAGGGTCAAACTTCACATCAGAGTCTCTGACACCTATTCTTGACTAATTTCTGAACAGAAATTGATCCCTCCTCCCTCTTAACTGGGAGATGGATTAGATCAGACATTATGCTTTGGGTAGAAACTATATTATTTTCACTACACAATTATTTGGTACTAGATGTTTTGATTCCATTCAATAGATTGCATGTTATGCGATGAATTAACTAAGAGAAAGGTGCAATCTGCAAATGGACTTATTTGTGCCTTGGTGTATGCCACTAATAACGGTCTCCATGGCAACTAATGCATTTCATCAGGGGGGAATATGAAGACACAAATAATTTTAAAAGGCAGGACCCATAGGATTCAGAGCAAATAAACAAACTAATGTGTGATACAGTGTGCTCTCTGTAGCAGATATACTATTTTCATTGCTCAGGGAAATGGATTCAAGGTTAATTCAGTAGGATGCCTATTGCATTTACAAGGCTAGAGGGATTGTGAAGAAGTGGTGTGTGAAAAGAAGCCTAACTGGTAGAGGCTCTGGAGAATAATTCAGAACAAATGTATACAAAAGTAGTGTATAGTGATAAAGAAATATGGAACTGCAGTGTTGGAAGAAATCTGAAAAATCATGTTGTCCACTAACACAGTCCCTATTTCCACCTATTCCCAACACATTATTCAATGAATAGATCAGCAATGGCAGAAATATTGCTTATAATTCTTTCAGTGCTGTAATGGGTATGAGTTACTGGTGCCTTTCTCAGTTAATTTGCCTTGTTAAAACTTTCTGACTGCGCAGCCCCTTCTCATGGTGGCTGCCTCAGTCACTGGCAGAATCCGTCAGTGGGCGTTCCTTGAACCTCTTCCAACATAAAAGTTGTTTGACACCCAGTTTCCTCCTCCTCTCACTGCGCGGGAGTCTTCTGCGCAGGGAAGGCGTGGGTAGCGGAGGACCTGGGCTCTCCTCACTGATGTCCAGTGAAGAGTCCCTGAGCCCTCTCTCCACTTCCCCCATCTGCCTCCCTTTATCCCCGGTGTTGCGCTGATTGGCTTCCCCCTCTCCTGAGCTGTTTCTCCCCCTACTGCTGGGTCCTTCGCCAGCATCATCTGGGAGCCTCCCCTTCGCCTCTCGCTCCGATGTCAGTTCCCTGACATCCACCTCCCCCCCAGGACCCCCTCCACCCCTGGACCAACCTGTGGAATCAACTTTGTCCCCTTCGACGGCCGACGAGAACGGGAACCCCCGGAAGGAACTGTCATCATCTTCTGTGGATTCGAAACCCGCTTCCCACCCGCTCTTATACCTGCCAACTGAGTGGTCCTCCCCGTCTGATTCTTCTTCTTCGGAAAAAACCTCTCCTCCCTCCTTATCGGAGTCAGAAAATCCCTCAAACCCCTCTTCATCGTCTGTGGGTCCAAATTGCTCCTCCCAGAACCTCTCTAGGGGTTTGGGTTTGTCCGGACACCGGCGGTGGAATTCCCCCACCAAGTAGCTGTCATTGAAGGCTTCCGTGGGAACCCACGTGTTTTTGGACCCGGGTTCCCCCTCCCAAGATACCAAATACTTGACCCGGCACCCTCGCCACCTTGAGTCCAGTATTTCCATGGCCCTGTGATGGTGTTCCCTTTCTTCTACCTGCGGGTGTGTGGTGTCTTCTCCCTCTTGCCCCTGGAATCCCCTCCCCTCCCTATGCGGTGAGAGCAGGGACCTGTGGAAAACCGGATGTATTTTTATGGTATCAGGCAACCTGAGCTTAAAGGCCACGGGATTGACTTGCTGTGTTACCTCAAAAGGTCCCAGCCGTCTGGGTTGCAACTTCTTGCACCCCCCTTTGAAAGGTAGCCCTCGGGTGGACAACCACACCCGGTCCCCCACCCGTATGGTCTCCCTTTCCCGGCGGTGCTTGTCTGCCTGCCTCTTGTAAGTTTCCTTTGCCCACTCCACGTTCATCTTAAGTTGCTGGTGCAGGGCCTCCATTTCTTCCACAAACTGCTCTGCCACGGGCACGCTCCAATTTTCCTCCCCACTCCCCGGGATGGCCCTGGGATGACACCCATGGTTGGCCATGAATGGGCTCATTCCTGTGGACACGTGTTCAGCGTTATTGTACGCGAATTCGGCCAGCGCTAGTTTCTCTACCCAATCATTCTGCCTCTCGCTGACGTAGCAGCGTAGGTATTGCTGGAGTATACTGTTCGCTCTTTCTGCTTGCCCGTTGGTCTCCGGGTGTCTCACCGTCAAGAAACCCACTTCGACCTGCAACAAGCTCATGAGCTTCCTCCAGAACCGGGAAGCAAATTGTTTTCCGTGGTTGGAGAGAACCCTCAAGGGGGCGCCATGCAGCCTGAAGATGTGCTCCACAAACAACCGGGCTGTTTCCTCTGCCGTTACCGCATGCGAGCAAGCTATAAAGTGGCACATTTTTGTCAGTAGGTTGACCACTACCATGACTGCTGTCTTTCCCCGGGACTTGGGCAAATCTGTCATGAAATCAATGGACACCACCTCCCAGGGTTTTCCCAGCGTGGGTAAGGGTTCCAGTAATCCTGCTGGGGCAGCCCTCTCCCCCTTCGCCCTTTGGCAGCGGTCGCACCCCCGTACATTCCCGTACATCCTCCCTCACCCTGGGCCACCAGAACTGCCTGGTGACCAGCATCATGGTTTTGTGCTGTCCAAAGTGCCCCGCTGTGGGGTTGTCGTGGAGTTGTTTGAGTACCCTTCCCCTTAGGTTCTCCCCCGGTACGTACAGTGCTCCCCTATAGTACAGTACCCCTTCCTTCTCCTCAAACCCTTCTTGGGTCCCCCTTCCGTCTCGGAGCTCCCGGATTTTAGTTTGTGCGAACACGTCGTTTCTGGTCAGCCCGGCTAGTTCTCTTTTCCCCACCAAAGTTCCCCCACACACCCATCGGTCCTCGGGGATCACGTGTCATTTCTCCGGCGGCCCCTCTCCTTCCAAATACTCCGGTTTGCACGAGAGAGCATCTGCTCGTATGTTTTCCTCTCCGGGCACGTATCGGATTTCAAAGAAAAACTTGGAGAACTCCTGTGCCCATCGAATCTGTCTCTGGTTGAGTACTCGTGCTGTCCTCCAGTACTCCAAGTTCTTGTGATCTGTGCAAACCTGGATCTGTTGTTGCGCCCCTATCAGCAGATGACGCCTCCGACGAAAGGCCGCGTAGATCGCTAGCAGTTCGCGGTCATACACGGTATAGTTTTGCTCCGACTTGTTCAGTTTTCTCAAGAAAAAGGCGCACGGTTTCCATTCCTTCTGGCTCCTCCCGGGCTGCAAAAGGACCGCCCCAATGGCTCTGTCGGACGCGTCGGTCTCTAGCCTCATGGGTTTCTCCAGATTTACGTGCAGGAGTTGCTCTTCCGATGAGAACTCCTTCTTCAGTTTTTCAAAGGATTGTTGGGCCTCTTCTGTCCACACAAACTTCCTTTTGCTACTGAGACAATCCGTGATGGGCGCTGTTAAGTGGGCGAAGTTCTTGATGAACTTCCTGTAGAAGTTGCTGAACCCTAGGAACCTCTGCACGTCCTTCCGTGTTTTGGGAGCCTTCCACTCCAGCACTGCTTGCACCTTGCTTGGGTCCATCACTAGGCCCTTGTCAGACAACTTGTACCCCAGAAACTCGACTTCTCTGGTGTGAAACTGACATTTCTCCAGCTTGACCCACAACTGGTGCTTCTGCAGCCGTTGCAGCACTTCCCTGACGTCTCTAACATGTTGCTCCTCATTGTCCGAATAAATTAAGACGTCGTCCAAGAAGGCTACGCAGTTCTTGTACAGCAGAGACCCCAACACGTGGTGCATGAAAGCTTGAAAACAGGCGGAGCCTGACTGTAATCCAAAAGGCATAACTAGGTACTCAAAGGCCCCTAGGGGTGTGAACATTGTGGTCTTCCATTCGTCCCCCTCCCTCATCCTGATCAAATTGTATGCGCCCCTCAGGTCCAGCTTGGTAAAAATTTTCCCTTTCCTCACTCGCGTTAAAATGTCATCAATCCTGGGCATTGGGAAGGTCACGGGTTCCGACACCAAGTTGATGGCCCTATAGTCCACAACAAGCCTGGGTTTATTAGTGTCCTTTTTGTCCACAAAGAACACCGGACTGCCCCCCACCACTTTTGATTCTCTTATGAAGCCTCTTCATTCGCTGGGTATCTACAAAGGCTGAGCCAGAGCTCCAAAGTAGGGTGGGTGGTTTTCTTATCCGGAAGAGAGGAAGATGTTGTCTCACTACCGCACCCAGCTCTCAGCATAGGCAACCTTTTGCCATCACGCAGAACCTTAATCCACCCTGAATATCCAGGTTAAAGTAGGATTAACAATCTGCCCAAAGGGGTAGAGTCAGCAGGTTTGCTGTTCATGAGGCAAACCATGAGACTTTTGTTTACTTACTGTAGATCAGCAAAGGCTCTTGTTTGGTCCTTTCTGTGACGTATGTTCACTTCCATTATGGACTGGATGCAATAGATCTTGTTTTACAATCTGTATTTTCAGTGACAACATGGTTAACATCCCACTAATACATCAAGTTTACAAAGCTTCACAATTCCTCTCCAGGGTATTGACTTCTGAATATTTGCTGAGGAGCAGATAGTGTTTGGGCACCTATGGACTGGGCTGGCGTCAGTCTGTAATTGCCATCAGACAATGTGCAACATCAGGGATTCATTCCCCTCTTTTGAAGGGCCTCGTCTCCCCCCCCCCGTGCCGCTTGAAGCTACATTTCCATGTAAGTGCCCAGAATGATAAAGTAGCATTTACAAAAACAGGTGCTGAAAGACCTTTGTTTGTTTCCTATCCTCTCTTTCCGTGGCACTTCATCTGATACAGATTTGACAGCTTCTTCAACACTTCCCCACCCCCAAAATGCAGCTGGGTTGTCATACTGATGACCCCCAGCGGATGTCACCAGATTGTCTCAGCTTTTTGTCATGAACCCATCTCATTACCATTTTCTTTAATTCATCCAGGGAGATGCTTTCTCCCTTCCCCCTGATAAACAAGAGAAATGAAATATTGATTTCCATAGCATGTTTGTAACATTTCTTAGGGGATATTCTTCTCTCTCTCTCTCTCTCTCTCTCTCTCTCTCTCTCTCCCCTCCCTCACACTCCCCCCCCTTCTTTTCAGCTAGCAGAAATAGTCAGCTTTAACTAGCATGGCAGACAACATGCATCTGGTTTAAGCTTTGGACTGAGCGAAACAGTAATTTAGACCATATTACACTTCTCCAAATCAAGTTTTCCGGAGAGAAACCTGTGGCTGGTGTTCTCAAAAGGCTTCTTGGTCATCTGGACCAAGAGTCTTCATGCTAAATTATTCCACCAGGCCCTGAGGAAAATGAACAGAAAGATGTCAAGGTCAGGTAATCTGTCAGAAGTCGCACAGGAAGCAATGTTAAATATTCTTATTCTACTTCAGGGGCCTAAATAATAAAAATATGCAATAGCATTGCCTGCTGGAATCTGAGCTTCAATTTACAAACCATATAACTAAAATAAACAACAGCAAAGATGTATATTCACTGACTCTCATGTGCCTTAAGATTGGTGGAAGTCTAGGGTGTCAGGATGAGAGGTTGCAGCCTAAGCTTATCTCTGAAGGGCTAGCTTTCTACATGCAATGAGTTTTCTACTCAATTATGCCTTGAGCAAGAGTTGGCCTAGATGAGATCCAGGTTCCCTTCCAACAACTCTAAACTTCTACAATTCTATGTGACTGCCTGCCCACCTTGCTTTGGCAGTGCTATAAAGTCATCCGAGAGCCGTACCATGTGATCTTTCTGAATGTACAGTTTGGCTCTTAGCCTGATAGAATCCAGACAAGCTTATTCATTATCTCCATCCTTTTGATTCCATCTTGTTGAGCTTTTATATTCAAGCATGCCCTCAGATCTCTGCCGGAAAGAGCCCCTGCTCTGCTTTTAATTTGCTGGTGTGATTATTTGTAATTCCTGCTAAATTCTCTTCATTCCTGCAGTGTAATTAGGCAGAGGAGCAGTCTTTGTTCTGCATTTGAAAAGCAATTAGTCATGCTTTTTGCTTCCTAGTTTCTTCCTCTCTTTTTTTAATTAGAGCTTTGTTTTTTGGTTTTTTTGTCCTTAAAACAGACTAGAGAATATAATATGTATCACCTGCAGCCATGCCGAGCTTCTTAAGAAAGGGAGCAAAAACTCCACTCTGCTTCACCGAATTGGGTGGGAATGGCGCACCCAAACCAAGCCTACAAAGATACTGCATGACGAATGCATGATGAACTCAAAGCAACAGCTAGTTAGTGGATACAGCTTAACAGAAGGCAGACTAGGCTTGGGGAAGGGCTGTGGCAGAGTTGTGTAGCACATGCTTCGAGTTGCACCCAACATAGTACAATGTGAAGGTTCCATCAGCACAATGACTTCTGCTTACACAACAGAATGTCCCACCTCCCTGGCCTCACGCACCTCCTAAATCTGGCCAAGGGGTTCCCACAACCCTCTAGAGCAGATCTGGGCAAGGCACAAGGAGAAGAGACGGGGGCAGTTCTACAGTGCATGCAGAAAGCTTTGTTCTTACAGGACAGAGCTGTCCTATCAGCACAAAGATTTCTACTTTCCCCTTCTCCTCCCATCACAATCACCCCACACCTCCCCCAAATCTGCTCCAGAAGACTGGGGGAGAACCCAGAACAGATGGGGGGCATGTAAGGGAGAAAAGAAGGAGGAATGTCCTATTGCTCAAGCGGAAATGCTTGCATCGATGGGATTGTTTCTTTGACAGGCCCTTTCCAGTGGTGGTTCCACATTTGTTGAATGTTGAATGACCTGCTTACGGAGGTGCATCTGTCTCCATCATTATTAGCTTTCAGGAGGAATTTGAAAACATTCCTATTTACTCAGGTATTTGGTGGCTAAAGAACATTGCAGCTGGTAACACTGGGATCCCTGGATGAAGTAATGTTTATAACTGAAACTATTTTGAGATTTTATTTTAATTGAAACTGTTTTTAAATTTATTTTAACTGTAACTGTTTTTATAATGTTTCAACTGTTTTAGAATGTTGCTTTTTTTAAAAATGTGGGTGTGTTTGATGCCATGGGCTCCTCTGAAAAGGAAAATAGGATGTCTATATAGAGATATATGTTATTTTGTTTTTTTCTTTGTGGCTCTTGTTGGACACTGCTTTGATATTGGGGGAGGACAGCTATAAATAATTTTAGAAATAAGTAAATGACTGCGATGACAAAGCATAGTCCTATGTGCCTAGGCACTTTTTAAACACTCTTTTACATGCACAGATATGATAATTTAAAAATAGAAATAAATAGATTGCTAGAAAGAGAGAGAGAGAGAAAACGTCTCTTCTCTGATCCTCTCCTGAACTTCACCTGCCTTTTTTAAAAGTCAGATTTCACAGCCAATGTCATGCATCTGGGAAACAGTCAGCAGAGGAATCAATTTGTGACATTTTCATCCTCTTCAAATCACTGGATTTTGTATGCATTAGCTGAAGCTGAAGCCCATCTCGCCCATACTTAGCAGGCAGATTCGCACCCCCACCACTAATGACAGTCCAGCCATCTTTTTTCAGAGTAAAAATGGGGGGAGATTGGTACAGATGGATTAGTGGTTCTACAGCCCTGCCCCCTCATCCATAAAATTAGGACAAATCCCATCTCCCAGAAGTGCCTCAAGATTAATTTACTAATGCTCAGAAAGCTTCCGGAAGATGAATATTATTGGTTTAATAGGTAAAATTGCATCATTACATTCTACCTCCCAAATAGGTAGACTATGACCTGCATTATGGTCAAAGACTTGGGTGCTGCATTAATGGAAACTTTGTGTTTAGGGAAGTAAGATTTCACCTTGGCTTTGAGCTGCAGATTTAAGAATCCCTCCCCCCTACCATGTGAATATATACTTGTAACCACAGCATGTAACAAGGCCTGTTGTGGATGAAAGATCACAGATCACTGGAACTCACCTTGCCTGCGGCAGAGGCTTGAACTGCACTTTTTGAGAGAGCAGTCTTGTGTCTCTCCAGTAATGTGATGTGATTCATCTAACTCAAAGGTTTCCTCACTCCTTCACAAGTGCCAAGTGACAGAAGATGTGGACTAATGGTGACAATGAGGTCCTCAGAATGTATGGGATGGGCCTATCACCCCTTTTCATTACATCTGAATTTTCTTGGATGTGCTCCTATGTTAGATATCTTTCCTAGACAAAGGATTTCGCTATATGTTGAAATGCAGGGTAACAAAACCTGAAAATAACTGATAGTTGATTTTATACAATCCCAGAAATATGCTTCCCAGAAATAAAGGAAGGAAGGAAGGATGGATGCTTTGGGAACTAAAAAGCAGCAAGTCTTTTCCCTATTCTCCAATTTTCTCTAGCTACGATTCATCCGATATATACAAGGATCCAAAGCCATCCAGTTTGAAGACACTGTTTATAGATGCTTAAGGACTCCCAATGGACTATGGGCTAGTGCTTATTTGGGGCAAGGGGTATTCTGCAACATGTTATTGAAGACTAGAACATGGGGGAGCAGTGGGTTATTAACCATTTCCCATTGCTCTATTTTCCTGTGGAAAATTGCTCTCTCCAAAGCTGCTTTTTGTTGCACAATGTAAACATACAGGCCTATTACAGATACCTTCATCTCCTTTTCAGCTTCAGTATGGTAGAATTCAGACTAGGAAAATAGTTGAGCGGGGCAAGGGGAAGAGTTACCCACTAAATGAAGTTATATTTCCACCAGCCAGCTGGATGATTTTCCCGACCTGCATAGAATAAAGGTGTGTTTTAGAAAAGGAAGCTGTTTTTCCATGAACTCTGAAAAATGTTTTGCTTTATATTGATTTTTAAAAACACTGTTAGAAGCTTAGTGGTCCCCTACTGAACCACTCAAGCATAGAAGCACTTTTGTGGACCTTTACTTTTTTTTCTAAAGTGGCATACACCTGAAGGCTTGGCTGGCTCCTCTTGGAGAAAGAGTGTGCCATTTCATGAATCTTTCACTTCATTTTTAAAAAATTAAAAGACTGTTCTTTCTTTGCAGACTCCCTGCACTCTCCCTGCCCAGTGATGTCATGTATAGCTGCCCCCCTTTGAAAAAAGAAGTGGCAAAATACACGTTTTTCCAAGTGCTAGATATAAGATTTGCAGTGCAAGATGGTCATGACCCCCAGACCAGAAACCCCATCTTTAGGAGATGAAGTTCAGAGTGGGAGCACACATTGCCCTCAAGAGACCTAGAAGCACCTAACCAACTGGAAGCAATTTCACATGAAGAGTCTGTGGTCAGGGGCAACACGAGGGGGGTGCGGTCCACCCCGGGTACCATGCCTGGGTGGGTGTGTGTGTGACAAAATCCCCCCGGGCATGGCAGTGCTTGCACCCCCGGCAGGCAGATTTTCACGATTGCCGCCGTGAAAATATGCCCGCTGATTGCACAAATATGCCCAGCGACCAGCCTGGTACCCCCTGGTGGGCAGTGTTCATACCCCCTGGCAGACGGCGCTCATATCCCTGGCAGGTGGTTTTTATGCAATCAGCGGTCAGATTTTCACAATCAGCGGGCGGCACTGGCACCCGTGGCAGGCAGTGCTCGCACTCCCAGCTGGCAGCACTGACATGGTTTTTATGGGATCATAGGTCAGATTACAGCATCTTAAAAAGCAGAGACATCACCTTGCCAACAAAGGTCCGTATAGTAAAAGCTATGGTTTCCCCAGTAGTGATGTATGGAAGTGAGAGCTGGACCATAAAGAAGGCTGATCGCCAAAGAATTGATGCTTTTGAATTATGGTGCTGGAGGAGACTCTTGAGAGTCCCATGGACTGCAAGAAGATCAAACCTCTCCATTCTTAAGGAAATCAGCCCTGAGTGCTCACTGGAAGGACAGATCCTGAAGCTGAGGCTCCAATACTTTGGCCACCTCATGAGAAGAGAAGACTCCCTGGAAAAGACCCTGATGTTGGGAAAGATAGAGGGCACAAGGAGAAGGGGACGACAGAGGACAAGATGGTTGGATAGTGTTCTCAAAGCTACCAGCATGAGTTTGACTAAACTGCAGGAGGCAGTGGAAGACAGAAGTGCCTTGCATGCTCTGGTCCATGGGGTCATGAAGAGTCGGACACGACTAAACGACTAAACAACAACAAGGTCAGATTTGCACAATTTGCGGGCATATCTGTTTTGCAGCCAATCCTCCCTTAAAAAAGCTCAACGGCTCTGGGCAACGTTCCCAAAAATTGCAATGTGGGGGAGTGACAAAAATTTTACGCACCGGGTACCACCCTATCTTGCTACGCCTCTTTCTGTGGTGTCAGTGCCCCTCTGAATCAAGGATGCCCCACCCTCCTCTCACTCAGAGACCCCCACCTCAGAAGTCTGCCTGCCCCTTTGCTGGAGTCGACAACTGCTAAAGTGAGGACAACTTTAAAGGAAGAGGCTTCTCTCAGTGAAAGCAGAGCTAGCTACTCGGACTGTGCTGCAGTTCCTGTTGAAAGCTCAGTCTGAGGATGCCTGCTGCTGAAGCAACACCTGAGCTCTGCTCCCATGAAATCATCAGCCAGAACACTGCATGGAGCTGTCCAGAGTAGTCTCACCTCTGCTGAAGTCAGCGATAGCAGCAGAACAAAATGAGCTGGGGTCTACACATGCATCAGAACGAGGTGGTAGAATCTTAGAGTGGGGACTTCCAGGTTGGCGCCATCGCCGAATGGCGGATTCCCTCCGAGCTCCGGAGGGAGTCTGCTCGACAGGGGTCGGGTTCTGCCGCGCCGGCGACACGGGGACCCTCAAAAACCACAGGCGCGGATGCCCGTGGACCTGGTGACTCGGCGGGCACCGTTAGCGCCCTCCCGACCCGCGAAGGAGCTTTTTTAAAGGCTACGGAACGGGGGACGGGGAGCGGCGCGGTGCTGTGAGTCTACTGCTTCCCCTGCCGAGCGAAGCCGCATGCCATTCGTCGGAGAGCGCTGACTTCTTCCTTTGAAAATTTGGACTAAAACCCAAGAACAACAACCCGTGAGTAATTTGGAAACTGGATTAAAATTTTTTCCTTTTTTGTGGATTCGGCACGAGTGGGGGAGGTGCAAAGAGGAAGTCGGTCTCCCCCCCATTGTAAACATTTTAAAGCAAGGATTTGACAACTAAGATCGAGAGAAGAGTCTTTTTTTCCTTTTTGGATAAAAGCTATTAATTCCATGGATTTAAAAGTATAAGTTACTGTGCTGGAGGATAAGAGCTTATTTTCTGATCAAGTGCCACCCTTCCCGGGACCAGGAGTGATCTGCGAGAGGAGCCTGCTGAGGAGACACAGAAGATTTTGACAGCTGTCAAATTAGCTGTCAAAGTCGGGAAAAATAGAAAGCTTTGGTTTAGCCGGTTATATTGTTACAAGTTGTTGAAAATAAAGAAGGACTGAAACAAATTAACTTGACTTTTGGACTGGAAGTGAAAGGAATACTAAATAACCAGAATCCCTCTAGAGGGGGTTCAGGGACATTACAAGAATGGAAATAGGTAGGAAAATACTGGCTGACTTGGATGAGGTTGTTTTTCTCATGGGAAAGCTACGAAAGATGTACGAGCAAGGTCATGTTTTGTCTACAAGTGCTACAAATTTGAAGTCAACAGCAAATATATCTATCGAGCTGGAAAAGGACTTGACGTACAAAACCCAGGCAGCTGGACAAGAAAAGAAACTAGAGACTGAGGAGGAGGAAGAGATATACGCTGAACAGGAGGAGCAGAAAGGAGGGGCTGAAATGTTACAGAAGGCAAATGAGAGCCAGAGGCCTGCCAAGATGGATATAAAAGAAAATAAGGATTGGAAGAGGAAAACTTGGTTTGAACTTAGAAATGAGGAATGGAAAGATCTTCTTTTGTGGGGATCTGAAGATCTAGGGACTATTAATTTGATCAAGGTGGAAGCTGGAGCTTTTGGGACATTTGGATCTAAGAAACAGGATTTGAGCTCCACCTTTAAACAAGGAGGCCTGGCTGGAAGGAACATGGATATTATAGAGAGAGTGCCCCTTCGAGACTGGGTGTTAAATACAAGGGACTTTCAAAGAAGCCGGCAGAAAGGGACTGAGAGAGATTTAAGGGCCTCGGACGTGAGGTTGCCAGGCTGATAATAGATGGACTAATGGACTATGGTTTTGCGATTGAAACCGGGGAAGGGAGGGTGGGGTTTGGAAATCCAAAGGGGGCTTGATCTTCTTTATTCTGTGTTTAATTCTGTGTTGCTATTAGTATAAGAATGGGGAATTCATGGAAGGGAAATAGGGTCGACCTTAGAAAAAGTATTTTATAAATGATTGAGGTACATAAGTTAAAAGTTGATATATAAATTGAACTAAATATAATAATGAATTAAGGTTAAAAATTTAATATAAATAAATATAATAACAAATTAAGGTTAAGAAATTAGAGATAAGAACTTGCTGGATAAATATTTGGACTTGGAATACAAGAAGGGGAGGTGAGGGGAAGTCGCGGAAAAAAGTTATTGAAAATGGGATTGTAAAGTATGAATTCTTTTTTTCTTTTTTTTCTTTTTGTTTTCTGTATTATTCGAAACTCTAATAAATATTACTTTTTAAAAAAAGAATCTTAGAGTGGATTATACCACTGCAGGCTGCAGGTGGGAAATGCAATTTTCGAATGTTCCTCCACGATAATAATAATTTTAAAAACCCATTAAAGGTAAAATGTGGCACATAAGGGAGAAACATTCTAGTGCACCCCACTTCTTCCTATTTTCTACCTATGAGGATGTGGTTATTGCTGCTGTTTCACACAAGGCTGCAAAGCAAATTTTTGAATCCTCCCCCTGCAGCCTGAAGTGGTGCAGTCCATCCTGCCATTTCAGAAGTCTACCCTTGGGCCATGTTCACATCATACATTCAAATCACGATGATACCACTTCGAACAGCCATGGCTTCCCCCAAAGGATTATGGGAGTTGTAGTTTGTTAAGGGTATTGAGAGTTGTTACAAGACCTCTATCCCCCATCCCCAAGAGCTAAATTCCCCCGGGCAGCTTAACAGTCAGTACCTCTTCCCAGGGAAGTCGGGAAACTGTAGTTCTGTAAGGGGAGCCATAACTGTTCAAAGTGGCATCATGGTGTTTTAAATGTATGATGTGGATGTGGTCTTTGTGTTGCTGCATGTGTACACCAGAAGCCTAAGTGCACATTCAGAAGCCAATCCCGGATGCTCCAGTCCATGAAAGTCCATTTGTCATTAAAGTATGTTTGATTGTTAAAGTGCTATATGTTACTTTGTTGCTTCTGCTGCAGCAGACTTAACATAGCTATCCCTCTGGAAATTCTTACATAGAAAGCGCATTTATCATGGCGGAAACAGAGATTTTGCAATCTAATGCCTTCCTTTCCCCTTTCACCCAATCATTTTCATAGTGGTTGACAGTGCCTCTGGTTCCACAATCAAGTTGTCATGGGGAAGCTTGCACATTGGAAAGTAATGCATTTTAAAAAAACAAAAAATCACCACATGGCATAATCAGTGATAACAAGGTCCAAGACCAGGATTCTTTTCAGTGCCTCTGCAATTTCAGCAGATTTCTTTCTCTCTAGTCATCATAAGCCAGCGAGGTGATGATTACCCTGATGCTTGTCAGTCTGGTAGAGTCTGACTTGTGACATTCATGTCTTTTTATTCCATACCTAAATGGTATGAAATATTCATCGAGGATGAGAGAGAGAGAGAGAGAGAGTTTTAGAAGCAAACATATGGCTTAAAAGGTGTAAAGTCTTGTTGATGGCTTTCTTGATGGTCAGCCAGTCTTTGTTTGCTTAACGACTTGGCCATTATTGGGCTCTGCTGGACATGGGAAGCTGAGTCCAACTATTAAGAGCATGCCCCCCAGTTTAACTCTCCAAGCATTGATTACATTCTAACACTTACTAAACCTAGAAATTATGGGTGCCTGACACTCAAATACTCTGGTACCCAAAACTCATTACAGTATATTAGGGCTGGAAAGCAGCCCTACACTCTTCAGTCATTGGTGACTGAAGTGGGAAGACATGGTCTCTGGGAAATTTGTACAGTGGTACCTCAGGTTAAGAATTTAATTCGTTCTGGAGGTCCATTCTAAAAATATTACTTTTTAAAAAAAGAATCTTAGAGTGGATTATACCACTGCAGGCTGCAGGTGGGAAATGCAATTTTCGAATGTTCCTCCACGATAATAATAATTTTAAAAACCCATTAAAGGTAAAATGTGGCACATAAGGGAGAAACATTCTAGTGCACCCCACTTCTTCCTATTTTCTACCTATGAGGATGTGGTTATTGCTGCTGTTTCACACAAGGCTGCAAAGCAAATTTTTGAATCCTCCCCCTGCAGCCTGAAGTGGTGCAGTCCATCCTGCCATTTCAGAAGTCTACCCTTGGGCCATGTTCACATCATACATTCAAATCACGATGATACCACTTCGAACAGCCATGGCTTCCCCCAAAGGATTATGGGAGTTGTAGTTTGTTAAGGGTATTGAGAGTTGTTACAAGACCTCTATCCCCCATCCCCAAGAGCTAAATTCCCCCGGGCAGCTTAACAGTCAGTACCTCTTCCCAGGGAAGTCGGGAAACTGTAGTTCTGTAAGGGGAGCCATAACTGTTCAAAGTGGCATCATGGTGTTTTAAATGTATGATGTGGATGTGGTCTTTGTGTTGCTGCATGTGTACACCAGAAGCCTAAGTGCACATTCAGAAGCCAATCCCGGATGCTCCAGTCCATGAAAGTCCATTTGTCATTAAAGTATGTTTGATTGTTAAAGTGCTATATGTTACTTTGTTGCTTCTGCTGCAGCAGACTTAACATAGCTATCCCTCTGGAAATTCTTACATAGAAAGCGCATTTATCATGGCGGAAACAGAGATTTTGCAATCTAATGCCTTCCTTTCCCCTTTCACCCAATCATTTTCATAGTGGTTGACAGTGCCTCTGGTTCCACAATCAAGTTGTCATGGGGAAGCTTGCACATTGGAAAGTAATGCATTTTAAAAAAACAAAAAATCACCACATGGCATAATCAGTGATAACAAGGTCCAAGACCAGGATTCTTTTCAGTGCCTCTGCAATTTCAGCAGATTTCTTTCTCTCTAGTCATCATAAGCCAGCGAGGTGATGATTACCCTGATGCTTGTCAGTCTGGTAGAGTCTGACTTGTGACATTCATGTCTTTTTATTCCATACCTAAATGGTATGAAATATTCATCGAGGATGAGAGAGAGAGAGAGAGAGAGTTTTAGAAGCAAACATATGGCTTAAAAGGTGTAAAGTCTTGTTGATGGCTTTCTTGATGGTCAGCCAGTCTTTGTTTGCTTAACGACTTGGCCATTATTGGGCTCTGCTGGACATGGGAAGCTGAGTCCAACTATTAAGAGCATGCCCCCCAGTTTAACTCTCCAAGCATTGATTACATTCTAACACTTACTAAACCTAGAAATTATGGGTGCCTGACACTCAAATACTCTGGTACCCAAAACTCATTACAGTATATTAGGGCTGGAAAGCAGCCCTACACTCTTCAGTCATTGGTGACTGAAGTGGGAAGACATGGTCTCTGGGAAATTTGTACAGTGGTACCTCAGGTTAAGAATTTAATTCGTTCTGGAGGTCCATTCTTAACCTGAAACTGTTCTTAACCTGAGGTACCACTTTAGCTAATGGGGCCTCCCACTGCCACCGCCGTGCAATTTCTGTTCTCATCCTGAAGCAAAGTTCTTAACCCGAGGCACTATTTCTGGGTTAGCAGAGTCTGTAACCTGAAGTGTCTGTAACCTGAAGCATCTGTAACCCGAGGTACCACTGTATATCAGGTCTAACAACCCATCTGTTGTTGTTTTCTCAGTGCCCAAATGATGTCTTTCCATCTGAAGCCTTCAATTCTTCCCTGGCTCCTGTCACCCACTCCAGCCCTTGATTAAAATTGCGCTGGTGTGACTTGACTTCACAGCTCTCTCTCTCTCTCTCACACACACACACACACACTCAGCATTTCCCAATCAGGAAACTGGGCTGCAATACCGGGTTGTCAGATTCTACTTTAATTTTCCCCTCCCGCATCCCAAATAAGTTTAACAACACTGTACTGCTTTTTAGGGCTGGTATAACTCACCCTATTTCAGCCACAGACATGCCCCCCTGCAATATGGGCATAATAACGAGGGGCTATCTACACTAGCAGGATATCTTTTTTAACGTTGACAAACTTGGGGGGGGATTTCTTGGCATGAAAGAAGACTTGAATTTTAAAAATATTTATCATGAATCTCTGTCTTTGCTGCTACTTTTTGCATATGCACCATTTTATATAAACATCATGCACTTGTACACAATTGTGCTTTCTCTTGGATGATTTCCCTTTGTGCTTTTGTGTTGCTTTCACTAATCTAAGAGTCATTCAGATTTCAAGCCACCCCTCATCTGTGAAATTGTATCGTACTTTTATCCAGGTCCCATTCCCCCGCCCTGCCATGGTTTGCATCAAGAACAGAGGCTGTCATGTGTACCACAATCAATGAAATTGTCATACTAATTCAAATTCGCTTGTCTGAAAACTGGATTAGCCTATATATCTGCCTATAAGGGGAAAGTGTCAGAGCTGCTAGGCAGATCTAAAAATAGGAGACGTCACGGTCCGTATTGATCTGTTTGCAGAGAGCAGCGTTCCAAGTCAGGTGTTTCATAGGCTAGGTTATGTTTGGAGATGCAAAAATAATGACATGTTTAGAATCCTTTATGGGAAAGAGCTTAAATATGAGACAGCTGTCAAGGTAGGTCAAAATACAGGGCAAACAATCATAGCTAGGGCCCTTTAATTGCCACCTTGGGATGTGCAGCTGACAGCTTCAGAATATTAGTGTGGCAATTTAGAACTGCTCACAACTGCTTTGTAGCCTTTCAAAGGTGTGTTTCTCTTGAAACAGCTGTCTTGGTTACATGGCATTTTTAAAAGTGCACCTTTTCACAGCTACATGAGATCAGATGTGAGTTTCAGGTCCACCACGGCAGAAATACTTAACACAATGCTGTGTTCTGATGGAGTAACCCACGAGCGTTGTTGCTGTGCTCTCTCCATTTGTTTCGGTAGAATCTTGCAACCCGTAATAGGAAAGAATGCCGGCTGGAGACTGCACTGCAGAAATACTAGGTGAAATGTGCACTGTTGCCACTCAAGCATTGTGGGTAACATAGAAACCCTTGCAATTATAAAAATGTCAGCTAGAATAATAGAGGTTATTAGGGAAAGTGATGGGAAAATATTGGAAAACTCTAATAATATTTCCACATAAATCAATGTTCTTGGACACCTCATTTTGAAAGGAATATCACATAGCTGAAGTGGGTAGGAGGCAGTATGAGTCTGGATTCCAGTTGTTGGAAACTGCAGGAGAGAGTTGTTGTGTCCAGTTTCATGCAAATTGGCCTTCTGTACTCACTTGTATGTGATCGCCGAAGAATTGATGCTTCTGAATTATGGTGCTGGAGGAGACTCTTGAGAGTCCCATGGACTGCAAGAAGATCAAACCTCTCCATTCTGAAGGAAATCAGCCCTGAGTGCTCACTGGAAGGACAGATCGTGAAGCTGAAGCTCCAATACTTTGGCCACCTCATGAGAAGAGAAGACTCCCTGGAAAAGACCCTGATGTTGGGAAAGATGGAGGGCACAAGAAGAAGGGGACGACAGAGGACGAGATGGTTGGATAGTGTTCTTGAAGCTACCAGCATGAGTCTGACCAAACTGCGGGAGGCAGTGGAAGACAGGAGTGCCTGGCATGCTCTGGTCCATGGGGTCATGAAGAGTCGGACATGACTAAACGACTAAACAACAACAACAACAACTCACTTGTATTTGAAGTAGTGGCTATCAAGGGAAAATCAAAGGTAACGTCAAACATTTTTCCTATGTGGACTCCACTTCTATCTATGGAAAATGATATGCTGTATGAGTGGAAGCAAAAAAATAAGCCTCCCCTCCCCTATAATTAGGCTGCTCCATACCTATAACTGGTTACTGGAAAATGAGATATGTAGCTGCCTGCTATGTATTATTAGGTGCACATTGAGTTTGACCCCCTGTGTCTGAAGGCTTATTTTGAATTGAAGAGACACGGGTGGCACTGTGGGTTAAATCACAGAGCCTAGGACTTGCTGATCAGAAGGTCGGCGGTTTGAATCCCTGCGACAGGGTGAGCTCCTGTTGCTCGGTCCCTGCTCCTGCCAACCAGCAGTTCGAAAGCACCTCAAAGTGCAAGTAGATAAATAGGTACCGCTCTGGCGGGAAGGTAAACGGCGTTTCTGTGCACTGCTCTGGTTCACCAGGAGCGGCTTAGTCATGCTGGCCACATGACCCGGAAGCTGTACGCCGGCTCCCTCGGCCAATAAAGCAAGATGAGCGCCACAACCCCAGAGTCGGTCACAACTGGACCTAATGGTCAGGGGTCCCTTTACCTTTACCTTAAGCTCACAGCTCAGGCTTTTGACCACTACATGAGTTTTTAAAAGACCACCAAAACCTAAATTCTGTCTTGGCCTAAGAAAAAACAGCAGCTTTGCATAAATCTCGGATGGAAATTATATTACTGCTGCCTCCTTTTCAGCAGCATTTAATCACAGTAAAAGTTTGATTAACTGAGAGGAGCTACTGAAAGGAAGTCTAACCCATCCTATTTATTTTGCTGCTGATTGATGCCAGCTGCAAGGCTGAGTGGGTTGGATATTTAAAAGGTATAATAATAATTTTAATAATTCTGAATGGTGGAGATGGAACCCTATCTGCGTCCCATTTGTAAGCAGTGAATCATGTCAAGGTAGCAAACCTTTCCTCAGTCCTGAACAATGAGGAACAGAGGTAGTACGATTGAAAATGTCAGGTTGTGGGAGGGATCCTGGTAATTGCTCAGCCAGAGTACTGCTGTGTTGCTGAGAAGCTATTTGGAGACAGGCCAGCCAAAAACATAGCTTGGAAATAATATGTCAGAGATTTTTATTGTGCTGTAAGGATTTCGTTTGCTTTTTAAATTGTATCTGAATGCCAATGGCTTCCAGGGAGCTGTTACTTCAGCAAGTTCTACCAGTATAAGAAAGGTAAAACTTTGACATGATGCATTGTATTTCAGTTTCACATTGCCATACATCAAGAATTTCAGCGTGATAACAACCAACGAATTACAATGCAACAGGGGTGTCAATGCTATCAACTTGTGGACTGAACTGAGACAAAGGATGTTTAGCACATTATCTATGTTAATTGGCTTATCAATGTCAGGATGTCTATGTCATCAAAAGCTGTTTTTTGAATTACCACTGTTAAATGCGTAATTATCACTGCCTGTACTTTTCTGCATCTCATTTCCTTTTGACCTCAATTTCTACAACCCCACTCACCCAACACATGCCTGTGTGTGTGTGCGTGCGCACGCACACACACACGTGCATGCAGCTCTGCATAACACCATGCATCTTATGATGTAAAATCCAAGAAAACCACAGCACATTTGTTAGTCTTTATGGTGGCGCTGTGGGTTAAACCACAGAGCCTAGGACTTGCTGATCAGAAAGTCGGCGGTTCGAATCTCTGCAATGGGGTGAGCTCCCGTTGTTTGGTCCCAGCTCCTGTCCACCTAGCAGTTCGAAAGCACATCAAAGTGCAAGTAGATAAATAGGTATCACTCCAGCGGGAAGGTAAACGGCGTTTCTGTGTGCTGCTCTGGTTCGCCAGAAGTGGCTTAGTCATGCTGGCCACATGACCCGGAAGCCGTACACGGGCTCCCTCGGCCAATAAAGCGAGATGAGCGCCGCAACCCCAGTCACGACTGGACCTAATGGTCAGGGGTCCCTTTACCTTTATGGTGCCTCAAGACTCTTAGTTGTTTTTCCTTCAAACAAATAAGAAGCCTACTTCTTGGGAAATGATAAATTACGTACCTGGTCTCTGTGGATGCTTCAGATGGGGACGTCATACTATAAGTGGATCATTAAGATATTTCAAAGGTAAAAAAGTTAAAGGACCCCTGGATGGTTAAGTCCAGTCAAAGGTGACTATGGGTTTATGGTGCTCATTTCGCTTTCAGGCCGAGGGAGCGGGCGTTTGTCCACAGACAGCTTTCCGGGTCATGTGGCTAGCATGACTAAACCGCTTCTGGCACAACGGGACACCATGACAAGTGCCAGAGCACACAGAAACGCCATTTACCTTCCCGCCAGAGTTGTACCTATTTATTTACTTGCACTGGTGTGCTTTTGGACTGCTAGGTTGGCAGGAGCTGGGACAGAGCAATGGGAGTTCATCCCATTGCGCAGATTTGAACCGCCGACCTTCCGATCAGCAAGCCCAAGAGGCTCAGTGGTTTAGACCACAGCACCACCCACTCCCGCAAGATATTTCAAATGGGTCATTGGCAACGGGTTATTTTAAATTACTGTATTTTTTGCACCATAACACTCACTTTTTTCCTCCTAGAAAGTAAGGGGAAATGTCTGTGCGTGTTATGGAGCGAATGCCTGCGGGTGGCGGGGGGGATCTGCTGCAGTCGTGAGCACAGGATCCATGGTTCCCCTTCCTTCCCTCCTCCGTGGTTACAAAGCATGGATCCACATGGATCCTCAGGATTTTTGCATTGGGCTACTCCAAACTCATTGTCAGATCACATGTCTGTGGCCACAGCATGAACCACAAAAATCATATATCCACTATTTCGTTTAGAATATTTTTTTTCTTGTTTTCCTCCTCTAAAAACTATGTGCATGTTATGGTCTGGTGCGTGTTATAGAGCGAAAAATACGGTATAACATTTCCCCGAAAGAAGGAAATAGAGAGGCATCTTCTTGTGGAACAGAGAAGGGGTATTTTTTGTGTGCTGCTGCCATTAGGATCATAGAGTTGGAGGTGGATTGGGGAAGCTTTCTAGGTCACCTGGTCTGGCTTGTTCTGTTTTGTACAATAAATCCCTAAGTTGGGTATTTTTGGAGAAAGGCTGTAGATGGTACAGCATCTTTTGTATGAAGAAGGTCCCAGGTTCAATTCTTGGAACCTCCAGGTAGGGCTGTGAATGTCCCCCCCCCCCATCTGAAACCTTGGAGACCAACCGACAGTCAGAGTAGGCTAGATGGACCAACTTAATGGCATCTGCACTCAAGAGTGTGCCATCTAGTGGGCTTCAGCCTGTGCCTGACCATGTCAGTCTCTGGTGCATGGCCTGGATGCGTGCAAGTGTTCCCAATCAGATCCCAACCTTTCATGAAGACTTGGTTTTTCTTGGGAAATTGTGTCTAACCTTTATAGACTTGGTTAATTACTGTTTGGTACTCAACTCCAGCAGCAGCCCTCCCCTTTCAATTAATTCCTTCATTAACTCCTTTCCGGTCTCTGACGAGGGTGGGGTGGGGTGGAATGGTGTTTTTCCTCTTGCTTTGAGACACGGGGGGGGGGGGAATTTGTAAAGTGTTTCGCTTTTGCATACAAAACGCTATTGAACTTGCTGTATGACAGGTGCAAAAAGACACAAGCTTGCTGTTCAATGGAGGGGTGTAAGGTTCCCAACTGGGTTTTGGCAGCAGCGATGGTCACAGAACAGCTCTTCTCTTCTAAGCCTGATCGCAGGCAGCCAATGGAATTAAGCACCCAGAGCAAAGAGCCGTTTAAAATTCTGTGAGCATCTTAGCAACAACACGGAGTCCTGAAACAGGGTCACCCCGATTGACAGGCACATGGACATTTGCCTGTTTCCCACAACGCTTTCCCCCCCACACTATTGTATACTTGTGCTACTGCTAGGGGGCAACTGAGGTGAATCACGGAATTCCTCCTCCTTCGTGTGCCTAAAACCATAAGTTTCCCCAAATCACGAACAATTACAGAGGCAAAAACCTTCTCTCCCACACAAGGTGTTCTGCCAGGCATTTTACTACAGCAATAACTCAGTTAGGAGGATACTGCCTGCTGTAATTTGTAAGTATCCTCACTTGAAACTCTGTGCTACTTCATCTGTTACAGAACACGATGTGCGTGTAACCATGTTAAATTAAAATGGAAGGTTTTGTCTGTTTAGATCAAAGCTCCCTGACCTTCTTGGGGGCATCTTTGGAAATTAAGAAACATGCATACCACAGAAATATGTATTTACACACAAAACAACCAACACCCCCCCAAAAAACCCTTAATTTAAAAATAGGGAGGGGCAGAAAACCTTGGTGGGTACCAAGGGGTGTGCCTTGGTAGCTACAGACACTATGTTGGAGACCTGAGCTTTAGATTTTCACTACACACACACACACACACACACACACACACACACACTCCATAAAGATGTGTGTGTGGGGGGGGGGAATTACATGTAGTTTTGGGTCTAAGGAGGTGGACAATGTTTGTTGCTCATGCAATGTTATTTGTTGGAAGTTCAAGTTGGACGTTCTGCTGCGCAACCAGGAGTCCTTGCATTGTATATCACCCAAAGAGATGCATTACATACAATGTGATGTTGCAATTAACATCACATATTATGCATAAAACGTATTGTGGAGGAGAGGGCTATCAATGGCCACTGGACATTACGCCTGTGCTCTGCTTCCACAGCTGGAGACAGCAATGTTTCTGAGTACCAGTTGCTGGAAGCCACAGACGGGGAGAGTCCTCTTGTGCTCGGGTGTTGCTTGAGGTTTTCCCACAGACACCTGGTTTTTATTTTATTTATTTATTTGTTGAATTTATATACCTCCCTATACCCGGAGGCCTCAGGGCGGTTCGCAGAACAAAATCAAAATATAAAACCACAATATATGTAATCAAAATAAAAACAACAACCCAATAACACCCCCCAAAAAAAGAATCACATTTCAAAAGAGCATAGGACATAGGTCATCTACTGTGGACATAGGATGCTGGACCAGATTGGGCATTAGCCTGATCCATCAGGTTATTCTTAGGTTCTATGGTTTGGCCTCACACATAAGGTAGCATGTATTCATCTTTCCCACAGGCAGCTGCTGGCTGAGCTCCAAAGAGAATATGGACTATCCAGAGATGTGGGTTGTCAGTTCTTTCTTGCCTCTTTTATTTTGTCTCTCCCTCTCATTAGTGATGTGGTAGCTTAAGTTAATCCCACCTCTGAGCGGAGCAGGCCAGATATGGACTCTGACAAAGTGGGCGTTGCTTAAGTTGTGAAATCCACCTGCCTGCCACTAGAGAGATTTGGGCAGATGAGCTGAAAATTACTGTTAAGGTGACATGATGGCTGTTGACAACACAAGTGTGCTGGAGGCAGTTGCTTCTGAACAGACTCCCATTTAGTGGTAATACGCTTCTGCTGGGCAACAGGGACTCAGTGGAACTCTTAGATTAATGGATGTTGCCTGAGAAAAGTGAATAAGCAAGGCAGCTTATGTCTTGCCAATGTAATAAGGCCTGTCGAGTTTCCCCAGTGCTTTGCAAAGTTTCCTTTCCCAGACCACAGAAACAGCATTTGGAGAGTCTCTCTCTTAGACTCCCAGGACTATTGTTAGCATGCAAAAAAAAAAAAAAAAGGGGGGGTGCAATTTGTCTTCCTAAGTTGCAAAGGCACTCTCTAAACAGCAGTTTGAGTGTTTCCAAAAGGCGAAT
Organism: Podarcis liolepis; assembly: GCF_965112155.1. Classification (NCBI taxonomy): domain Eukaryota; kingdom Metazoa; phylum Chordata; class Lepidosauria; order Squamata; family Lacertidae; genus Podarcis; species Podarcis liolepis. The sequence goes on from NC_139559.1 coordinate 27,700,750, forward strand.
GGGCTTACAGATATGATACAGCCCCAAAATTCCAACACACCTGCAGCCTGCTCAACAATTCTTCCACCGATTCTATGTAATCACATTAAATTTCACAGTAGTCCGTGAGCTGGGATGCTGCTCCCTCTCCCTGGCTCATGACTGTGGTGTTAATTAGGGGTGGGTTTCAAAAGGGATTTTGCATCTTGGGGGTCCCATGCTTTGAATGCTTTATGCCCAATATTGCAATGGGAGACATGGTAATCCTCTTGGTGGTTTCAGTGGAGTTTGGTTCCAGGCTAAATTAGTGAAGAGACCTGCTTGACTGCTGATAGGTGCCATTACTTGTCGCACTCCAAGGAAGCAGCAAAGGCAATGTTCCCATTATTTATCTGTCAGGGCAGAAGCTGGCTTGGCTGCCTCCTTCCCTTCCTGATGAGGGCAGCAGCAGAGTGCCAGTTCAAGGCAGTGCAAAATTCACATCACAGCATCTTCTGTTCTGGCACGTTCCCATTGTTATATATCAGGTGTCCATATGCCATTCACTTGCATGGATGGGGCCAGGATTGCCTAGATAACCTGCCCCAGCACATTTTTAGTGGGCTTGGATTAGTTGTGGACCTACCTTTGAACCTAAGTCTTTCGGGGCAGGTTTGAATTGCATTTAGCTAGTAGGGGGTGGGACTGCTTAAAGATTCACTGCAGCAAAATACCGTAATTAAATACACTGAACTGTGGTGGACCAAATTTTATCTCATGAAGATTTCAGGGGAGAAATTCATAGTGGGAGAAAAGCCTCATTCCTCTGTGCCAATTTGCAAGGATTTTTTTTTGGGGGGTGGCGGCGGCGGATTGTGGCTTCAACCTTCTCCTCCTTCACCATATTATTTTAGCATCACGGGTGTTGCTTCCTGGAGTGATGCAAAAAGAGAAGGAGTAGCTATTCCCACTTTTGCCACACAGGCATTTTAGGGTGGAATCATGCTATGAACTTCAGCAAAATGGAGGATAGGATCAATGGAAGTTAGATCAAAGTTTGCCGAGACCGGAAGCTTGCTCTTTAAAACAATGGGAGATTTCAGAGGCTGTCCACCTATGATTGAGAAGTGGTTAAAGACATTATTCCACCCACACATGCATGGAGAAAAACAAGATGTGAGTCAGCTAAGGATTGTGAGTGATTGTTTACAGTCTGATATGTGCTGCTTGATGTGATGGAGCTAATAAATGTTGGAGCTGTAGGTGATTTTCATGTTATGGAAGCAGCTGTGGGCAATTTCTAGGGAATGAAGTGACTACAAAAGGGCAACAGGTGGCAATTAACTCTTAGACCACCCTCTGGAGTAGGGATGGGGGAAGAAATTCAATTCAGTTTGCATTTAAAGGCAATTCTATCAAATTTCTGAAACAACACGAGAACGAAAACAAGCCATTCTTCAAAATTTGCACTTATTTGAATGTTTTGATGCAGTTCTCTAACCAACCAATGTTTACAAAAATGCACATATATTAAAGAAAAATGTGCACAAATGAATATAATAGTGAAAATAACATGTAAAAATGCATATTAGGGGAACTGTTGGCAAAAATGTATACATTTACTTATTATTTTCATTAATTACCTGCCCTTCACCCTTAAGTTCCAGGGTGGGTTGTAGCAAATAACCCACAAAGTTAAAAACAACATAAAGTGACTTTCGATTGCAAACATAGGGTGGATCGTAAATATATGCACCTCAAGTGTCAAAAGCCAGGGTAATGAAGCATGTAGTTAAAACTACATACAAAAAAATGTTTTTATTAGGGGAAATTCACACTGAAATGCTGTCAAATTTTCATGAGATTGCCTTTTTTAAAAAAATGCAAATTAATTGCTGCACAGATGTGGAGAACTCAATTTAAGTTTGGAAAAACGAGAAACTGAGAGACCTGATATTGACAGATAATTCCATCCTTACCCTGGAGTGTAAACTCAACCCTGCCCATGACAATCTTCATAAACTATGGTCCACTATAGCTTTGGCCAAGCTAGATGGAATCATTCTTGAGCAAAGTTTGAAATCCCTTCTTCTTATAGGTAACTTCATTAAATGTTTCACTGCCAAAGCAATCCAAAGTGGGAGGAGGAAGGAAAACCCAAAGTTGAGGCACCACAAAACCCAAATCCCTGCTAGGCTTGTGGTGGAAGCAAGGGGCATTTCACCATTTGTTTCCCGTTATTTATGCCTAAATATGACAGGAACTATTAATTGAGCCTTCCTGCGGGGACAGCCCTGATACACAGTGTTGTAATTCCACATTTCACAATAGTCCCTTGACACCTGAGTGGGATGCTGGATCGGACAATGTTGGCACTTTTGCAGCCCAGAAAACCCTAGGATGTCTTAAGCCCTTTTGAAGTCTGCCTCTTCAAAATGGATGCTGTTGAGTCCCTGTATATATTGATTGAACTGTAGCTGGAGAAAATGGGGGAGTAGGGGAAGGCGAATTGCTGTTTTTTGAGTTTCCAAAACTGATCTCTTTTTCTTTTCTTTTCTTTTCTTTTCCCAGGCCATCCTTTCCATCTCCCCACCACCCTTTTAATTTTTTTGGCCTGTTATTTCCTTGTAAGTAACAGCACCGCAATCTTCGCCTGCCTTTCCTTTCAGTGCAGTCAGTCCCAGGCAATTAGCTGCTACAATCCCACCAGAGGGCTTGCAGATATCAGCACTCTCAAAGGCGAGGCGGATGCTTTTCAAAGCCGCTGTCGTCGTCAGAGGGGAAGAAAACAGGAGTGAAATTTCTGGCCTACTTGCCTGACAAGTAGAAATATGAAACAAACCTGAATCTTAACAACCTCGTAACTTTTTTTCATCTCTCCTTCGATGTCGGGATGTCAAAGACGACCACGAGGGTCCTGTTAATTGGCGCAGGCTCCACCAGGCGAATGTCCTCCTCTTCTTTCCTAGTTATTAGTGCTGCAGAAAGAAAAATTGCAGTCTTCAATTGCCTCAGCCACATAATACAAACCTGGTTGTGAAATATGAGGCGTTCAAAATCTGTCTTGGTTGTAAGGGTACATGATTTCCATATTAAGATGCCCTCTGTATATTTTAACATCCCTCCTTAAGGCCATCCTGACAGACAGCTCTGCAAACAATCCCGGGGACATTGGCTAATTGTACTAATCCGATTCAAATGAGCTTCTTTCTTTCCCACTTACCTCAGTGTGTTTCATCTACTTTTTAATTGGGTCACTGTTAAGTAGGCAACTTCAGACAAATTCTTCTGACAGACTTGCAGTCTATGTGAGTTTTCACCATCACGTTGGATCAAAGACATCGTCCCTGGAAAAGGGCTGGGGTTTTCTAACCAAGAGCCACTCATTTTGCTTGCCTGCACTGCCTAGCTTCCTGATATATGCTCCACCACTTAGACTGCAATCTCACACGGATTTACCTGGGAGTGAACTCAATGGGAACATTTCTGAGCAGGCAAGCATAGGGTTGCACTGTTGGTGGCAGAGATAGGGCGAAGCTGTTTTATTAATGCTTTAGGCTGCAGTCCTAACCTTGGTGGCTCCTTGGCAGGGCTGGACAGGTGAGTCTGCTGCCTCATCCACAGCGTGCAAAGTGGCCAGGGCAGAAGGTGGTAGCAACACAGTGATCAGAGCCAGGCCAGTCTCTCTCTTCCCCATCAAAACATCCCATTTCCATTGGGCCCAGCCAGTGGTATAAAACATCTGGAGGACACCGGCCTCAGGAAGACTGACCTAGCTGGTTTCAAGCAGTCTTAAGTTTTTCCTGTGCCCATTTGGTGTTTACATCCGAAATACATAGGCCCCCAAACTAATTTCCTTTAGGAACTTACTGGCACCAAGCAGCAATATTAGCAAAGGGTAGCAATGGAGCTATTACAAATTTGCTAGTTAGGCTTTTCCCTTCATTAGGGAGAGAGAGGCTTATTGAGGCTGCTGGCCTTTAGCAAAGATGCCTGGCATTTCCAGAAGGGGAGTGCTCAGCTTTTGTGTGCAATTTGCATGAGACAATACAGAATGCAATTTGTGTGAGACAAATCAGGGGAAAGAATAAAAACTAGAAATGAATCCAAGCAGCTTTCGGTTGCAGGTTTTTCTGGGCACATCCAATGTGTGTGCTAGCAAAGCAAGAAAAGCAACCAACTTAGCTAACAGTCCCTAAGAAAAACTCCTGCCCTATGCGCTGTGCACTGTGCACTTGATGTTTAGATAGGAGAATGCAAATGGAATGCAAATTCCAGAATTTCTCGTGACCTGGCAGCAGTCCTTACATCGAGCTGCAGCAGAGAAGGGCCATCATCCACTGCTAAGAAACTAGGCTCCTTTATCCACCTGCTCTAACCTGGCCAAGCATCCATTATTACATCGGGCTGCGGAAGTGAAGAGATGGAATGCAGGGCCGCTCCACTGGCGCATCTCAAAGACTAGCAGTGTTTTGTGCCTTAGAACCATAGAACTGTAGAGTTGGAAGCCCCCTGAGGGCATCTAGTCCAACCCCCTGCAATGCAGGAATCTCAGCTAAAGCATCCATGATAGATGGCCATCCAACCTCTGCTTAAAAACCTCCAATAAAGGAGGTTTTGACCTTTCCCACCCCAGTTGCCAATGCCATTCAAATAACTTTTAACTAAGAAATTGAGCCTGTGTTTTCTTATTTCCTCCTTCCTCGCAACTTATTTTCCTTTTATGTTGTGGCTTTTTATATTGTAATTCTGAGGACAAGGACTATCCTCTCTCTTTTTTAGTGATTTGTAAGTTGCTCTGGGAGTCTCTTTTTGGCTAACAAGCAGGAAACACACACATACACACAGTTTAGTTGGTGACTTTTCAGTTAATAGACATTAGCTTTTCTAGCAATTCAATTGCGTTCTTTCTCCCTTTCTGCAGAGACATTAATGATGATAGAAGGGGCTTAGGATATATAAATCTAGGTTTAAAGAATATAGCTTTGTGGCTAAGGTATTAGTGATGGCTTCAAAAAAACTTCTTTTTCTCTCTCTCTCTCTTCCCTCCCCCCCTTTCAATTTTACCACAGGCTCTCAGAGTATTTTCACATGATTGAAGTTGTCCTCAAATTGACGCCACATGGAGACACTCTGGGATTGATTTTGTGCAGTGTATATTCAGTAAACACACTGCAAATGAACAGGAAAATATTGGTTGGATAGTGGGCGAGTGGCAAAGTCTGCTCCATAAAAATTGAATTTCAACCGTGTGCAAATACCCCCCTGTGACCACACACAAATTGCAGCTGCAGGCAGCATCTGTCGATGTAAGGAATGGACAAGCAAAAAAACCACAAAATAAAGCTGTTTCAGTTCACAAAACTTTCAATGTCTCATCATTTCCCCATTTCCTTTGAGAACTGTTTGAGTTTATGTCTGGTCTGATTAAAATTTTTTTAGTATGCTTTCTGCATGATCTGTTAGAGAAGGGTTGAGGAACCTGCAACCCTCCAGATGTTGCTAGATTAAAACTCCCACCATCCCTGAGCCTTGGCAATGCTGGCTGGGGCTGATGGGAGTTGGAATCAGAGAGCATCTGGAGGTCCACAGGTTCATCATTCCTGCACTAAATGTGGAGGTATCCTAGGATATCACACGGCAAAACAGAGTTAACCAAATGCAATTTCCCACCCCCCATGTATAACTGACCATTGTTAGACTAGAAACTATTTGTGACAATGGCTTAATACATGAACTCATCATAGAATCATAGAATTGTAGAGTTAGAAGGGACCCAGAGGGTCATTAGTCCAGCAGGTATCTCAACTAAAGCATCCATGACAGATGGCCATCCAACCTCTAATTAAAAACCTCCAAGGAAGGAGAGCCCACCACCTCTTGAGGGAATCCATTCCACTCTCTAACAGCTCTTACTGTCAGAAAGTTCTTACTGTTGTTTTAATAATGTTTGCTTCAACTCACTTGTGGAAACAACTCAGAGGTTATTAAGAAGAAAAACAATAACAACAAGAAGATTGGAAGATGGGACTTGTGAACATCAAAGCAGCAGAAATATGAGATGATTGGACCCTTTCTGAGCTCGAAGCATGGGTACCCCCAACAAAAATTTAAAAGATTCAGCAAAATATTTGGATTTTATGATTTTATGATATGTATTGTTATAATTCGGATTAATTAATGTGATATGATTGGATTGTTAAATGGAAAACATAATAAAAATTATTTTAAAAAAAGAAAAAAGAAAGTTCTTACTGTTGTTTATTTGGAATCTCCTTTCTTATACCTTGAATCCATTGGTTCATATCCTACCCTCCAGAGCAGGAGAAAACAAGCTTGCTCCGTCTTCCATGTGACAACCAGACCCATTTTCATTTTCCCACTTTTATGTAGTTATTGTTCCAGAACAGGGGTGGTAAACCCCCTAGATATTTGTTGGACGGCACTACTCATTAGGCCAAGCCACCATGAGCAAGGACGTTGGGATCTATGGTCCTGAAACACTGGAAAGTCTACAGTTTCCTCAACTAGAATCATTGATTTCAAGGGTTGTGCTCTGAGTAAAACTGGAATGCCACCTGTCATATTGGGGGAAAGAACTCTGTCAAATCATACAAAAGAGGATCCCTTTTAATTCTACTGGATCTGACTTTTACCCAGGCCCCACAAAAAGCAGAGCGTGTAAGTGAATACACATGTGTGTTTGTGAATGTGTGCTTTCTCTCTCCATGTGTCAGGCAGAGTGACCCAAGGGAAGGGGAAGGGAGGCAGCCAGAGGTGTGGGCCCATTGCACTCTTTCAAAATTCTAAACATGCCCATGGGTCCTTATAGATTAGCAATGCAGATAGTCCCTTTTTTGGTCAAGGATCTTAGACAAATTTCTATCCCTGATTTGCCAGTAACAAATCAGAGGTTACTGAAAGTTCACGTGTTGCAATCCCAAGTTAAATAGGCCCGAGCAAGGTTTCAACCTCTAAACCTGTCATATTGGCAGTGGCGTAGCGTGGGGGGTGCCAGGGGTGCCGGCCGCACCGGGCGCAACATCTGCGGGGGGCGCGAGTCCAGAGGGAAGGGACAAGTTCCTTCCTCCGCCGGGCTCCCCGCCGCCACCGCCAGCCTTGCGCCCTAGCGCGCGCGCGCCCCCCACCGCCGCTGTGGCTGCGCTCCGCAGACTGGCCGTTTTATTTGGCTTTGAAAGCCCAACAGCTGCAAATCAGGCGCTCTCCCCCGACCCGCGCCCAGCGCCTCTCCCCTTTCTCTCCCGCTTCTCCCTTTCCCAAGGAATCCGAGAAGACCTGCGTTTAATGAAACGTGAAGTGTGAAAACTTCCTGAGCTGCAGAGGCGACTCCTTAATGATGTTCCCAGATGTGGCGGGGCTGGAGAATGGGGTGAAGGCGCGCAGAGGCGCCTGCCAGAGAGGGAGAACCTCACCTTGCCGCGGGCACTGCTAGGGCCCGGGTAATGGGGGGAAAAGAGCTCTCCAAGCCGCGCGTAATTACGCACCGCAGAGATTCTGCCCTTGCGATGGGCGGCTTCCACCTCGCTCTGGAAAACACCCCGTCCTTGTTATCTTCTTTTTTAAAAAAATTATTATTTCTTTTCGCGCTGGGGACTTGTTTCATGGGGCTGAGGGGAGGGGAAGAGTCCGATCACTTGTTTAGAAAACGAAAAAGCGGGGTGGGGGGGAGGGAAGAGGGCTGCCAGCACCTCCGAGCTATTCCGGTGAAATTCAATTTGCACTCAATTCTAAAGATCCTCTCGCTGATTCTCTTCCAGGCTGTTACGCGCCGCAAAGACAGCTTGGAGGAACAGCCCACAAGGCAAAGCTGAAACTCCTTCCCTACCACAAAAATACTTTGTATTGGACTTTGTGGTTGGAAATAATTTCACTGGGTGCCCACCAGATACCCAAGCGGTTGCAGGGAGAATGGGGCTTTGGTAATCCTGGTCCCTAGTTAATTCTGAGAGGGTGTTTTTCGGTTTCCCATGTGAGGGACAGAAATGATGAAATTTCCACCCTATCTGACACAGCCTCATAGAATCATAGAATCATAGAGTTGGAATAGACCACAAGGGCCATCGAGTCCAACCCCCTGCCAAGCAGGAAACACCATCAAGCACTCCTGACATATGGTTGTCAAGCCTCTGCTTAAAGACCGCCAAAGAAGGAGACTCCACCACACTCCTTGGCAGCAAATTCCACTGTCCAACAGCTCTTACTGTCAGGAAGTTCTTCCTAATGTTTAGGTGGAATCTTCTTTCTTGTAGTTTGGATCCATTGCTCCGTGTCCGCTTCTCTGGAGCAGCAGAAAACAACCTTTCTCCCTCCTCTATATGACATCCTTTTATATATTTGAACATGGCTATCATATCACCCCTTAACCTCCTCTTCTCCAGGCTAAACATGCCCAGCTCCCTTAGCTATTCCCAGGGGCGTAGCGTGGGGGGTGCAGGGGGGCCGGCCGCACCAGGCGCAACATCGGGGGGCGCTCGCACTCAAGTGCTAAAATCCACGGGTTAGGGGGCGCAAATTACTTGCCTTGCCCCGGGTGCTGACAACCCACGCTACGCCACTGCATATTGGTCAGGTGAACAGCTTTCTCTCCCTATTGTACCCACAACCATTTAATTTAAAGAGTAGATCCTGTTGCTTTTGGAAGGGCATCATCCTGATCAGAATGTGTTCTCAGTTCTGTGTTCAGCTCACAGTTGTTATGCAAACTACACTCCCTCTCTGTTCTTGATTAGGATTCCTAGATTGGGGGGCACTCGCACATTGCCAGATAAAGAAATGCACCACCCCAGAGAAACAGGATGGGTGGGACAAAGGAGGATACAAATTTGTGTGAAATATGCAGCGCTGAACAAAATTTATAAATGGTCCCTGGGATTTATATAGAAATACAGCACATCTCATCATCGTGGGGAAGTCTGGGACCACATCACCTGTGTTCCTGCTCAGTCTGCTACCCAAGGGCTAATGATGGTTGGGCCATTTCGGCATCTTATGATTCTTCCTTAAACCAGACCTGGCCTGGACAGCCCTTCAAATGGAGGACTACTTCAAACAGAGGACTGCCCTCTGTAAAGTAGGATGCATGGCACCCTAGCTTAGATTTCCATTGTCCTGTTTTGAAAAGGCCTCACCAAGAACAAATGCACCCAGAAAAAATGCAGGAAATGGGTCTTTTTTTGCTCCACAAAACTCTTGACACAATTGTCATTCCTCATGTGCATGCAGGAAGTACCCGTGACGTTGATTGGTTGAGTGTGTCAAAACCGTTCCTAATAGGCGTAATTAGCAAGCAACTCATGATCCTTAATTTAGATTGATGGGGTGCTGTCATGGAATATTAGGATTACAATTGACCTACCTTGACAAGCTGTCCCTTTAACACTGTGCTCACCTGAAAGATTTACTGAACATTTGATTAACAGTTGAATCTTGACATACTTGTTCAGGTAAGCACACCAGAGTCTTTATCTCATCCTCTGTGTAAGGTGGATTTGATTCACAAAAAGGTTCCTCCTATTATGGTGATTTCCCCCCACTATTATATCTCATGGTAGAGATCTTGCTTACTGGTTTTCATTAGCCATGAGTCTTGTGCTCCCTGTACTTCTAGACTGAGCCCCTTATTGCTATCAGCTCTCAACCAAACCCTCTTTACTGAGTCAGCCCAAATTTACTCTCTAGTCTGAACTCCCTGTGGACTCACTAGCATCTATATGCAAACCGGAGTGCAAAGCAGAGGTCTCGGTGCCTAACCTCTCTTGTAATTTAATGGCTTTTAGGAAACCGTGCAGTTGGGATGGAGAGACAAAAAAATAAATAAATCTGAATCATCATCTTCTACTCTGCTGTTTTCCCCCTTATATGGTAGCTTCCTATGTCTCTGACTGGTGGACTGCAAGTCTAAGGACATAGGAAACTGCATTGCACTGAGTCAGATCACTGGGTTCGTCTCTCCCAGTCCTCCTTGGATGTTCAGTTTCTGTTAATTGGTTCTCGTGGGAAACTTGCAGATTCTAGCTTCACCAATTAACTCAAGCTGGTGTCAATTTACTCTTGGCAGAAAGCCCAGGTCTGCTTGACCTAGAAACTACTCACTCTGATTGGTTAACGAGCAGCACTCTGCTCTGTTATCTAGGGATTGCTAGCACAGTTTGGTGTGAGGTGTGTTAGGAGTTAGAAGTGCTGTGTATGGTTTTGAGAGAGAGAAAGAGAGGATTTATTTTGCTTTTATTTGTATGCAGAAACTCTGCTGGTTTTATTTTTCCTTTTAATAAATCCTGTAAATAGTTATTCTGAGTCTAGCTGACTAGTCATTACCGCCTCAACTAGCTTCTTCGCTGTGCAGGAAAACTCTGCTACGTTTGGGCTAAAGCCAATAGGGCTATGCCTGACACTCCAAAGTTCCATGAGGTTATGGGCATTGTGCTGCCAGCCTGAGTTGTGGTGGTGTCAGCATCAACGGTGTTGGTTCCAGTAGTTCCAGAAGTTGTTGTTCCTGTTGGTGCAGCAGATGGACACTGGCTGGTTCCTGACTGTGGTGAGCTGGTGACGCAGTGGACGCAAGGACAACAGCTGCAGCGTGTGAGTGCTGGGTGCTGTGGTTCCTGTTTTCTCTCTCGGTGGTCGTGAGTAGCTGGTTCCGGGTTCCAGGGACATCGCTCTCAAGATGGCCTCACAACCAGTTCAGATGGCTTTTGAGCGTCTGAATGACTCCAATTACTTGCTGTGGTCGGAACGCATGCAGGCAGTGCTGCAGAGGGATCGTCTCTGGCAAGTGGTGAGTAAGTTTCCTACGAAGCCTGATGATGAAGACCTCGATAACGACCAAAGAGCAAGGGCCACAATTGTCTTGGGGCTGGAAGATTCCCAGTTGCCGTATGTGAGGGGAATCAAGACAGCTAGAGGTGTGTGGCAAGCACTTAAAGAACTCCATGTGCGTGAGACAGCGGTTTCCAAGCTGTTCATTCGCAAGGCATTGTACAAGGCAATGTTACAGCCTGGGGTTACAATGCAGGAACACCTACACAGTTTACAGTTAAAGTTTGCTGCGCTACAGGAAAGAGACTGTGCGTTGGACCAGCAGGAGAAGGTGGCTATTATTTTGAGTTCTCTCCCGGAAAGCTGGGATAATTTAGTTTTGTCTCTAGAAGGCATACAGGAGCGTGATTTATGAGTCAGTTACGTTACTGGGCGTTTGATTGAAGAATGGCAGAAGAGGCAAGAAAGGTCGTTGGCTGCAGAGGCTTCTACAGGTGGGCTGTTTGGAAGGAGTTCTCATGCCGTGCCAGAGGTGAAGCAAAAGCAGCGTACTGGTGAGGAGTCAGCGTTTGCTGTTAGGCGTTGTTTCCGATGTGGGTCTTCAGCGCATCTAAAACGACAATGTCCGGAGTTGGTCAAGTCTCAGTTGCCGGTGCAGGAGCAGAGACGAGATCAGCAGCAGCAGCAGCGTAAAAAGAAATTCTTCAAACAAAAACAGTCGGCTCAGCTGGTGACCGCCAAGGTCAAGATTGCTGATGAGAAACAAGCGGTCTGGGTGGTCGATTCTGGAGCGTCTCGCCACATCGTGAATTCAGATGAATTGTTTGTTTCCAAGAACTCAGCACAGCGCAGCCAGGTGGCTCTAGCAGACGGAAGTACTTCCGAAGTGATTTTGGGGGGTGCCGTTTTTGTTCCTTGTCTTCGTGAATGCCTGCAAAATGTACTTTGTGTGCCGTCATTAAGGAGCAATCTGATGTCTGTAGATTGTTTGCTAAAAGCTGGGTTTAAAGTGTATTTTGAAGGAGACAGTTGCATTATTAAGAAGGCTGGTGAGATTTTAGGCACTGCTAAGTCAGAGGGAGGTTTGTTTTGGCTTAAAGCAGGATCTCAAGTTGCAGCAGTAGTCAGTAAATCTCAGCCTGCAGTGAATAACAAAGCTATACATGACAACTGTGTGCACTTATTGCATAGGAAAATGGGGCATGCCTGCTGGAAAAGTGTACTAAAAATGTCTGAATTGGCTGATGGGGGTAATTTAAAGAGTTGTAACAAGTACCTTGATTGTAATGTGTGTAAAAAGGTTAAAACCCACAGAGTCTCTTACCCCAGAAGTGACAGAGTTAGTGAGTCACTGCTACAGCTGGTTCACATGGATGTAATTGGTCCATTTGCTGTAAGCAGGGGTGGATCGCGTTTTTCACTAACAATTGTGGATGACGCCACGCGTTACTCCTGGGTTTTTCCCATGAAAAATAAGGGTGACGTGTTCACTAAGTTTAAAGGCTGGGTGGCATCTGTGGAAAGATTTCTGTCTGTTAAACTTAAAAGGATTCAGACGGACAGAGGTGGCGAATTTATGTCAAATGCCTTTAGAGATTGGTTACAAAAGCGTGGCATTGGGCATAGAAAAACGAACGTTTTTTCCCCAGAGGAGAATGGCGTTGCAGAACGAAAAAACAGATCTTTACAAGATATGATGTTTGCCATGCTTGATGATGCTGATTTGCCCATGTCTTATTGGGGGGAGAGCATGCTCACCGCGTGTTATCTCCAAAATAGGCTCTTTCATCAAACAATAGGTACAACCCCGTACTTTAAATTGTTTCAGAAAAAACCTAAAATTGACCATTTGCATGTGTTTGGATCAAAAGCCTGGGTATTAATTCCGAAACAAATGAGGAAAAAGGGAGATCCTAAGACCAAACAGTTAGTGTTTGTGGGTTACCAGGAGCTGGGAAAAGGTTTCCGCTTTGCTGAAGGGACAAATGGCATTGTGATCTCCAGGAATGCCAGTTTTTGTGAACATAGTGGCTGGGAGAGACTACATGCCAATACTGAGGTTTGGTTTGAACCTTCCCAGGAGCTTCATGACTCTGAAGGTAAACACAGAGAATCAGAGTCTGAGGGGGAGGAAAGTTCAGATAAGAGCTCTCAAGAAAGTGGAGTTAGCCAAAGACCAGTTGCTAAGCAACAAAAGAGAGGTCGTAGTTCTGAGGAGGAAAGTGGGTCAGAAGAAAAAATTTCCCCCAGGAGATCTAAAAGACAAAACAAAGGAGTGCCTCCGGTGCGTTTTTCTCCAGATACTGCAAATGTGTTTAGTGTAAGTGCAGAACCCAAGAGTTTTCAGGAGGTGTTAAAGTTACCAAAAGAGGAGGCAGAGCTCTGGAAACAGGCAATGGAGGAAGAGATGTCCTCTCTGAATGAGCACAAGGTTTTTACACCAGTAGCAGCGCCTGAGGGGGCAAAGATTGTAGGATGCAGGTGGGTGTACAAACTTAAACCTCTGGTGACAGGAGAGTACAAATACAAAGCTCGTTTAGTGGCTCAAGGATATTCTCAGAGGCCTGGAAAAGATTATGACGAAACTTTTTCCCCTACTGCTAAGGGGGACAGTGTAAGGCTGATCCTAACGCTTGGAGCAAAGAGAAAACTCCTGTTAAACCATTTTGATATCCAGACTGCATATTTACATGCACCAATATCAGAAGACCTGTATCTAGCCGAACCGCCTGGTTATGAGACAGGTTCCAATAGAGTGTTGAAATTAAACAAAGCTCTATACGGTCTCAAACAGGCTGCAAGATCTTGGAACAAATGTTTCCATGAGGCCTTAGTGTCATTTGGTTTCAAGCAGAGTACAGCTGACAATTGTGTTTATGTACGTGGTACAGGCAGTGATCAAGAGTTTTGTCTGATTTATGTAGATGATGTTTTGTATGCCTGCAAAACAGATAAACAAACTAAAAGATTTGCCAAGCAATTGTCCAGTAAGTTCAAAGTGAAAGACTTAGGCCCGGTTAGGACATATCTAGGGTTGGAAGTGTGCTGGGCCCAAGATGGCAGCTGCCTAATTAGTCAGCAGAACAAAGTTAAACAACTACTGACTACATACAGGATGCAGGATTGCAAAGGGGCAGCGGTGCCTATGGATCCAGGTTTCATAAAAACACTTCATATAGATGAGAGTCCTGAATTTGAACACCCTGATGTATATCACTCTGTAATTGGAAGTTTATTGTATATAGCACAGTGGTCCAGACCTGATATTAGCTACGCAGTAGGCATATTAAGTAGATTGGTCTCAAAACCCACACTAAATGCCTGGAAAGGGGTAAAACAAGTTCTGAGATATCTCAAACAGACAATTGGCTATATGTTACAATTAAATTCTTCAGAGGACGAAATGTTGAGTTGCTACTGTGATAGTGACTGGGGAAATTTGCCAGATAGAAAATCTGTCACAGGACTAGTCATAATGGTCGGTGGAGCATTAATCAGCTGGCGGTCACGCAAGCAAGACGTAGTAAGTGTGTCATCAACGGAATCAGAGTACGCCGCATTGAGTGAATTGTGCAACGAGGTGATTTATTTCAAGCATTTGATGGCAGATTTAAATGTAAATTGTGGAGAACCAGTACAAGTTTACATTGATAATCAAGCTTGTATAACCTTAAGTAAAACAGGGGGTTTCAAATCGCGTTCCAAACATATCTCTGTAAAATACCAAAATGTACGTTGCTGTGTACAAGACAATATAATTACATGTACTTATGTGTCAAGTGAAGAAAATGTAGCAGATGTGTTAACTAAACCATTGGCAAAGATAAAGAACAAGCGAATGTGCAAGGGTTTAGGTTTGCTGGAAAAATAATCTCCTACATAGGTGTATTTGGAGTTAATTGTTCAGCAGAATCTGTGAGGGGGTGTTCAGTTTCTGTTAATTGGTTCTCGTGGGAAACTTGCAGATTCTAGCTTCACCAATTAACTCAAGCTGGTGTCAATTTACTCTTGGCAGAAAGCCCAGGTCTGCTTGACCTAGAAACTACTCACTCTGATTGGTTAACGAGCAGCACTCTGCTCTGTTATCTAGGGATTGCTAGCACAGTTTGGTGTGAGGTGTGTTAGGAGTTAGAAGTGCTGTGTATGGTTTTGAGAGAGAGAAAGAGAGGATTTATTTTGCTTTTATTTGTATGCAGAAACTCTGCTGGTTTTATTTTTCCTTTTAATAAATCCTGTAAATAGTTATTCTGAGTCTAGCTGACTAGTCATTACCGCCTCAACTAGCTTCTTCGCTGTGCAGGAAAACTCTGCTACGTTTGGGCTAAAGCCAATAGGGCTATGCCTGACACTCCAAAGTTCCATGATTGGAGATGCCATGAATTGAACCTGAGACCTTCTACCTGCAAAGCAGATGTTTAACCACTGAGCTATAGCCCTTCATCCATCACCTGAGAAGAACAAGTTACTTAAACCAAGGAAGCAGCCAAGAATAACCTATTGGCTTCTTGCACCACATGGTCCCAGCTTTTCTTGTAGCTGCAACATTACCCTTGACCTTCTGCAATGTAAGTTCTGAAGCACAGCAGAGAGCAAACAAGTAGCTCTATTCTCTGGCCAAGCTACCATGGCAGTGCAGAGAATACAGCCTCTAAATCCTACTGTTTGGGTTCCTAGACCTAGACTGATCCATGCAGCTTTACACAAAGAGCAGAAGCTCCTTTTTTATCATCTCTTCCCAATATGGCAAAAGATAGCACCCCTCCTCCCATGGAGTGGGAAGGGAATACCATAGCTGTCAAGTGTCCCTTATTTGAAGGGACAGTCCCTTATTCCAGCGCCATGTTCCGCTGCTGTCCCTTATTGATGGATGTCCCTTAAATGATGTCCCTTAAATTTCAAAGGAAGCAGCTCCTCTCCCTCCCTCCCTGCCGGCCAGGGAGGAGGGAGGCTCCAACTGTGTTGCTTGGCTGTGTTGCTCACCCAATAAGAAGTCTAAGAATGACTGGAGGGTGGAGCTTGCATGCCTTGTGTGCGGCTAGTTAATGCAAGCTGAGGGGGTTTTTGAATGCTGGGCGCCATTTTGTTGCACGTGCTGCTGCAAACTTTGCAGTGCAAAGCCAGGCCGGGGAGCCTTCTTAAGTTGAGGCTGCATAGGCCTTGTGCTGCATGTGATTCAGATTCTATTCAGTTGAACCTCTGGTTACAAAGTTGGTTGGACAGTGTTCTCGAAGCTACGAGCATGAGTTTGACCAGACTGCAGGAGGACAGAAAGACTGGAGTGCCTGGAACAGGTGAGGCTGCAGGTCCCTTATTTTGGCTGCTGGTCCCTTATTTTCAAGACTGCTGGTCCCTTATTTTCAAATCTGTAAGTTGACAGCTATGGGGAATACAACCTTGGAAGAACTTGGGTGTAAAAATCATAGCATGGAAGCTAAAATCACTGGAATCTTCCACCAAAATATTTGTGGAAAACTTGGCTAATGTATCCTTATGCTAACTATATACGCATATAGAGGCATTACTACTGTCCTGGCTCCTGGCAGATGAAGAGCAACCCCTAAACAGGATGCACAAAGGTGGTCTGTAATTGATTCAGCCCCACTTTCTCACAGATGCTTTGAAAGTGCCCTTAACCACAGCAGGATCTGGGGCTCTTCCCTTCCATTCTACAACTAACAAACACACCTTTCATTCACTAGACCCAGCTGTAAAAGACCTCAAGCCCTGGCATGAGTGAATGAACTCCGAAAGAAGTGGGAAGCCAGCAGATCAGCTTGTGAGTACAAATTAGTTCAGTGTTTATTATTAAATAGCATGTTGTGTAGCTGATGTCTGGGGGTCCCAGTTACTCTCTTATTCTCTTGCCACATGCCTTTTTAAACCGCACACTTTCCTTTTTAAGTGTCATCTCTAAAAACCATCAGGATGCAGCAGATGATGCCAGAAATAGTCATGCTTTTGTAAATCCAGCAAATCAAGGATTTTTAAAAAATAAAAATACTGGCTTTATTGAGTACATTACACAAGCCCTAGCAAAAACTGGCCTCTCTTCTAATAGCTCCATCATTTGTATTCCTTACCCAGCTCCAAATCCTCGTCAGCGTTGCTACAAATTCTGGTAGGAGCCTATTTATTTCCTTGCAATAATCTTAAAACTGTTTAACCCCCTCACGACTATCCCAAAAGCAATCCCTGAAAGCATTTGCATAGGAAGAGTGTATATCAGACTGACTTCTTTCAGAGATTCTTCTTACTGCTATTCCTTCATAGCCAGATTGTCATCTTGACAGTTTTCCCTTCACCATCTGCATGCCTGTCTTTCACTCCCCTTGTCCCTCTGGTCACATAATCCTCCATCCCGCCAGTGAATGATGGATGAGACAGGTTCGAGCTCAACTCCAGGCTGCCAGGAGCCTTGAAGTGAAGAAGGAAAAGCTATGAAAATGCCTCCCTCACTCAGAGCCAATGTGCACCTTACATGATAAACCCAAATGATGTGCTGGCAAACACTGCCGAGTGTGAACAGGAGAGGCCTGTCTTTAGACATAGTAGTGGAACATTCAATGCTCATGTTCTGGGGAGCTGCAATTAGGGATGGGTAGATTTGACAGTTCATGTTTGTCCCCATTCTGTATTTTTCCATGCTTACGTCCAGCTTTTCACATTTCCACATCAGTATGCGGAATTTTTGTTTTAAAGTAGCCATCATGAAAATTCAACTTTCTCCTAATATATGCACAATCTCAATATGGGTTTACGGTGTTCAAAAACTGAAATGTTCGCCCTAAACAGCCTTGTCCCAGTATACCTGAAGGAGCATCTCCACCCCCATCATTCTGCCCGGACGCTGAGGTCCAGCACCGAGGGCCTTCTGGCGGTTCCCTCGCTGCAAGAAGCAAAGTTTCAGGGAACCAGGCAGAGGGCCTTTTCGGTAGTGGTGCCCACCCTGTGGAACGCCCTCCCATCAGATGTCAAACAGATAAATAACTACCTGACATTTAGAAGACATCTGAAGGCAGCCCTGCTCAGGGAAGTTTTTATGTGTGACATTTTAATGTACGTATTTTTAATCTTTGTTGGAAGCTGCCCAGAGTGGCTGGGTAAGTCTAGCCAGATGGGCGGGGTACAAATAAATAATAATAATAATAATAATAATAATAATAATAATAATAATAATAATTATTACTACTACTACTACTACTACTACTACTACTATTACTATTACTATTACTATTACTATTACTATTACTACTATTAATTCCTGCACAACTGTACCTTCTGATCTGTTTATCCTAGTCTTTCCCCATTGTTTCTATTGGAGCCAAAGCATATATACCATCATAACATGCGGTAAAATTGCTCTCCCAAAGACCATTAACCAGCAGGTCTCCAGAATTTCACACAGAGATTTTGCCTGGTCCTATCTGGAGATGTCAGGGATTTAACCTGGGACTTTCTGAATGCTCTACAGCCCTTTTCAATACATGCTTTTTTCCTCACAGAAGACAGAGTGCAACCTGGAGGAAGAAAGAACAATTCATCCATGGGCACTTGGTGCTGAAATACAGATAACAAGGATGGGTGTCCGTTCCATGTCACTCCCTACTCCACAGGTTCAAACTCAGTTCCCCACGATCCAGCTACTGCAGAGGCAATTAGTGTTGGAACTGGGCAAAAGGTTAGTAATGCAGAGGCTGGGAAGGGCAAATGGGCAGAATAAATCAGCTCATTGCCCTCAAGGAAAGCTAAAGATCACTCTCACGCTGGATGCAGAATGTTGGCTGTCATTTACGTTGTAAATATATGGAAATGTGTGAAAATCTACTGTTTGATCTGAAAACATGCCCTTTTAACAAATGCATCCCTTGCAGAGAGAAAACAAGTAGTGCTGTTTCGGATAGCACTGTAATAACGACAACACATATACTAATAAGACGCCCACACATCCAGGCACACACATCCCCAAAATGTGCAGATGCTTTTATGACACTTACCAAGCTCTGACGCACTTGGTTTCTCTAATGTTTGAAGATTTAGAATTCACAGATTTGCAGAAGTATTACACCATGGCCAGAAATGGGAGATGGTGCCATGTTAGGAAACATCATGGGATTGGACAAGACAGATACAACCTTTGTATTTTGTAACTGGTTTAACCAGCCTCCTTGCTCAGAGGGGTGTAATGTCTAAAGTGGTTCTTTTGATTTTAAATTTAAACCATCTGTTTATGTTAAGCGTGCTGTTGATCAGGGTCAATTCATATTTTATCTATGAGTGAACCTCCAGTGAAAGAGAAAAGAAGGGTAGATTGTCACACATCTTTTCCCTTGAATGACATTTGTGACAGAGGAAGGGTGTGGCTCCTGACATGTCATGGATACAGGCTGTGATCACATTCTCAGTTTTCTGGTTGATACTTCAATTCCTTACCTAATTCACACACACACAAATCCAAAACTTAAAACATTGTGTCAGGATTCTCAGCCGCAGTCAGAGGTAACTGGCCTCACTCCAGGCATTCGGCTTGAGATCCTTGTTGACCTTCCTGTCTGCGTCTCCCGGCAGGATACAGGCAAGGTCACAAATCGGTGATCCTCCTCAAATGTGAGAAGAACACACCCTCCTCCCTCCTCCCTGCTTCCCCCAGGGAGGGGAAAGAGTCAGACAGGAGTCTATTTACATGTCTTTATTCCTGTCATTCCAGCAGTACAGAGAAACGTGTCTGCACTCTCCAGTCTCCAGCAGTAGAGTCTCAACTCCACCCCTGTACTTCCAGTACAGGTCAGATGACACTCTGAGCTAACATCCGATGCTCAGTGCTGTGAATAGACTGCCCCTTTTTCCCAATAGTACAGTCCCACACATCAACATCCTGTTTTGCATTCCAGACACCTGCAGCTGGCTTTTGCATTGCTGCTTTTTCCTGACACATTGTAGTACAGTCATACCTCGTGTTGCGTTAGGTTCATGTTGTGTCTTTTCGTCTTGCGAATGCAGCAAACCCGGATGTGTATACTTCAGGGTTTCACCACATGCGTGTGTGCAGAAGTGTTCTGCGCACTTTGCGCATGCACAGAAGTGTTCTGTGCACTTTGCACATGTGCAGAAGCACTCTATCCCACCGCACACATGCGCAGAAGCGGCGCTCTAGTTACGGACTTTTCGGGGTGCGAATGGCACCCCAGAATGGACTGAGTCTGTAACTAGAGGTACCACTGTACTGTCAAGGAGTTGTTCAAGGCAGCCCTGGTTCATCCTTGATTGCATTGGGTCCACAAGTTGGAGTGGTCCAGGCTATAAAAAAAAAGAGCAGTCCAATGGTGAGGAGAGAGAGGAAGAAGTAGGCTGCCTGCATCTCCTTCTTCCCCCACCATGTATAATCAGGGGTTTAACCCTAATTAAACATGTACAAAGCCCCTGATTTGGATTAAGGCCTGGATCCAGGTCAGATTGAGTCAGTCTCAAATTATCTTAGGTTGAATTGGGGCTGTTCTGAACAACTGGATTGGGCCCTGAATCAGGCTGCAAGGGGCATGCAGAGCCCTTGTATTTAGTATTATATGGATAGCGTCATGATGCTGTTTCATCACTAGGTGGCACTGGACTTAGTTGTATCTATACAGATACAAGTGTTTCTTGTTGATCTTATGTTCTTTGTTAAAATTATTGTCCAGATTTCTGACTGACACTCTCTCTTGAATCCTGGTGAATCCTGGAAGACCTGCTCCCTGCCTCACAGGTCCTTTTCTATATGGACTGGGAGGGCAGGGCCCTGGCTGACTCCAGCTATGAAAGCTGAGGCTGCTGAAGAGGCTGTTTCTCAGTGCGGACCCAGGTCACTGAGGCTGAGCTTCCACAGCTGCCTCCCACCATGTACCACCCTTGGCAGCAACAGCAGCAGATACAGTGGTGCCTCGCAAGACGAAAAGAATCCATTCTGTGATTCTCTTCGTCTAGCGGATTTTTCGTCTTGCGAAGCAAGCCCATTGACGGATTAGCGGATTAGCGCTATTAGGAGCTTTTAGCGGCTTTTAGCGGCTTATCGGCTTATCAGATCAGCTGATAAGCAGCTTAGCGGCTTAGAAAAAGGGGGGGAGGGAAAAAACCCCGCAGGAACTCGCAAGACATTGTCGTCTTGCGAAGCAAGCCCATAGGAGATTCATTTTGCGAAGCACCTCCAACACGGAAAACTCTTTCGTCTAGCGAGTTTTCCGTCTTGCGAGGCATTCGTCTTGCAGGGCACCACTGTATACTGTATTCTAAGCTTATGATAATATTTTATTCTCTTGCTAATTATAGTGCTTTAAATGTGCATTTTATATTTTACTTCCTTTACGTTTTCTTTTGAAAATTTTAAGAATTTTTTAAAACTTTGCTGTGTCAAATGTGCATTCTGTAGTTGACCTCCTTCGTAATGTTTTTATTTTGAAATCTTTAAGATAACAGTTTCCTGTTAATTATGTTGCTTTGAATGTATACTTTATATTTGACTTTCTTCAGTAATGTTTTATTCTAGATGGTTTTATCTGATGTTTTAATGTAGGTTGCTTTGAGTTTTTTTCTTAAAAATATATAGTGATATAGAAATGAAATGAATAATAATATAAGTAGGAGTGGTGAGTGTTAAAAACAAGCATTTCCTTTCACCATTTCAGAAACCTCCTCTGCTGGCTAATTCAGGACCATTGAAGTCAAGTGAAAAGCAAAGAAGTGAAAATCTGTCTCCCTTCAGAAGCAGCCCTGTGTCTGAATGGTGGTAATTGGTCCAAATGTCACCATTGCACAGGCCTAAGGTGACGTGATGTCTCCTGGTTCCATTGTGGGTATGAAAGCCAACACATTATTTCTAGGTAAATGAACAGCTGCATTTATCCATTCACAAAATGGCAGTTCCTCTCCTTTTACCTCCTACTGCTGCCATTTCTAGAGACCTGTAGACCAGGGCAATCAGTTGCTGTCATGGACCAGCTGGATGCAGGGGAGAGTTGAGAAGCACCAGCTGAGGAACTCC
The DNA here is from genome assembly GCF_965112155.1 of Podarcis liolepis. Lineage (NCBI taxonomy): Eukaryota > Metazoa > Chordata > Lepidosauria > Squamata > Lacertidae > Podarcis > Podarcis liolepis. The sequence continues at coordinate 27,722,495 of NC_139559.1, forward strand.
TAAGGGAACTCAAAGAGAAGAAGGCTCAGAGCCAGGGGAGTGGTGGTGGAATGATGATGGATAGTCAGAGGGAGAAGAGGAAGCAGACTGGGAGGAGGAGGTGTTGGAAGCTGAAGAGGTAACAGGGTTTAGTGAGCAGAAAGAGGGTGGCAGAGAGCAGTCCAGAATCAGAGAGAGAAGTGGAGGCTGGAGAGGAGGGGGCCAAGAGGCAGCAATGAGTCAGGCTGGTGAGGAAACAAGGCATACTCCCCCTTCTGCTGAGACCAGCTCTCCTCCCTGCTGGTCTCCCAGGATCAGAAGAGGGCAGAGCAAAAAGACAGGCAAGACGAAGGAGCCTCAGATTGCTTGGGAAGGAACCGGGGGAGGAGGAGACTTAGGGAGCCATGGGAAGGCGGGGAATCTTCAGTCCTCGCAGCTGCCTCATTGGGGCAAGAACTACAGGAACGAGTTGCTGTGCTCAATCGGCCTGGTCTCCTGAGCCGAAGCCCTGTGACTTATTGCTAACCTGCTCCTGGCACCTTCTCCTGGCAGTTGTTGTTTTTTTTTTTTAAAAAAAAATGCATTAAAAATTGCATTTCAATTCTATACATTTCCCCCTAAAATACACCTTTTTGTACGCATTATACCCAATAAATTCTCATTGCAGAACTGCAGAGATGCTCTTATTGCTTTTAGCTTACCGAGTTCATCACGTTTTGTATTTTCTTCCATTTTTATCTCATGGTACGCTGCTTTGGTATCTGATGGCTGTGAAGCAGTTTACAACTCTGCACAATAAATAAATACCTACAAAGACTGCCTCCCAAAAAACTGATAGAAGTGTGAAATCTGGTGGATAGCTGCATTCTGGCCTAGGAATTAGTCTGGAAGTTGCAAATCAGGTCAGCTCACTTGAAAGTGCGGACTGAACAAAAATTTCCAACCCTATTTCCAACAAAGGCGTCATTTCTTTTCAGGCTGGTGCTACTAGTAGCTGAGCAAAGTGCAAAGGATTCACAGCCGAAGAGCTACTCCTCTGAATAAGCTGATGATCCATCACTGGGTTTGCAAAATAAATAGCTATCTCTTTGTAATTTCCTGTATAAATGCCAGCAGCTGTGGGAATGCTGAACTTTCCTGAGCCCTTTAATCACATTTCCTTTTTAGTCACTGGCGCTGATGTGTGTAGGTGCCATGAATATATTCCCCGCTGTCAGCATGGAGACAGAGCAGAAAGACCCCTTGTTTGTTTGTCCAGATATTCATATACATCTGAGCCAATGTATGATCTAATGACGGATCTTCGGTTGAGGGGGCCGGAGGTGGATCACCCCCAACGGCATCTACACTACTCTTTCTTTCCGAGAAGGAGAGGTGTCAAGAAGCTGTGTTGGGTTTGGTGGGTCACAGTTGCGCAGGCAGTGCTACCATCAAGCTTTAAGCATCCCTGGATATTGTCCCAGTGCAGTAATTGTAGAGAGCCTTTTTCAGTCCAAGGGCCACATTCTCTTTGGGCAACCATGGGGTACGGGGTGGGGAGCCGAGCAACAGCCAGTGTGCAGGAACATCTGCCCCCTTTTGCTGAACATGGTAGGAGCTGGGGTGCTCCTCCAAGTGTTGCTACTCACTAGGCTTTTCTCCCCCTCAGTGGTGAAAGCAGTGCACTTCTGCAACCTGAGGTGGGTGCTTCACCTTGTGTCATGGGTAAGCTGGCTCTGACGTCCTCTTCTTTTGCAAGCCAGTACTACGTAATTTCCCCTTCCTTCCTTCCTTCCTTCCTTCCTTCCTTCCTTCCTTCCTTCCTTCCTTCCTTTCTTCTGCTTCCCCTTCCTTCTCTTTTATTCCAGATCTTTTTGTCCTTCTCCTTTCCAGTGGAACTGTCCACATCTACGCCATTTAATTGTTTCCCGGGGAATATCAGCAAATTCGCACACACCAGCAAGCACACACCACCACAGCAAGTATCTATGCATTGTGTGCTGTTAATATTTGAGCTGGGTAGTTTTATTCCTATATTTTCATTGTCTGGAAAAGCTGTAATTTGAAAACACACATATGATCCTTTGTGGGCGTGGTCCCATGAATGCCTACTCATATACAAAAAAGAAGGTGGTTCAAGATATCAAAATATTTCCTTCTATAGCTATTCCTATGTTATATAATTGTGTGTTTGTTTTTCACTTGAGTATGAATTTCTCCATCGGGAATAACATTAGAATGAGGATGGTATATATAAGCAGCCTGCTGCTCTGTGATCAGCTTTGAGCAAACAAGGGGGGGGGGGAGAAAAGATGTTAGCATAATGTGTGTCTTGCCACATTTTTACAGAAAAGTGGTCTTTCATATCCGTTGGAATGAGGCAGCATAAAAACCTAAACAAAAACACATTTTCTCTCTCCTTTTGTTTCCTCTTGTTCCTTTCCTTTCTCCAGCCTCCCGACTACTGCCCATCTAGCATCTCTTTGATCGTGCTCAGCTTCAGTCATATTTCTCTATCTTGCCTCTTTTGCTATAGGGAGAGGCATCTATTCTGTTCATGCATTTTTCAGCTGCTTTATTATGATCAGTTCAGCGACAGGATCACCTTTCTTCTTCTTCTCCTCCTCCTCCTTCCACCACTCTGCCCTCGCGCCCCCCAGTTCTGGGTTCGTTAGTCACATGAGTGGCACTGGCAATTACGACAAGCCCACTCAGTATTCCGCTGGCCACTTTGCTCCTTGCCCGCTCCCACTGGTCACCCCTTCTGTGCCTGCTTTGAGTTTGCGGAGCAATCGTTACATAAAAAAACGAAGCCCTGCCTGCCAGTTCCTATTCCTGGAAAGCAAGAGTGACAGCTCAAGTGCAGCTTGGTTTGGAGGCAGAGCGGTGAAAGACGGTCCCTCTTTCCCCTTGGTGCTACAGCAGATGCGCCAGCTGTCATGTCAGGAATGTCCCAGGTCCTGAGCTGCAAGGTGCATGCTGGGATTCTACATTGCTGAGCATTTAGAAGCGCTGAAGAGGGTCGCTAGAGAACTTTGCTGAGTGAGCCCCCTCCGTTTCATTAAATCCCAAGCATTCTTGAAAATGTACCACTTTAACGTGTTCGTAAATGCAGGATCCAAATGATAAGCTTCTGCTGCTGTGCCGTACGTGCGAACACAGCCAGGTATTGTGGCTTGGTGAATGCAGTCCCAGGTCCCCGCTGTCAGTATGTTGTGGGAGGGATTCAGGAGCAAGCCATAACTTTAGCTTTGCACAGTTAAAGTGGTTTAGGGTTCTCTGTCACCCTGGTGCAACAAATTAAGGTTTGCTTGCTTGATTGTTTTGTCAAATCTTTTTTTATTAAGTTTTACATTGCAAATTTAAATTTAATCATTAAACATCAACATCATCATTTAGGATTCCCTGAAACCTTCGACTCCCCTCTGCTCTTCCATGGTTACCACTATCAATCTGTCTTCAACTGCTTCTCTTATTTTCTCTATTTTTCTTAAATAATCGATTTTTACCATAATTTTTAGTACATTGCAAGCGTTACTCAATGCTTGTTTGTTTATTTTGAAATGGCTTTTTGCTGTCAGGAAAGCGATGGGAGAAAGCACTGAAAAGTGTGAGGTAAATGGATAACGGGGCAGGGAAACTGTGTGAACAACATGGAAGCAAATTAGGATGAATGTCCATTATCATATAATCTCCCCACAAACAAAGAACAGACATAGCCTTACCTCCCTATAAACTTTGTCCAAGCAGATTATGATGAATGCTCAGTTAAATAGGCTGTCTGGAGGAGTTAACAGGAAGAAGGCCATGGCTATAGGTTTATCAAACCTTTAAATGTGCGGCCAAATCTTGAATAATGAGCTCTGCTCACATTAGTGGATCATGCTGTGGTCAGGCCTATGCTAAAAAAAAAGTATATATATATATTTAATTGGAATGTATTTCTAAGCTTTAAGCTGGTTTTGCACCTCACTAGCCTTTGAATTATAAATGAATAAATAAATAACAGATTCAGGTAGGTAGCCGTGTTGGTCTCACGCAGTTGAAATAAATAAAAAACATTGTCCAGTAGCACCTTAGAGACCAACTAAGTTTGTTCTGGGTATAAGCTTTTATATCTGAAGAAGTGTGCATGCACACAAAAGCTTATACCCAGAACAAACTTAGTTGGTCTCTAAGGTGCTACTGGACAATTTCTTAATTTAAATAAATAACATTAACGCTCAGCTACTGGAGATTTACTTTTGATCAAGCACATATTTCTTGGGACAGTCATATTCACAGGTTATACCAGGGGATGGGGAGATGAGCCACCGCTATGCCGGCACAATACTTCCTGTACGCAATGCATACCGTACCCAGGAGGTGAGCACATATAGCATAGAAAATCCACAACCAATGAAGAATGATAGAACTCTGCCAATGTCTTTGGAAACACTGTCAGAAATCACCGAAGAGGAACCATGCTCCTTTTCTGAAAATCTTCCTATTACTTTGCACGCCAGAAACAGAAGATGTTGCAGAAAGCTGCTGCCTGAGTCTCCTATATCCACCACTGTCTCTTCCTCCTGCTCATTGGGATTCTCAGCTTCATGTAGTTCTCTGAATCTCACCCTTACAGTCTATTAGTCGTGTGTCCCCCCCCCCCCCGCCCCCTGGCCTAATTATGATTTATTACCTGCACTGTGCGACACAGGCAAGGAAAACAACTTCCAGGCTGACACGATGCTCTGTTTTTTCCCACCCCATATCCCTGCGTTCAGTTATTAATTCTGAGTAATTTATTTTGATGAAACCAAGAGTGACTCCCCCCGCCTTTAACCTTTGGTATAAGTCACCTCCATGAGAACACAACTGGGGGGGGGAGTATAAGTGGGACCCTGCAAGAAACTAGCAAGTGGGTCCTCACCTCCTAGGAAGCGTGTCCAGGCAGACAGTCCTGCCCTGCTCCAGAACATTATGTGCTCAAAGGTGCTCACACCACTGGCGGAGGAACAGGTGGCGGCGGGGGGAGCGCACCACCCCCAGCACCATTGGGGGGGTACCATTGTGGCCACCCTCCTGGACATGTGTCGCGCACCCCCACTGCGCTGGGCACTACGCCCCCGGGACGCACGCCACGCCCCCGGAATGCATGCCATGTCCCAGGGCATGTGCCAGCCATGCCCCCGCCTGCTCTCTGCCCCCAGTGCTGGAGCATGCAGCTTCCCCACTGGTTCACACAGACCATTTTACTCCCCCCACTCCCAGGTTATGTTCACATTAGCAGTAAGGTAATTTCCCCCACTGTGTTGCCAAGTCACTTTCTGCTGTCACTGTTCATTCCAGAGCTGGGGCAGAAATGGCTTCACCCAAAGAGTTCTTTTCCTCAGAGCCGTAGCTAGGTGATCTTGCACCCCTGGCAGAACTGTCCAGATTGCACCCCTTAGCCACAGACAAATTAACTTCCTTTCCGCCTCTCCTCCAACACCCCCCTCCTCCATCCATTCAATTCACCCTCTATTAAAAACCATTTCTTATGAGTATTTATATTTATGGACATATATTTTAGCTGATTTTGCACCCGCCCCCCATCACCTGCGCCCCTAGTGGGGGCCCACCTCACCACCCCCTACCTATGACCCTGCTTTTCCTGTGCCAAACTGCAATTCAGTTAAGCTTTTGTTTGTACATGCGCTGTCGTCTGCTGAGGGACACTGAGTCCAGTATTAGAGAGAGTAATTATTACACGATTGTGGTGTTTGCCCGTTATTTTGAAAATGTCTGTACAGGGGGAGAGAAAGAGTTAATAGATAGACCAATAGAAAAGCCAAAGGTGGAGCCTACTGGATTATAAAAGGGCTAAGCCTGAGGTTTAGTTGGTTGGTTGGTTGGTTGGGAAAAGGCAGCTGGGAAAGCAGTTGGCAGACAGATAAAAATAGAGAGACAGTTAGTGCAGTTGGTTCTTGTGTGAGGGGAGGTAAAAAAGTTAGAGACAGAATAAAATAAGACTAAGAGGGTAAAGGATAACAGCAGTTTCAAATGCATTTAAAGTTTATTTGTGTTTGCAATAAACTACATTATTCATTGTTAATTTAAGAACCTGACTGAGACTAAGTGATTTACCGGGGAGGACCTGGTTGTTGGCAGCGGATTAGTGGTGTACGGGTCAATAGTCCGTGAGACGACTGGGGGCTCCATACGAGCGCCACAACGGTCTACAGCCATGCGTCTATGTAGTCCAGTTGAGGGTGTCCCTACTGACTCGAGAGAGAAGCAGCAATTGGTCTTGCCAGTGGGGCAAGCTTGGGCCACATCCACACCAGACCTTTAAGGTATATTGCTTCCCTCTGCCACCCCCATCCTGGGAATGGTGGTTTGTTTAGGGTGCTGGGAATTGCAGCTCTCTGAGGGGCAAATTACACTTCCCAGGGGTGGATTTCAAAGTTTAAAAAGGTAAAAGACCCCTGGATGGTTAAGTCCAGTCACAGGCAACTAAGGGGTTGTGGCGCTCATCTCGCTTTCAGGCCAAGGGAGCCGGCGTTTGTCCACAGAAAGCTTTCCAGGTCATTTGGCCAGCATGACGAAACCACTTCTGGTGCAACGGGACACCGTGACGGAAACCAGAGCGCGCAGAAACGCCGTTCCACTGCAGCTGTACCTATTTATTTACTTGCACTGGCATGCTTTTGAACTGCCAGGTTGGCAGGAGCAGGGACAGTGCAACGGGACCTCACCCTGTCGCAGGGATTCGAATCGCCAACCTTCTGATCAGCAAGTCCAAGAGGCTCAGTGGATTATTATTATTATTATTTAAATATTGTTTATTAATTTTCACAATTAAACATTATTGTCACATAAGTATTATCTTAATTTATACATGTCAAAAATTTCCTTATCTTTAATTGTTTCTGAATTTAAACATTCTCCTCAATATTACAAGTGGTTTTTAAAAAACCTGCTACTGTATTAAGTTCCTTACAATGCTTTTGTAAATATACAATAAACATTTCCCATTCTTCTTTATACAGTGGTACCTCGGGTTACAGACGCTTCAGGTTACAGACTCCGCTAACCCAGAAATAGTACCTCAGTTTATGAACTTTGCTTCAGGGTGAGAACAGAAATCGCGCAGCAGCGGCATAGCAGGCCCCATTAGCTAAAGTGGTACCTCAGGTTAAGAACAGTTTCAGGTTTAGAACAGACCTCCAGAACGAATTAAGTTCTTAACCCGAGGACCACTGTATTTGTTGTCATCTTGATTTCTACGTCTTCCAGTTAATTTGGCTATTTCGGCATATCCCATTAATTTAAGTTGCCAATCTTCTTTAGTAGGGACTTGTTCTTCTTTCCAGTGTTGGGCTAACAATATCTGAGCTGCCGTTGTTGCATACATAAACAAGTTCTTGTATGTTTTTCTTTCTTTTTCTTTTTAGAATATCTATTGAACATATTTCACAGATTTATACATCAATATACTATATTACAATTGATATCCCATCCCATACACAAATAAAAATACAAGAAATTTAAAAAGTTATTGTATTCTTTCAGTATATCCATGTGGATTAGACCATAGCACCACCACAGCGCTAAGGTGATTGATCTTTCGGTGCCAGCATACCTGCTTGCCTGATGGAACAAGCTCCCCTCTACATGCAACCATACAAGCAGGGTTCATTACACTGGCAAGCGCAATCATTTAGTTTAATCCAGCCCAAGGATTCTTTGGGGGAAGCCATGTGCTTTAAATCTATGACGTGGGTGAGCCCACAGTAATTTGCAGGAGTAATTTGGTCCAAGGCTGAGATTTGAGTTTTTCCCTTGTTAATGATACGGCTGCTGAAATTTTATTTCTATAATAAGCTTAATAACTGTAGTTAATAATGCAGAGCACTGAGACTGTGAAGAGGGCTGTCTAATAAAGGGCACCTGAGTCATTGCACGCAGAGGTGGGAGCGCTGCATGGTGGGGAAACTGTGACTGAAATTTACAATGGATTTGTCAAGCGAAATAGTGCATCCCCTCATATTAAGAAAGACACTAGGCTTGAGCTCTCAAGCTTTGCCAGTGCTCGTCTTCTTTTAACCCTAAGCATAACTGAGGCTTCAGAAACAGGACTGTATTCATGGGTGGGAAATTAGTTGAATGTTGGCATTTGAATGTTTGGTGCCATGCCTGGATTGTGGTTCATCACGTTCTCAAACAACAAGTGATCCAGGTTCGGTTGTCATGAGCCGTAATTAGGACACACACCAAAGCTTTCATAAAACCTTTTTAACACATTAAAATCAGCCGAGAAGATGGTTTTGTGTAGCTTACAAATTCAATATAGTTGTGTGGGAATGGTTGCATGTGAAGTTGTTGGAAGTGCAACAGCAGGGATCATTCAATTTGTAACTTAAGTGTTAATTATGTTTGTATTAAAGTCAACCAGCCAAGACCAGCTTAGCAAACAAGCAGAGTAGTATGATATTTACTGAGATAGCACGTGCCCTGACTTGCTGTATAGTTTTGAGGGAGTTTATTCTGTGTGTTTTCTTGAATGTCTCCTGCTTTGCACAAAGACTTGGAGTAAGGAAGACAACATTTCAGTTTGTTTCAACTCAAATTATACACTGTTTTTGTTCAGCTTGCCCAGTGGGCAAACTTCATTCTGATTAATGGTAGGTGGTCCCTGGGAAGAAGGGTAGAACGATGGGAGGCATAGCTGTCAAACCTGAAAACCAGGAAGACATGCTGTCGAAAGAAGAGACAGCCACAGTCAGGGATGAAGGACCTTGAAGGATACAGTGATGCGGCTGTTGTATTAGAAGGGAGAATGTCTTACTGCTGCATAAGGAGCTGAGGTCTGGAGACAGAATATCTCAGCAATTGAAGGCAGCATAAGTTTCTGACTGCGGGTGCTGCTTCTCCCTATTGTTGTGTCAAAGTGGGGAACAAAGGACCTTTCACTTTCTCCTGATTGCCACAATGCTCTCCAGCAGCTGCAGGGCAGATTTGGAAGAATTCTGGCAGATTCAGGTGCAAAGTGATGGGAATCAAGGGCTTTAAGAAGGCTGAAAAGGAGAAAAGGAGCAGCTGTATAAAAATAGACTCGAATCAACAGGTGGTCCTTAAAACCAGGAATAAGTGGGAGGCAGACGGAGGGAGAATTGGTGGTGTTACCTATGCAGCAAAAGGGACGGTTAGCAGCGTGTTACTCAATCTTATTAAAAACATCTCCCTTGTACGTTTACTGTACAGTGGTACCTCAGGTTAAGAACTTAATTCGTTCTGGAGGTCCGTTCTTAACCTGAAACTGTTCTTAACCTGAGGTACCACTTTAGCTAATGGGGCCTCCCGCTGCCGCCACGCGATTTCTGTTCTCATCCTGAAGCAAAGTTCTTAACCCGAGGTACTGTTTCTGGGTTAGCGGAGTCTGTAACCTGAAGCGCCTGTAACCTGAAGCATCTGTAACCCAAGGTATCACTGTACTCCAGATCGTCAAGACTCCTGCTTGTCTTTCCTCCACAGAGCTAAGCCAATGAAGATGTCAGGAGAGCGCTCCGAGAATCTGGTTGCTCCCAAGTCCTTGGCTGGGGGATGCTAACAGCATTGACTCTTAGGGCTTATCCACTCTGACTCTTGTCCTGCTGTTTTTCCCTGGGGGAAACCACTCTTTAGCACTCAATTAGAGGAGCACTCTTGTTTTGTTTGTTTTTAAAATATTTTATTGTAAATTTTAGACAAAAGAAAATCACCAAACATATACAATGCCTTCACCAAAAAGTAACAAACAGAACAAACACAGATAGACAAGAACACAAACATACAATAAAGAAGTCATAACTATTCTTAATTCATTTTTTCATAACTATCTGGACTTCCTCACACCTCCCTTTCCTGCATTCTCCGTAATAAAGTTATAAACAGCAATTTATTACCTTGTTTCAATTCTTATTTTCTAGTTCTCATATATTATGCCTCAGACTTTAAATATTTTTGTCGAATACTTAACTGCTTAGTTTAGACACAACATTACTTCAAGTCTCATCTTTATCATTAACTTCCACTTATTCTCATATATCTTTCAACTAAATTGCTGATGCCATGTTATTTCCTTTCGTGCACTTTCTTAACATTCATACAACTTATAATATTTTTGTAAATAGTCCTTAAACTTTTTCCAGTCCTCTTCCACTGTCTCTTCTCCCAGGTCTCAGATTCTGCCAGTCATTTCAGCCAGCTCCATGTAGTCTGTCAATTGCATCTGCCATTCTTCCAGTGTGGGCAAATCTTGTGTCTTCCAATACTTTGCGATGAGTATTCTTGCTGTTGTTGTTGCATACATAAAAAAAGTTCTGTCCTTCTTTAACACCTTCTGGCCAACAATGCCTAAAAGGAAGGCCTCCAATCAGAGGAGCACTCTTGGAAAGGAGTGGGACAAGGGGAACCATACCTAGAAAGTGTGGGTCAAGCAGAACACCCTTCGGACTAATGCTTTCTAGGCACAAGCAGATGTGCAGATGCACCCTTACTCTTCTAAACAGTGATGTCTCACCAAAGTGAAAAACTGTCTTAAAAAAACAAAAACAAAAAACCATTGGGGGGCCTCCAGACTTCCACTGTTTGGTGGGATTCAAGTGCATGCTGGAGATTTAAATGTGTGTATTTAAGGGGAATAAAGGGCTCTGTCATCCTAACACTGTACTGGCACCTTCATCACATATCCTTAGGCACCTGGCAATTTCCCCCCCTCTATAACCAGGCCTTTGGCTGATTAAACATTCTATGGCTTTTTAAATGTGTCTGTGGGAAGGGGGTTATTGGCTTGTTTTGTTTGTTTTTATTATATACGTTGTGTTACCAGTTTGTATTTCATGTTGTGAACTGCCCTGTGGTTTTCAGATGAAGGGCAGTATACAAATTTAATAAATAAACTAAAATAAATAATCGATAAACACAAGAAATCTACTTTAAACATTTTTTTCTCTTTTGGATAGCTCAGTTGGTTAGAGCATGGTGCTGGTAATGGCAAGGTTGCAGGTTTAATCCCCGTAAATGAAAGCTGTATCTTCTGGCATTGCAGCGGATTGGACTAAATGATCCTGAAGGTTCCTTCTAACTCTATGATTCTATGTCTTTTTGCAGTTAGGAAAGTGACAGAGAAATGTACCGGATGAATGAATAATTAACAGAAAGATGTATAAACATCCCACAAGCATATCAGGTTGAATTCTCAATAAAGACAGGGTGTAGGTCACATCCACACTGGACATGTAAAGCACTATTGTGACATTTTAACAGCCATAGAGAATCCTGGGAACTCTAGTTCATTAAAGGGTGCTGGAAACTTCACAATGCTCTGTGAAGTCACCCCCCCCCCCAAACAAACTACAGCCCCCAGGATTCTCCATGACTGTTAAAGAGATATAATAGTGCTTTAAATGGATAGTGTGGATGTGACCATAGTCTAACCTCCGTGTGCACTTTGTGCAAGCAAATCAGGATGGATGCTCAATAATCTGGCTGCCTGGAAGGGTCCTCATTGTATCTTATGAAAGCAGAGGCCTGCCTTACAGTACAGCATTGGACCAGAGGAACTCTGGAGTCCAGTGTGGTTTTAAAGCACTGTCTCTCAAAAGCAGAAGCAATCCTAAACTGAGATTTACCAAGCAAATTAGCATGGCATTTGAAATGCTGAGATTGGCTAGATTGATGGGTTTTATGTACTGTGTTCAGCGGCGGCACAAATGTAGAAAGCAACGCCCCGTTTATTGCCAGGATGTGAATGTGGAGAATTATTACTTCCCCATTTCTCGGTAAGAAATAATGCTTGTCTAAACCCAGAACGCCTCTTAGATGTGTTTCTCGAGGTCCTGTCATTTGTTATGAAAGCCTCATTTGCTTTTCTCTGCACATGCCCTTTGCATGCCACTAACATTTGTTGCTACTTGGGCTGCAGCTATAAAAGCCATTTCCCAGTTTGTTTAAAGTAGCCTTGCCAGAAAAATGAAAAAGGGTTGGGGGGCGGGGAGAGAATCTTCTTCTCCATCCATTTGTCTGAAGTAAGTTTGGTGATTTCATTTGCCAAGTACGTTAAAATGGGGGAAATGATATAGCTGCTAAACACTGGTTGCAACCGTATGGGTAAGATTGGTTGACTATGGATTTCTGGCTAATGCTTGTTTCTCATGACTTGGAACAAGTCTGCAGGGTTAAGGACGCAACTGGGGTAACTGGCATTCATTTGTTTTATTTGCGTTGTCAAGGCTAAATTAGAAAATGTTTCAGATGGGATCAGGGCTTTATAATAGCTCATCGATATTATCATCTTAGGACCCATTACCTTAACAATTTTCTGAGCTCCCCATGCCACCCCAATACAAGCCAATATTTAGTGGTTTTGCATAATTTGAACATGCATACAGGAAGCCAGTTGCCCAGGCTGGCCATCATATTGCTGTCTTGCATGCCCTGAGAAAATATACATTTGTTGCACTGCTAGGTTTTCCCAGTTTGATGTGGAGTGGGATGAGACTCTTCCCAGCAGGCAGAGGAAGTGGTTCAGCAAAGTAATGGTGCATTAGGTGAAATCCTGCTTACCATACATATCCAGTGCCTGCTTTGGTAGTGGCCAGTGCCAACTGGAACACCAGCAGAACATATCACTGATACCAGATGAATCAGCTGGAGGTGCATTGTGTATAATGTGAGAAGGGAACAGAGGGGTTTTGCCTTTCTTACTTTGGGCTTGTACATAGCAAAGAGGCATTCAATCAAACATACAGAATAAAACTCTCTCAGAACTAGACAGCCAATCAGATCACCCCATTCTTGGTTAGCTGACTTACTGGGGATGAAATTAACTCATGAGTTACCAACAGAATGATCCCTGTTGTTGCACTTCAAACAAGCATTATAGGCCAGTTAGAGTAATATTCCCAGTGCAAGAATCGCAAAGCTTTATGGCTAGTGACATCCCAAGAATCGAAATGCTGCCTGGAGTGTAAACATTTGGATCCCCTACCCTGAAGTAGCCGCAGCTGTGTTCATTGCTCTTATAATGAACATCTGAAAAAGGCCTTTAGGGTATATTGAAACTGTTGAATGGTTTCTTTAAATGTAAAGGTTCATCATTGTTCCACTCCATGTGTATGTCTTTAAGGAGCCAGAGCAAGGGCCAGAGCAAGATAACGAGACCCAGCTTTACAGCTGTGAAAGATAGCAGGTGCTGCTGAGTTGTATTTGATTAAGGTGTGTCAGCATTTGGGTAGAGTATATAAGGAGCAGCATCTAGCTCTCCCATTACCCTGGGGGATGGGTTGGTGGTTGGGTCATGTTTGTTTGTTAATATATTTAGTGTTAATGGAGTTTTTGTTTTTCTTATTAAAACCTTCTTTAAGTTATTTTTGAGTCCTTTCTTTTTAATGCATGATCTCCCCAGCAAGCTCTCTGCAGCGTTACTATACTGCAAAAAGCCAACAGAAACTGCAAAGTTATACTTGCTTTACAGTTGCCTTAGCTTCATCCGAAGAATCCTGGGATCTGTAGTTTGGTGAAGGTGCTTTGTCTAGCCATCTCTAGCTCCACTCAAATAACTACAGTGGTGCCCCGCAAGACGAATGCCTCGCAAGACGAAAAACTCGCTAGACGAAAGGGTTTTTCGTTTTTTGAGGTGCTTCGCAAGACGAATTTCCCTATGGGCTTGCTTCGCAAGACGGAAACGTCTTGCAAGTTTGTTTCCTTTTTTGTAAAACCATTAATACCCAGGGTGAATTGCTTGAAGAGGTGCAGTTGCAACTTGACTTCGAGGAGCAACTCATAGCACGCGGTGTGGTAGCCTTTTTCGAGGTTTTTGAAGACTTTGGTGATTTTTGAAGCTTTTCCAAAACTTCTTTTGCAGCCATTTGGTAAGTTAAACTTTTTAAACTTTTGGGGGGGGGGTTGGATTTTGGGTTGGGGTGTTTGGAATTCAAGGTGTTGGGGAGGGGTTTGCAAGAATCTGGAAGCTTGTGTGTGTTTTTTCTGCATTTTTATGATTTTCTGTGACCATTGGGCCACTCTGCTGTTTTTTTTAAAAAAATTCTGGATTTGAATTTCTGTGTGGTGGGTGGCTGGGGGAACAGTTGGGGAGGGGTTTGCAATTTCTGTGTGGTGGGTGGCTGGGGGAATAGTTGAGGTTTTTGAAGACTTTGGTGATTTTTGAAGCTTTTCCAAAACTTCTTTTGCAGCCATTCAGTAAGTTAAACTTTTAAAACTTTTTGGGGGGTTTTTGGATTTTGGGTTGGGGTGTTTGGAATTCAAGGACTTGGTTCTGGGTTTGAATTTCTGTGTGGTTGGTGGCTGGGTGCTTTTGAATTTTTTGAATGTGAAGCACTGATTTTTTTTGGGGGGGGGGGTTGCGAAGGTAGGAGCTGTGCTGCCATGGGACCCAAGAAGACTGCTGCTGCAGAGGCCGGCGAGGGGAAGAAGGTTACGCTGGAAATGAAGGAGGAGATCATCCGGAAGCATGACGGTGGAATGCGTGTGACAGACCTCGCCAGGGAGTACGAAAGGAATCCATCGGCCATCGGGACCATCCTGAAGATGAGGGAGAAGATCCTTGCGACTGATGCAGCCAAGGGAGTCACCAGGATCGTGAAGAACCGCCCAGCTGTTCTGGAGGAGGTGGAGAAGTTGCTGCTCATCTGGTTAGAAGAGAAGCAGCATGCAGGGGACACAGTGACTGAGGCCGTCATTTGTGAGAAGGCCAAGGCCTTGCATGCAGACCTTGTCCTCAGGCGAGCCAGAAGTCTTCAAGGCAAGCAGAGGCTGGTTTGACCGGTTCAAGACAAGATCTGGAATCCACAGCGTGGCCAGGCATGGAGAGGCTGCCAGTTCTGATGTTTCTGCGGCTGAAGACTTTGCAGCGGAGTTCCTGGAGGTTGTGAAGACGGAGGGCTACGTTCCACAGCAGGTCTTCAACTGCGACGAGACCGGGCTGTTTTGGAAGAGGATGCCCAAAAGGACTTTCATCACACAGGAGGCAGCCAAGTTGCCTGGCCACAAGCCCATGAAGGACCGTCTGACCCTGCTCTTCTGTGCCAACGCAAGCGGCAACCCTAGATCAAGCCCCTGCTGGTGTACCACTCGGAGAACCCACGGGCCTTCAAGAAACACAAGGTCGACAAGGAGCAGCTGAGTGTCATGTGGCGATCCAACAGTAAGGCTTGGGTCACACGTGTGCTGTTTGTGGACTGGGTCAATCTTGCTTTTGGCCCTGCGGTCAAACAGTACCTGCTGGACAACGACCTGCCGCTGAAGGCTTTGCTTCTGATGGACAATGCTCCTGCTCATCCTAAAGGCCTTGAGGAGGACTTGTTGGAGGAGTTCAGCTTCATCAGCATCATGGTCCTGCCGCCTAACACCACGCCACTGCTCCAGCCGATGGATCAGCAGGTCATCGCCAATTTCAAAAAACTCTACACCAAGGAGCTTTTCAGGCGATGCTTCGAGGTGACTGATTGCACCACCATCACCCTGCGGGAATTCTGGAAGGACCACTTCGACATCGTCACCTGCTTGAAGATGATCACCACGGCCTGGAACGGGATCAGCCAGAGAAATTTGAATTGCGCTTGGCGCAGCCTGTGGCCGGACTGTGTGGCACCAAGTGACTCTGATGCACCAGAGTCAACAGTGGTGCAGGACATTGTTGCCTTGGGGAGGACCATGGGCCTGAAGGTCACAGAGGACATCAGCGAGCTGGTGGAGGAGCATGACCACGAGCTGACCACCCAGGAGCTGGTCGAACTGCAGGCAGAGGCTGCGCAGGAGCAGGCCTCGCTGGAAGAGGAGGAAGCAACTGAGGAACGGCTGTCCTCCAAAGAACTGAGGGACATTTGCCTGAAGTGGAAGGATGTGCAAGCTTTTGCACAGCGGCACCACCCTGACAAGCACGTGGCACATGACCTTGCGAACACTTTTGATACGAGGGTCATGTCGCCTTTCAGGGAGGTGCTGAAAAGGCGGATGAAGCAGCAGACCATGGACAGGTTCTTCAGCAAGAAGCAAAGAGTGGAAGTGGAACCTTCTTTGAGTTGTCCCCCAGAGTCTTAGAAAATGTACTGTACACTTTGTTGATTTTTAAATGTTTTTCTGTCATGTTTAGAAACTTAATTTATTGTTCCTTCAATTTTTTAAATGCTCTTTACAGTATGTGTGACTTTAAAGAGCACTTAATAAACTCTTGTTGTACCAAATTTGGCTTTGTTTGGACTTTTTTTGACCATAGGAACGCATTAATTGAATTTCAATGCATTCCTATGGGATTTCGTGCTTCGCAAGACGAAAAATTCGCTAGACGAAAAAACTCGCGGAACGAATTAATTTCGTCTTGCGAGGCACCACTGTACAGTTGCCAGAGTTCTCAGGCAAGCGATACTGGTTACAAAGCCAACTGAAGTGCAGACACATTGGGTTTTTTTTGCAGGCTGTATAGCTCAGATAGATGAGCTTTTTAAAGACAGTCGTGACAGAATATTTCTGCTTTGTGAAGGCCTGTATTTCCAACAAGGCAGTAGTGCTGCTGCCTTGCTGCTGCCCTTGGTAGGATCTTGCAGAGGCTGCCACCAGCTCCACAGCAAGAGGCTTTCAGATAATTGTCTCGAGTGAGTTCAACAGAGGCCCAGTGACCTCCATGTCAGAGTTTGTCCGTTACATGCCACCACTGGCGCCATTGTGTATACAGAGTAATTGCATGTGTGGTCACAAGTAATCACGTTAATGGTCCAAAAAAATTTTTTTTAAATAAAATTGCCAGGCATGGTCCATTGACAGAATAAATAACACATATTTGCATTTCAGATGGATGGCAAAAGAACCTGATTGCTGGGGTGCAGCTCTCATCTGCATATCTGAAGTGAAGGGGGGGTGATGGGCTCTCCAGTCTGCCCTGGTGTTTTGCAGATTGCAGCACACTGCTGACATCACTGCCCTTGACATTAACATGGCTTGCGGGCTTATTTTCTGCATCCCCAGCCATTAACCTTTCCCCTCTGCCCAAATAGATTAACACTGCCTGCCGGGCCTCAGAGAAGCCGAAAATATACCGTTGTTGACTTGACCAGGAGTGGGGCTAGGTGGCACAGCCCCAAAGACTATTGCTCTGAATTATCTCCTCCTCTACCCCCCCCCCCCGCACACACACCCCAGAACTTGCTAGCAATTTGTTAGGCAAGAGGTTCACTCGGGGCTTGAATTTAGAGGCCTGTGTTCTGTCTCCAGCAAAGCAAGCCTGTGTATTGTGCCCCTTTCAGGGAGGTGAAACCCAAGCTCTGTCTAAATAGCCTCTTTATTGCTGCAGAGAAAATGAAAGTCATGTGGAAAGCACAAGAACACTAATTGAGGCAATTTCACCGGCATTTGCCAGTGCGGACCTAACCTGCACGGTTCTGTTCCCTGATTTGTTGTCTTCCTGAAGGAAGGCACTGTCATATTTTGACAAAGATGAGTGGAACTGAGGTTTCTGATACAAACCGGCATGCAGTGGCGTAGCGTTGGTTGTCAGCACCCGGGGCAAGGCAAGTAATTTGTGCCCCCTAACCCGTGGATTTGCACCCCCTAACCCGTGGATTTGCGCCCCCTAACCCGTGGATTTGCGCCCCCTAACCCTAACCCCCAGATGTTGCGCCCAGTGCGGCCGGCCCCCCTGCACCCCCCACGCTATGCCACTGCCGGCATGTTCTTCTTCCTTGGGTTTCTCGGAATACAGAACTTTTGGATTCCCAGGGGGGCGAGACGGGAAGAGAGGATTATTTATTTATTTGCAAAATGTTTTGGGGCAAAGGCAGACATGGTGACACATTCTCAGTCAATGCGGTTGGAAGCCGCTTGAGCAGACTCTGCCCAGAAAGGCAGCTAAGGTGTCTTGAAATGGTCACTTCAGCCACACTGCAAAATGTATGCATAATAATAATAAAATTTTATTTGTACCCCACCTTCCTTGGCCGGAGCTGGGCTCAGAGTGGCTAACATCATATAAATAATACAATATGCATAAAAACAAGCAATCAATCAATTAAAATGCACCCCAAAATTAATTCAAATTCAAACTGGACAAATGATAATCCTCAGGTTAAAACTGAAAGCAGTTAATATTCGCCATGTATCTTTGCTCTTGCTTGCCTTTCCTAAAAATAGCCTAAGTTGATTTTAATTAGCCATTATGATGAAAAGTGTTGTTGTTGTTTTGATTTTAATTATGGATGGTGATTGCTATCAATCTCTATGCACGAAGAGATCTCCGGGGTGCCAGCGTATACCTTGGTTTGTGTCTTCTTGGACCGAAGGTCATTCTCAGCAGATGGTGTTTTCTGTAGTCTCGGGTTTACACTGATATACAGGCTGAGCATAAGAGGGAAATTCTCAGCATTAACAATCCCATGGATACTGACCTCTGATGAGGTTTCTGACTCCCCCTTGTTCTTCTTAGACCTTCACAACTTTGTGAAGGCGGTTAGGCCAAGAGATGACTAGCCCAAGGTCAACTGGTGAGCTCCATGGCTGAGTGGGGATTGGAACCCCAGTCTCCCAAGTCCAGCGCTCTAACCACTACACCACACTGGTCACGAATATGCAGCCGTCATACAGAAGGGATGGGACTGTAATCTGGGTTTGCCAATCCTGAAGTCTCTTGCTAGTGAGTTACCCACACAAATTCTTCATTGCTTTGGTAGCCAGTGCAATCCTGCCAGGAATGGTGTGACTTTTTCAGACTGTCTTGCAATTCTGCTGAATTCTGCACCAGCATTTCTGTGACATTTCATGGGTCTTTACTTATTATGTGCCTTCTTCAAACTTGAGTGAGTTCAAGAAATGGCCAACAGAGGGGGACAGAGAACCATTCTGTGGGATAAGATTTCACATAGGCAACTAATTTTTTTTGTTCTGGAAACATCCCCTGAAAAGATGTATCTAACTGCAGCAGCTGCTGGCTTTCTTCAGCCTCAGGCTATAGCAATTGCCAAATATATGTGTCTTCCGATGAATGTTGTGACAACAGCCAAGTCCCGCAGTCCTAGAGCATTCCATAAGTTCCAGTTTTCATCTTTTCTCATTAGCTAGCGCCAGATTTAGAAAGTGAGCTCATTCAGGCCTGAATCCTCAAGCACACTTGGAGAAGATGAGTTAGTAATAATATTTATAATAAAGGGAGGGCTTGGAGCAAATGATTAAGTCATAGCAGCTTTGCCTCCAAAAAGAAAGTTAGTCAGTCACCTTAGTGATGAATGGAGCTGTGAAACACAGATGGGCTCTTTTCATGACCCCCTAACCCTAGTTCTGAAACTTGTGTTGTGTGTGGCTGAGGATTTCCTAGCTAGGCTTTCATAGCCAGGAAAGAGCTTTGAAACTATGAAAAGCAACATGGCCCAAATTTGCCAAATCGTTTGACAAATTGGGTAATTGTTTTGCAGTTGGGTTTAACTTTTGTGTTGAATCTTGAATTAAAACTACAGTGGTACCTCGGATTTCGAATGTCTCTAATAATAATAATAATAATAATAATAATAATAATAATAATAATTTATTTATACCCCGCCCATCTGGCTGGGCTTCCCCAGCCACTCTGGGCGGTTTCCAAAAGAATATTAAAATACTGTGATACATCAAACATTAAAAGCTTCCCTAAACAGGGCTGCCTTCAGATGTCTTCTAAAAGTCTGGTAGTTGTTGTTCTCTTTGACATCTGGTGGGAGGGCATTCCACAGGGAGGGTGCCACTACTGAGAAGGCCCTCTGCCTGGTTCCCTGTAACTTGGCTTCTCGCAGTGAGGGAACCGCCAAAAGGCCCTCGGTGCTGGACCTCAGTGTCTGGGTAGAATGATGGGAGTGGAGACACTCCTTCAGATATACTGGACCAAGGCCGTTTAGGGCGAACATTTCAGTTTTTGAACACCGTAAACCCATATCGAGTTTTCCATATCGAGTTTTCCGTTTTGAGGCTTCTGTACTGAGTTTTCAGTTTTCGAACATTTAGGAACTCGAACAGTTTTCTGAAACCAATTATGTTCGCAAAGACTCTCCTCCCTGGAAGGGAGGGGAGGGGTTGTGGTCGGGGCCTGAGCTCCGACTAGCAGGGGGCGGGGCCCCCTGCCGCCCGCTCGCCTGGCTGGCGCTCACGCCCCCTTGGTGGCCACCCAATCAGGGGCCACGGAGGGGGCGTGTTCAGCAGCATTTTGCTGCAGCGCCAGCCTTTCCCGGCCTCATTCTTCCTTCCTTCGCCCTCGCGAGTCACCCACCCTCCACTCCCTTTAGTTAGGGCTTAGGTTTTTGGCCTTGCTATGGACCTTAGGTTGGTCGCCCTGGTTGGCTAGGGGGCCTGGTAGGAGTTTTTCCATTTGGCACTAGGCTTTTTGGTTTTTTTCGCCTACCTCGTAGCAATCGTCACAACTTTTGTGGTATTGGTGGGTAGGTTAGGTATTGGAATAATGTGTTGCGCTGTGTGGAAGTGCTAGGTGTGGCCATCGCCTATGCCTTCAATTTTTAGGGGTATTCCGTTAAAGGAATCTGGGGGTCGTGTATTCCGTCCGATGCCTGCTTGGCGGGAGGCCTTGGCACGACCCTCGGTGACAGCAGGGGTGAGCCTATAGTTGGATTAGCATCAACAGGCTCCACCTACTGGTGAAGAACCCACTTGTTTCGATCCAATGCCTAAGCCAATACCTTTTCAATTGCTGTAACCAATAAAGTTGTGGCCTTTTCTAGCCCATTAACCTTATATCATGTGTCCATGTGTCTTCATTTCACTTCGTCGGGGTCGGGTCCTCGAACCACAAACCAAGATACCACTGTAATCATATTATTTTGGACTACCTATTTCTCTGATTGGTCACACAGTCAAGAAGGCATCATGTATGTGTGTTGAACATTTCCCATATTTCTGAAGCTCCTGGAAGGAAATAGAAATAGTGCATGTATGGTTTGAAATAACTTTCAGAGACTTTATTCTCATACTTCAACAGTCATTGATAAAATAAGCCATATTAACTAGACATTGGAGAGAAATACTTCCTTCCGCTTCTCAGGTTGCGGAAATCACTGAAAAGGAGGGAAACATTTCTGCCTAGCGGGGCAGAATGATGACCTGCCATTACCCTTCCTCACAATGCAAAGTTTAATTATTTGTATTACATTTATATCCTGCTGTTCCTCCAAGGACCTCAGGGTGAAATAAATGGTTCTCCCTGCATTCTTATCTCACAACAACCCTGAAAGGTAGGATAGACTGATGGATAGTGAGCTTCATGGCTGAGTGGGGATTTGAAACCTTTACCTTCCTGGTCCTAATCTAATACTCTGACCACTACATCACAGTGCCTCTGTAAATGATGGCACTGGTATGGGCCAGGCGTACTGTTGAAAGTGAGAACCATGCCAAACAGTCTTGTGCAAAGTGGAGTGGACAAGGACTGGTGTTGAAAGTGATGAGGCTGCGTCGCAGCCCCAAAAGGTCAGTGCTGGGACAAGTCAGAGGGTGGATTTGAAATGAGTTGCTATGTCCTAACTCTTGGCAGAAGAAAGAAAAGCCTTGAAAGGAAGAAAACGATTGCCAGATCCTTTAAAAAAACACACCAGAGAGAAGGCACTGTAGTCCTGCAGGGTCTCTTTTAAGGAATTCAATTGGATGCATGCATCCAATTTGTATTTTATGAGGTTCTAGTTGTGTGGCTACCTTAAAATTGCCAGAATAACAGAAAGCTCAGTAGTGTACCCTAACTGATGAGCCAAATACTTTGGGAGATGAAGGCATCTTCTATTCTTTGTTAGTGGGTAGAAAATACATGTATTCTGTCTTGTGTCATTTGAAAATGGCAGGTGTACATTGCAATTGTCTGCTTTTACAGGAAAGCCCATAGAAACTGGGGCACAGTGCTTTCCTGGTGACCTCCAGACACAGATCTCACCTCCAGACACAGGGATTCAAACAGGCATATGCCATTCTCAGCTGATATGAGGACCTGGCATTTTGCATGGCTATGGACCCCTGAACACAACATGTAAGGCAGGCATAGGGAAACTCCGGCCCTCCAGATGTTTGGGACTACAATTCCCATCATCCCTGACCACTGTTCCTGTTAGCTAGGGATGATGGGATTGTAGTCCCAAACATCTGGAGGGCCGGAGTTTGCCTATGCCTGATGTAAGGTGTGAAGTGATCTTAAGTTCCGCATGTCTCTGAGACCCAGGCTTGAAATGATGCTAAATAATAAACATCTGCCACCAATGAGGATGGGAGAGGATTTTGATTCCGCTTTAATCATAAGTCATCTCAGATGCACTTCTCGAACCCTCATGTAAACTGAAATCTTTCAAAATTCACACTTCTCTGAATTTTGCAATGCAAGTGTCCAACCAAATATACAAAAATACATATAGTTGATACCACCCCAGTCTCCAAGTGGCGCAAGATTCCAGGATTCGTGTTTCCTTTTGGAAGTGAGGCACAGTGAAGACTGTGGTGTCTTTATGATATATGGTTTCTTTACCTATATATACAACATGAGCCTATGATGGAGGAGTTCACAGCATGAACAGCCCCGAAAGGTCTTGTTTCTCCCATAGCCATAGCCTTGGCTTCAAACAGTCATCAAACATTGTTCTCCGACTCTCTCTCCAGCTTGCTGGTTTAGCTCTAGGTCACATCCCTGCTGATTCTCCACTCTAAACTCTCTAGTCTACACTCTGACTTTTGTTCTTCTCACTATCTGTGGGTTGAGGAAGGGGCCACACCCATTTGCCATCTCCCACAGAGCCCCTTAATCCCACTTAATGGCTCATCACCCAGGCTATCACCTCTCAGGAAGCTATCTCGGCTTGATTAGATTTTTAAAAATTGATAGATCCAGGGATTAGAAGGGTCTGGCACCTGCAAACTCATGATACATATGGGGAATCACTCTTAAAAATAAAACTAACAAAAACATGTGTAATTTAAAATAAATTCACTCTAAAATGCTGCTGAATTTTCATGAGGGTTTTAAAATTATTATTTCAACTAGCTTTGGAAATACGGAGAGCTAAATTTAAGACTGAGAAAATAATCTGAAATTGAAATGGACAGATTCATCTAGCCACTGCCACCACAAAAAAGCAGCTATATTTCTTCTTTCCATATCTACCGACATACTTACCTATGATGTGATGTCACATCTTGTTTACCTTTCCTTACCCCTCATTGGCTGCTGCTAGTGAGCAGCAATATAGAGCGATGTGACATCACAACATAGCCAAGGATTATGAGATGTTATGGAGTGAGGGGAACAACATAGAGAGTAGCTGCTTTCATCAATAGGCACACAAGTGGTATCTTGTCTAGCAGAGTCTTGCAGTTTGAGGTTTGTTTAATGCCTGGCTGGATTTATTTTAGTCTTTTCTTTTCCAGATACTTTCTACTGCTCTGCGTGGGATGGAAATAATGATGTGGAATCCTCCTTCCCTAAGCTGCCAGGACCCCTGGGCTGAGCAAATTGGGAGAAGCATAATTTTTTATTTTCCTTTTCTGAAAGCATCGTGTACGAAGAGCAAGATTTCTGTCTCCGCGTTCTCTGCTGCCTTGGATGCTTGTCTTGCTGTGAGGTCATGTGAGCTGCCGCTGCTGATTCAGGGAGTATAATAAGCGCCAGGGGAGGGGGAAGAGAAGACAAAGTAGGATTTGTTTGCAAAACCCACTCCCTTCCCGCAATGTCTTCTAGTTAATTCTCTTGTGTTTGTGCTTGGTCAGAGCCCTCCATTCCATTGCCAAGAACATCGTAGCAGTTGTTGCTCCCCCCCTTATTTTTTCTTTAATGAGGGCAAGAATGCAAATCTGACCCACAATAAATGAGTGGTGAAGAAATGGAGAGAATGGACGGTGCATTTCTAAAATGCAACTTTCCTAACATCCCACTTCTGAGTGGGAAAAGATGTTTCAGGGGTACAGTGTGGTGAGAGCCAGTGTGGTGTAATGGTTAAGAGCGATAGACTCGTAATCTGGGGAACTGGGTTCGCGTCTCCGCTCCTCCACATGCAGCTGCTGGGTGACCTTGGGCCAGCCACACTTCTTTGAAGTCTCTCAGCCCCACTCACCTCACAGAGTGTTTTTTGTTGGGGAGGAAGGGAAAGGAGAATGTTAGCCGCTTTGAGACTCCTTAAAGGGAGTGAAAGGCGGGATATCAAATCCAAACTCTTCTTCTTCTTCTTACCCAGGCTTCGCTTTTCTTTAGAACGAGCTACTGCAGGCTTATGTCATTTTTTATGATATAATCATAGGTAGGTAAGCCAAGTCTCCAAAAGTAGTTTATTTATCTCATGAAGACCTGTGGGTATATTCTTTGGTTCGCAATATTCTCCAGCTGCAAGAGAGCATTCTCTCTGCTCATTTAGGAGCCAGGAGAAACTTCTGAGGTGGATTTTTGTGACTGTTTCAAATGGACTGCTGCTCAGCTCTCTTCCTGCTCCCCTGGAAACATTCCTCGCAGGCTTCAGCATGGTTCTAATTGCCAGTAAAGATGATAGTCCTGTCACTGGGGGTTTAATTCTAATCCCCCACTGGTTCAGCACTAGAGACAGCCATAATCTCATGGTATTGTCTAAGACTTTTCTTATTAACTTCTTCCTAGACTGCTGCTAGCAGATGTTCAAAGCAAAAGGAGAGATAGATCTTTGAAGAAAACTTCATATGAACTTGCACTTGGTTAACCTGAATTCCTGTTTGGGGAAGGAGCACTTGTGGAGAAGAAATTAGATGAGAGTTTTGGTTTGTTTGGGTGCATGGTTTTTAAAGGGGTTTTGGATGGCACTTCCTGAGAAGGACTTTTTTGTGGAAGCCTGTCTTTCACCACAAAGATTGGGGTCATCAGTGACACCCATAGGTGCAATGGCACCTTTGAAGTCTTCTCCTAGCACCCACAAAGCCTCTGAGCTCCCCATTCATTGCCCACTTCTTCATGAGGTGATGAGTGTGGTTACTTTTCTTCTTCCCTTGAAAAGTACATAGAGCGGAAGGAGGAAGCTGGAAGACTGACTCCTGTAGCACTTGTTCAAAAATCCAAATTTGCCCACAGTCCTAAGAAGGTTGCCCACCCCCTGCTCCCAAGAATTCCAGGTGCTTCCCAGTTGGTGTCTATTGTGGGAGTGTGTACACAAACAGCCTTGTGCAAAATTGCATTTAAGTTATATTTTAGCTCCTGGAGATTTGGAGCTCCTTGCTTGTGTCACAAAGGGCTAACCAATGTGCTCCTCCCTGGTTAGGTCACCACTCCTGTCCATAATGCAATAATGAGCTCATTATTGTCTGAAATTGCTACAGCCACTACCTCATCTGCCTGGGTTCTCTGTTCCTAGTTAAGTCGTCCTGTGTTCCTGTGGGGTGTTCCCTCTCATCAAGTCTGTGGTAGTTGGACCCAAGGTCTACAAAAACAAGGTGTTTTCAAGGAGTAATATCCAATGTTAGTCATACTCAGAGTAGACCTATTGAAATGAATGAACACGACTAATTTAGACCCATTAATCTCAGTGAATGTAATCTGAGCAGTACTTATGCTGCATACGCACTACACCTTTAAAGCTCATACATAGCACATGATTTCCCTCAAAGAATTCTGGGGACTGTAATGTGTTAGAAGGTTTGCTGGGAATTGTAACTCTGTGTGGGATAAACTGCAGTGTCCAGAATTCTTTGAGGGAAATCATGTGCTTTAAAGGTATTGCATGTGCACAGCTTTAGTTGGATATAACCCTTTGTGCCTAAAGAACAAGGCACCGCACGGGATCATTTTTGAAATGATGCTGTCCATAGGCTAACAATCTAATGATAGATAAACCAAGAAGGAAGGAGGGAGGGAAGGAAGGAAGGAAGGAAGGAAGGAAGGAAGGAAGGAAGGAAGGAAGGGGGAAATGATAGAGGAGGAATGGTGGTGATTGTTGGCAGGCAGGCAGCAGCAGGGTATGAAAAAATAACAATGAACCAAGGCAAAAGGAAGCAAAATGAAACATGCATCATTGATCAGAACAACAAAATCAATACTCAAATATAATACTGCTTTGTTGTAATAATAAAAAAGAGCAAGTCAGAGCAATGGAGTAACATGTCAAACCAGCCATAAAATATTCATCATGTTTCAATATGCACATGGCTGGGGTTTTTGATGTGCTTACTTTTGCATTAGGGTTGTGACCATCCCAGACCCTGAGATTTCAGGGTTCAAACCTAAGACTGGGCCCCAGTGAAAACATTAAGCATGACACATTAGAAGATATCAACTGCAGCCACTAAGAGAACATCATTCATTCAAATAAAAAAATATGAAGCCTAACAAATGAGCATGTTTCACTTGTTGGATATTATGACAGAAACCTTAGGTAAAGGGGTTGTTCCTATATAGGCCTGTTGTCTACTGCTCCTGCACACCTGGAGAGTCAAGCCCTCTGCCTGTTCTTTGGAGGGCAACAGGCAAACCTGGAAACTCCAAGTCAGGCCTGGAGATCTGGCAAGCCTATGTGTGAGCATCCTTTCTTTCATTCTACACATCACCTCTCCATTGGTCTGTACACGGCTGCCCAGTCTTCAATGAAATCTCAGGGGGAGACATCAGGGGGTAACTTTCCCCATATGGCTTTCTCAGATCAGGAAGTGGGGGCAACCAAAGAGGCTGCAGAGCGCTCAAGGAACATTTACTGGAAAGGAAAAACACACAAACACATCCTCAACCATGTTGCAACAACAAGGTCAAAACCCCATCCCCACCAACATTCAAAAGAAATGGCAAAACATTCTGAGAGAGTGAGGCAAGGCAATTGCCACCAAATGCAGAAGACAGAGTGCCTTTAATACCTGTGGAGGAGAAGGGATTTTGGCAAACCAGCCTTACTGAGAGTCCCTCCTCTACACTAGTATTAAAGGTGCAAAAGCCCTGTCCTCTTTTTGCATCTGGCCACATTACCAAAAACTTCACTCCTTTTAATCACTAGCTGTCATCTTTTCATAGGTGAAAGCAATATCGCTCTTTTGTTTTACCTGTCTTGCTGCCTTACGTTCATTTCCTTTTTCTAAGTCTGCATCCTCTCTATGTCTACTCCCTTGCATTTTCACATGAAACAGAGCTCTTGAAAACGAGGAGCCATTTTGCCTCTCCTAGGCCACATTCGCACCATACATTTGAAGCACTATGACACTGCTTTAAATAGTCGTGGCTTTCCCCCAAATAATTCTGGGAGCTGTAGTTTGTTAAGGGTCCTGGCAGATGTTAGGAGAACCTCATTCCCTTCCCAGAGTTCCCTGTGAAGAGAGACTGATTGCTAAACCACTGAGAAATTTGTGTACACGCCCCTACATTTACACAGTGAAAATGTCTGGCTTTCTCTAATGTAATCCTATCATTCTAATCTTCCTATCCCTCATCCCTCTGACCTGCTCAACACACTAGTCCTAATCTTCTTATTTTTCTATCCTGTAAAAGACGGTGCTTTGTTGTGGCTGCACTACGGGGACCTGACGTTGGAAAAATCATGGAACTCATGGGGGCATAATTTGGCCATTTGAAACGCATTTTAGCTAGGTTCGCTACTCAGCGAGGATGTGCTATGGAATGATCCTCACACCATGCAATGGGTAGGAGTGATGCTCACAGCAAACCCCAAGCTTCTGTTCTACTCTCTAGTTTGTAGAGAGATGATGGGAGTTGCAGCCCAGCAAAGATGCTTTGGTGCTGTTAATGACTGAGTAGTATTCTTCATCATCTTCTTCCACATTTGTTACCTGCCCTTGTCCCTAAATCCCAGGGTGGGTTAAAATTTAAAACACACCATTAAAAACCCCCGAATTAAAATACTACAAAGAATACAGTCACAAAAAAAGGGGGGGTCCTAAAAACACAACATATCCAGGTGTCAAAGATCAGGGTTAAGTGGTGGATCTTCAGCATTCACCAAAAACTGTATAATGAAGGTGCTAGATGCCCCTCTGTGGGGAGGGAGTTCCACAGGTTA
Source organism: Podarcis liolepis (assembly GCF_965112155.1). NCBI lineage: Eukaryota > Metazoa > Chordata > Lepidosauria > Squamata > Lacertidae > Podarcis > Podarcis liolepis. The sequence continues at coordinate 27,750,421 of NC_139559.1, forward strand.
GGACGAGCTTTCCAAACTTTTCATGCTGGTGACACACTTTTTAGACATGCATCATTCCGCAACACAGTAATTCAGTTTTACTAGCAAACCAGGGGTTAAACTAACCCCTTTCCAGCCCTTTCCAGGAGCGTGGGAAGCATTTGCATGACACACCTGCACACTGCAGCCGACACACTAATGTGTCGTGACACACAGTTCGGAAAGCTCTGGCTCAGGGGCTGCCACAGAGAATGCCCTCTCCTGGACCACCAACTCCTGAGGTTCTGAGTGTGGAGGAACCACCAAGCAGGTCCTCTCTGTCAAACTCAGCACCCAAGGGAGTCTTGTACGGGAGTTGATGGATATTTGGATATTTCAGATATACTTTCAGATATTTGGAGCCTGAGTTCTTTAGGGCTTCAAACACGGACACAAAGGCCTTGCATTGGGCCCTGTAATGAGCTAGCAGGGAAGGCAGATAATTCCCACAGCTGTCATCCAAATGGCGTATCCTCTTAGTATGATGTTTGTATTTCACAGCTATAGACTTTTGATTTAATTTGGTCAGTTCCCTTTTTCAAGCAACTTCTGTTTTTATCATATTGATGTTAAAATTGTGTTGTAGTAGCAAACCATCAACCTCAAAGGAGATTTTCCCCCCCCAAGTTATATGAGGAATCAAGAAGAGAAACGGGGTCTTAAAACGTTACAGGTTGTTTTTCCTTCAAGACTTTTTTGTGCCAGCACAGATACATTGTTGGAGGTTCTGTAAGCAGTAGCTGGCCACTATCTCCTGACCAAAATCATGTTTTGGGTGCAAAACTATTAAAAAGTCATTTACAGTGGTACCTTGGTTCTCAAATTCCTCAGTACGCAAACGCCTTGGTTCCCAAATGCCGAAAACCCAGAAATAAGTGTTCCGGTTTTCGAATGCTTTTTGGAAGCCAAACGTCTGATGTGGTTGTTGACTATTGTTTCCGAGGCGCCTGCACCAATCAGAAACTGCGCCTTCATTTTTGAACATTCTGAAAGTCAAATGAACTTCTGGAACGGATTAAGTTTGATGCTTTTGTTTTTGCTATTTATTTTGCGTTTTTGTTTTGAGGCTTTATTGGTTCATTGGTTTTTGTGACTGTGTGGAACCCAGTTCAGCTACTGATTGATTGATTGATTGATTGATTGTGTGACTGCAGAAATGGATAAAAGCCCCCCCCCCCATCCAAACAATGACTATCAGTGCAGGTAAGAAAAAGAATTAATGTTAATTTTTATAATCTACAATACTGTCTTATTTATTTTATAGTACAGTACATTGATTATTGCTTTCATTTCATGGATCAATGGTCCTGTTAGATAGTAAAATTCATGTTAAATTGCTATTTACAGGGCTGTTTTAAAAAGTTTGGAACGGATTAATCTGTTTTGCATTACTTTCTATGGAGGAGGAGGAGGAGGAGTTTGGATTTGATATCCCGCCTTTCACTCCCTTTTAAGGAGTCTCAAAGCGGCTAACATTCTCCCTTCCCTTCCTCCCCCACAACAAACACTCTGTGAGGTGAGTGGGGCTGAGAGACTTCAGAGAAGTGTGACTAGCCCAAGGTCACCCAGCAGATGCATGTGGAAGAGCGGAGACACGAACCCGGTTTTCCCAGATTACGAGACTACCGCTCTTAACCACTACACCACACCGGCTCTCCCGGGAAAGTGCACCTAGGTTTTGGAACGCTTTGGTTTTGGAACGGACTTCCAGAATGGATTAAGTTTGAGAACCAACGTACCACTGTAATCCTAAAAGGTGGTTTGGACTCCCTTAGTAAGAAATGTGTGAGGCACAAAAGCAATCCTCTAAGATTGGATACAGAGAATGGGATACCCCCCTTTTAGTTGAATCACCACTGAATTTTGCCATAGTGGTCCCTTGTCAAATAAAATAAAAATAACAGGTTGGTTGTTGCAGCATTGCTTTTATTTGGGCAGGGATTATCAATGACTCCCTTGTTAGTTTATTAAGGCAGGAGTAGTCAGGTGTTTGAACTGGGGTCACCTCAGAAATCATGTGTGATTGCCTATGAAGAAAAGTACTTTCCCCCTTCTTTGCTAGCAAAGTTAGGTGCTCATCTGGTACAATCCTCTTGTGTGACTGTACCACCTCAAAACAAACATGATGAATTTATAGAACTGCCTTATATTGAGTCAAACCATTCGTCCACCTTCTATGTGCTGAAACTAGAATGATCACTTACATGTTGCCCCAAAAGAAAACAAAAGGGAAACATGTTGCCTATGTTAATTTATATGTATAAAGGCAAATTTAGGAATGTTTTAATCTCAAAATGCTCTCCCCAGGGAAATTCAGTGCACTGCCTGCCCCTGCCTGCCGTTGCCTCTTCCTCATGACTTTTTAAGTGGGGATGCCAGGGATTCTCTTGGCAATTTGCAATTAGTTCTCCACTAATGTCAGAGCTGGCCCAATACGTTTTGGCACCTGAGGTGATCCACAACATGGTGTCCTAACCACCGCCATTTAACTTGAGTAGTAAACTGATCACTTACCAGGCCTGAGAAAAGATGACAACAGGAAAAAGAAGAGTTGATGTTGAACAGTGATGCAGAAGCCGTAAAAAACAAACAAACAAAAAACATAATTTAAAAGGCCAAAAGAAGGGGACCTTTGTGGGAGAGTGGTTACACCAAAACATCAGGTATAACACCCATAAATTGGTGTGTTTTCACAAATAAAATAAACTTTCCCCAAAAAGCTTCACCTGCCAGGTATCCTCCTTTCATGGATGATAAGGCTATCAATGCCTATGTTCAGCTCCTACTGTTGGAGGTTGCATGCCTCTGAACAGAAGTTGCTAGGAAGCACAAGGAGGGAGCCTACTGTTGCACTCAGGTGTCGCTTGCTGGCATCCCATAGGCACCTGGGTGGCCATTGTGAGAACAGGATGCTAGACGAGATGGGCCATTGGTCCAATCCTGAGGGGCTCTTCTTATGTTCCCTGTTGGGTTGCTAAGTAATGGCACAGAATCAGGCAAGAGAAAATAATAATACAATGGTCAGGAGGACTCGGTCTTTAACACTACAGTGGTACCTCGGGTTAAGAACTTAATTTGTTCTGGAGGTCCGTTCTTAACCTGAAACTGTTCTTAACCTGAGGTACCACTTTAGCTAATGGGGCCACCCACTGCGCCACCGCCGCACAATTTCTGTTCTCATCCTGAAGAAAAGTTCTTAACCCGAGGTACTGTTTCTGGGTTAGCGGAGTCTGCAACCTGAAGCGTCTGTAACCTGAAGCCTCTGTAACCCGAGGTACCACTGTAAACTGTTAATTGCATGGAAACCAAAACAAGACAGGGGTCAAACCTGATGTGAATTATGGGAATAGTTAAAATACTAAGGGCATAATCCTGCACACACTTAACCTGCATAAGATTATCTTGTAGGGCTGCCAGCCTATCCACACACATTTGAGTAAACATGCTTGAGATTATGCTGTAAGGTTGTTAGTACTCTGTTCAGTTTACCTGAGGGTAACTCTAATTGAAGTCTGTGGGATTTGCTTCCAAGTCAAAATGCATCAGCGTCATGACAGTTGCATGAAGACCAGAATAATTTTAAGTCTTGATATTACAGCAGATTCATATTCAGTGCCCCTGTTTACCAGAGATAATCCCTGTTTTACAGTCCCTGGCAAATCACTGTCTCTATTTTGTCCATATTTTTACCTCTAGGGATGCCTTGTTAAAATTTTGTCCGAGTTGCTAGATTTGCTATTCTTCAGGTTCCAGCTCTTTGCTCGAGGACTCAAGTAATTGAATCTCTGAGCTGGGAGATGGATGAATCTTGTGTTTTATGCACACACAGGAATGTTAAGGCTCTATATAGTCCACAACCTGTTGCCCTCCAGATATTTTGGACTGTATAAGTTCTACCAGCACAGCTGTGCTCACCTGAGCTGATAAGAGTGCTAACCCAAAACATCAGGAGGGTGCCAGGTTGAGCAAGGATGATGGAGTGCATTGCCTGCAATTTCATGCACTGAATGAATTTGTTTTATTTAATAATTATTATTCATTTACAGTATTTATAGCCTACTCTTCAAAGAATGCTTTCAATCCCAGAGTAAGACAAATTAAACAGACAAAGGCAATATACAAAGAATACAAAATCATATAAAAAGGTTCCAATAAACAACAGCTTAGCAATTCTGTCATGAGGTAAATGAGCAAAACTACAATAACAAATATTAATAATTCCAATTTAACCAAATGCCTAGGTAAAAACAAGCAAGGCATTCAAATGGATTGAAATGAATTAAACAAACAATGGTCTTAGCAACAGTTCCCGCTGGGCCTGTTCACATATAACAGCCCTGTTTCAATAACAGATGATGATTCCTTCCCACCCGCCACAGCAGCACATCTTTAACAATCAAAAGCCTTGTTGTCTTTGAAATCTGTAGAAGATGGGCTGTTACAGAGGAAATGAGCACAGTCCGCACCATATGGATTTCAGCCTTCAGCAGTGTATAATGGAGATTCGAGGTCCCAGACAGCCCTCTTTAGAAAGGGAACAGGGATACTACAAGCGTATTCCCTGTTGTCAGCTGTGACAAGAGGATATGCAGATTCGAAGCATGAGGTTAGTGCAAGGAGGGGCTCTCCAGATGTTGTGTGACTTCAACACCCATCTCATCAACCGCAGCCAGCCTGGCCAATGGTCAGGGATGAGGGAGTTTTTAATCCAGAAACACCTGGAGGGCCACAGGCTCCCCAACCCAACAAGGGCAGGGGGGTTTCTTCTGAATGACAGTGAGTATGCAGAAAGGAGAGGAGGTGATGATTTTGAGGAGGTCAAAGAGGTGAGAGGAAGTTCTGGAATATATGTACAGTACCAGAAGGCCCTCCCAGCTCCTAACACTAGACACTGGTGCAGAAGCTAAAAACATAAGGCACTTAGAAACGTCATGGGGCTGTTCAAGCTATCAGTGCCTGACACTGGTCATATCAAGACATGCAGTTCAAAAGCCTAGATTATTTTGCATATGGAAAGAAACACCATTATTTTAATTCAATAGGTTCCTGCAAAGAATACAACCTACATAGCAAGACTATTTATTGCATGGGACCCAAAGACTGGCAGGCATCTCCTGCTTTCTTTGAAACTGCCATGCCCTACAACTGTACTGGCGGCAGCTCACTGTGAAGATTATTAACAGTTATACATTGTTGTTGTTGTTGTTGTTGTTGTTGTTACAGCTACTAGTATTATGAGTTTTGTTTGTTTGCCTTATAGCTCTGGCATTCCTTTTGGGGGTAGCTGCTCCCAATATCAAACTTTCCATGAAATCCTCATGTCTTCTGTTGTGTCCATTCCACATCCACTTGTGATGATTCTGGTGGTTCAGGCCAAGGGCACATCTAGCCCAGCATCCTGTTCTCACAGTGGTCACCCTGATGTCCATGGGAAACCCACAAGCAGGACCCAGGTATAAGAACACTCTCCCCTCCTGTGATTCCCAGCAACTGATAATCAGAAGCATACCTCCGAGTCTGGATAGCTCTGTTGGTTTGAGCATGGTGCTGATGATGCCAAGGTTGCAAGTTCGATTCCAGTATGGGACAGCACATTTCTGCTTTGCAGGGGGTTGGCCTAGATGTTCCTCAGAGTCCCTTCCAACTCTACAATTCTATGACTTTGGAAGCAGAACATAGCAAGTAGCCGTGGATAGTCTTCTCCTTGATGAATAGTCCTCTTTTAAAGCCACCCAAGTTTGTCCCCACCCACCCCCGCACTGTAAATAAACAAATAAATGAAACAGCCTCATTTAAAATTGCAATGCATTGTTGCTGCCCCTTGCCCTAGTCATCCGTATCTCATGGACACCAGATATGGTGCTACTGAAATGTTAAGAGGCTTGCAAGAAAACTGTGCAAAAAAGGCTTGCAGAGGGCACATTTTGCAGGATCATGCAAATAAGCCTTAAGAACCAAAACTCTTCTAGGTCTCTGGGCCAGTCTTCACCAGTTCTGGCTCTCTGAGCAACTTCTGAGGCTAGAGCCCTGCTGCAAAGCATGGATAATACGTCCACACCAAGCGCCAGTGCAGTCATTCAGTGAGCGCCTCTCTTCTCCCTATTGGCAACCTACTGGAGAAGTGGAACAAAGGGTCTTTTCATACCCTGTGTAAACAACATGAAGCAATGAGAGGCTGTTATTGCATTGCATCATATCTTGAACTAGCAAAGCCAAGGGTTCTCAAAATAAGCAGCTGCCACAGACGGACATGAAATCACCCAATGTGGGGGTTGTTGTTGTTGTTTTAGGTATCCCAGGAGTGAGGTGCAGCAAGGAAAGAGAGAGACTTTAGCAGGACTCTTTGTTGGACTCTTGTGACTGTGTCTCTGAATCGGGTGGGATTAAATCGTTCCACTCCTTTCAATGCAGAGACACAGCAGAGTGATCCACACATAGAGGGATCCATCCTCCAGACTAGGAAAAGATGGGTCTAGAACATCTCTGAGAACAGGCAACTCTGTCAAGTTAGAAGAAGTTGAATGAGTCAAGTACAACTACCCAAAGGCAGGAAAGAATGATCCATCCACAGCAGAGGGTGTTTGAAAGGTGGAAAAGACCCAGAGCAATGAGTCATGCAAAAATCCTAGGTATTTGGATGCTTTGAACTCACAATGTAACATTTCCTTCTGGGGGACCCACTTGTCAACCCCCAATTCAAAAACTGTGTGTCATGAAGAAACTGTAAGAATGTCATGGGAAAGAAATCAAATAACTAACAATCTAATAAAATCATTCAAGATTCCTGTATCAGTAACCCCGAGTGCTCCTGTTCATGTTTTTCCCCAGTCTGGAAAATGAACTGTGTATGTTGCTGGTACTTGCAGATGAGTTTATTTCTTCCCCACCCTCCTGAAATCTTCCCCCTGCCTGTAAAAGAAGGACTATCTAAGCCTTTGGCCCTCCAAGCAAAATTTTCTGCCCCTCTTGACCCCATATTGACAGTGGAAGCAGAACAACATGCAAGTTGATACCCTTCTGCCCACACCAGCATGGTAACAAACAAAAAACTCCACTCAGCCCAAATTCATGATGGGGATGCAAATTGGTCCTTCCCAGGTAATGAGATACAGTGGTACCTTGGTTTTCAAACTTAATCCATTCCGTAAGTCCATTCCAAAACCAAAGTGTTCCAAAACCAAGGCATGCTTTCCCATAGAAAGTAATGCAAAATGGATTAATCTGTTCTAGACTTTTAAAAACAACCCCTAAAACAAAGAATGCAAGACATTACTTAATATGCCTTTTTTCAGTTTGTTCTTGCACATTTATAGGAATATATAACATAAAAGTGTCTACTATTTCTTTAAAAAAAGATTGATTCTTTTTACAAGCAGCACACTGTTATTTTAGGTGCGTATGTGTGACTGCAGCAAGGATCTGCCTGGGAAGCTGAAACTTCCTCTGGTCTAGTGAGAAAGATACCTTGCAATCACAATCAAGTCTGAGTTCAATGAACTTGCAGCTAAATTCTGGCTTGCTGCTTTGTTGCTGGAGTCTCTCTTTCAAGCCTTCTTGCAAAGCATGGTGACTTTGAGGTTAACTGTAGAGTGTCCTGCAAGCCTGAAGTATTCTCCCACTCATTTCTGAATGTTGTCCCTTTAATGTCAGATTTATGTCCATTTAGTCTCTTGAGTAGAGACTGACCTGTTTGTCCTAGATAAACAACAGAAGGGCATTGTTGACAGGTGGTGCTATATATCACTTTGGAGGTGTTCAGGTGAATGATCCATTGGCAGCGGCATGGCTGATGTTATCCGGTCCTGTAGTAATGTTGCCTGAATAAATCTGGTGACAGAGTTAGCCCTGGAGTTTTTTTTAGGGCCTGCTATCTGGGCTTCCATAGAAGGGTGTCAATATGCATCTGGTAGGCATAGGCATAACATTGCACTTGAGTCCTAAATATCATGGACTGGCTGGATGAAGAGGATTGGTGGGAGGCAGCAGCTGGGGAACCCTCAAGGGAACCCCCAGGAGAAGAAGGCTCTGATTGGTGGTGCAATGATGATGTGTGGTCAGAGTGAGAAGAGGGAGCAGAAGTGTTGGAAGCTGAAGAGGCAACAGGGTTTAGAGAGCAGGAAGATGCCGCAGCAGAGGGCAATCCAGACTCAAAGGCAGGAGAGGAGAGGCAGGGCAGGAGAAAGAAGTGAGACATGCTGAAGAATCCAGGGAGTCTCTCCCTCCTGCTGCAACCAGCTCCCCTTCAGCCTGGTATCCCAGAACATGCAGAAAAATAAAGAAAGTGGAGCAATGAGAGACAAGAGAACAGAGCCTTAAGTTGCTGGGGAAAGAACCAAAGGAGGAGCCTTAGAGAGCGGTGGGAAGACAGGGATCTTCAGTCCTTGAAACCTCCTGCTCCTCTTATTTTCTACCTATTTTTTATGTGTTTTTAAAAATTAGTTTGGCTTTTATTGTATTCTATATTGAAAGCTTTCAGTGAAAAAATTGATTAGAAAAACACTTTTGTAAAGCTGAACTGCTGGCAGGGCGAGGTGGGGAGTATCTGTTGCATGTATGTGTGTGGCTGTGGCATGTGTGTGTGTGTGTGTGTGTGTGTGCTTACATGCTGTGCTCACAAGCTTATGCAGTTTGCAAATACACCCACAGACCCAAAAGGTCGGTGGCCCCCTATTCTATATGTGAAGCATATGTTCTGCTTTCTTTCAACTCTGGAGGGTATGTAGACATTCCACATGAAGGATCCATAGAAGTCTCCCTGGCTCAGCCAGTAGAGCATGAGACTCTCTTAATCTCAAGGTTGTGTGTTTGAGCCCAATGTTGGGCAAAAGATTCCTGCATTGCAGGGTGTTGTACTAGATAAAAAACATGGTCTCTTTCAACTCTACAATTCTGTGATTCTATTACCGCATTCTCTTGTTTGGTTGAATGTTCTGTAAGCAGAAGGTGCCTAAAAGATCACCTCACCCCTAATATACCAGGTGCAGATACCTTCTTATAAGGAGGTCCATTCTGCACAATGTAGGAATTGGCTGTTTAGTATGGTAAAGGTAAAGGGACCCCTGACCATTAGGTCCAATTGTGACCGACTCTGGGGTTGCAGCGCTCATCTCGCTTTACTGGCAGAGGGAGCCAGCGTACAGCTTCCGGGTCATGTGGCCAGCATGACTAAGCCGCTTCTGGCGAACCAGAGCAGCGCACAGAAACACCGTTTACCTATTTATCTATTTATCTACTTGCACTTTGACGTGCTTTCAAACTGCTAGGTTGGCAGGAGCAGGGACCGAGCAACGGGAGCTCACTCCGTCACAGGGATTCAAACCGCCGACCTTACAATCGGCAAGTCCTAAGCTCTGTGGTTTAACCCACAGCACCACCCACGTCCCAACCATTTAGTATGGTAGCACCACCCTTTTAGAATGTCCTCCCATAATACATCAGACAGGTGCCATCCCTATTGTCTTTTCCATGCCTGTTGAAGACTTTCCTTTTTCAACAAGGCTTTTAAATGTAGATCTCTATCCCAGATTGTGCCTGTATGGGATTTGAAATTGTTATTACATATGGAATTGTTTTTATTGCGGAATTGCTTCAAGATGTCTTATGGGAAATGATTCATAAGTGGAATCACATAAATACATTAAAAAAAAACCAACACTCAGTGAATGTGTGGCTCAGCCGTGCAGTAGTTTCTGTACATATATGGTGGATCTTTGCGTATGTGCAAATGAACTGCTTTCAGAAGCTGTGTGATAAATTTGTATTGCATTGAATCCCCTCTCTCTCTTTTGGCTTAGGTCTCCTTGTACTAACAACACTTACACTTAGGTAAAAATAAGTGGAGATTGCTTTTACAGATTTCTTTGAATTAACAGAAGAGTCAGACAACATTGATTTGTTAACTCACTTTTATGCATTCTCTGTATTGAAGCTAATGACTGTGGCTGTGATTCCAAATACAGCCATGCGTACTTAAGCCTTATTGATTTCAATGGGCGAGAAATCTAGAAGAAATTGTGAACAGGGTTGTCGTGACTTGGTTTAAAAGAATGTCCAACTTTAAAGATGGCCCTGTCAGAAACACGTTGGTACAGTTCTCCACATTATTTCCAATTGGGGTTGTCAGCCAGCAGCAGCTTTTGGGGAGGTGGTGTTCCTAAAAATTAATTGAACAACAAAACCAGAATTGATACAAATCCATTCATTAGCATTACTGGAGAGAGGGAATGGGCAACATGGATATGCTTTGGATAGAGAACTGATTCAATATTTACTGTCAGCTGCCAGGCCAGTTATGGCAAGACAGTGGAACTATTTGGAGAGATTAAATAAGGATTTATGGCATAAGCAAATCTGGACCATAGCTACTGCTGAAAAATTAACTCAGAAATTGAGGTACTCTAGAGGACAGACAAGGAAAGAATGATTTTAAACAATGTGGCAAAAAAATATGTTACATATCAATGATAACAATGTTCAAATGCCTCCTGTGAAATATGATACAATTTGAAATTCTTAGTAACCTTTCAGCTTTAAGCAAGAATATCATAAGGATACTAGGACAATATCGTGATGTTAATAAATAAAACAAATCTCTTTTTTATAAAATTGTTACTATATCCTAAAACCAATAATAATAATCCCCCTACAGGGAATGTGAATGAAACAACACACACCTACACTTTGTGTGTGCATAAATTTAATTCAGCTGTATGGCTATCCTTTGTATTCTGTTCTTGTTCTTGTTTAAATAAATATTCTTTTAATATCTTTAGTTGATTAATTGGTTGGAGCCAGTTCTAATTTTTGAACTATGCGGATGACCATTGAGCCTTCGTCCATGTTGGGTTTTTTTTATTGTGAATAATTACTGTAAGAAATCACTTTTATTCTAACGGTGAATGCTAGCTTTTCTTCAATGATAAATTACCTTGCACTTCAATGTATGAAAAAAGGAGCCAATCTTGAGAGTACGGCGACATACAAATTTGCAGTGCTTCTTTTTCTGGGGGTATGCAGGGGTACGCATACCCCTAAACATTTTGTGAATCTAAATTTGGCCTCTTTGAGAGGCAGTATTTCAATATGAGTAGGAAAATGAGAGTACCCCTAATTTTTTTTATTTTTTTTTTAAGGAAAAAAGCACTGCAAAATTGTTTCTTTAAATCTGACTGGCTGACGGACTTCACATAGGCAGTTTGGTAATACTTTAGCCAAGGTGCCCATCATATATGTTACATTCAATGTGCAATAACGAACCCTTCATAAGGCTTTTTTTAAAATGGAATAGTCGCCTGTGAAATGCTTCCCCCTCCATTTAAGGCTTATTGCCTTTGTAAATCTTTTCCTAGAGTGCTTGGCATGCCTGTCTGAGATTCATTTTATACCACTAGCAAAAAATATCTGGCCATCATTCTCAGGGGCCTAGGAAAGGCCCAAAGCATATATAATGTATGAGACTGTAATGGCTATACTCGGAAAGGCTGCACTTGTCGCTTAGGCCGAGAAACCTGGGGTGGGCGGGTGCGAAGGAAGGAGGCTGAAAATTGGAGAGAGCTTGGAATACAAGAGAGAGAGAAGGACAGAGAGTCAGTTGTTGGAGCTGGGAACAAGCAGAGAATCTTTGGAGATCACTTGTAGCTGAGTAAGATCGTCTTCCACATTTGTTACCTGCCCTTCCCCCTAAGGTCCCAGGGTGGGTTATAATTTAAAATACGCCATTAAAAAAACCCAAATTAAAATACTACAAAGAATACAGTCACAAAAAAACAAGGTGGGTTCTAAAAACACATCTGCTTCTTCTTTGGTGATCACTCGTAGCCAAGTAAGATTGTCTTCCATAAACACGGTTTTAACAGTGAGTCCATAAGTGATTGTGGAGGCCAGTTCTGGATCCACAGTGGAGACATAGGTTTCCGGGCAGGAGCTGATCACAGTAAGGGTTTGCCAAGCGTGTCTTCCTCTTAGCATGTGTCTCCCTTTTGTCCTGAGTTCAGGTCAGTGTTTCCCAGTTGTCGGTGTTTATACTACATTTTTAAAGATTTGCCTTGAGAGAGTCTTTAAACCTCTTTTGTTGACCACCAGCATTACGCTTTCCATTTTAAAGTTCAGAATAGAGTAGTTGCTCTGGAAGACGCACAATATGACCAGTCCAACAAAGTTGATGTTGAAGAATCACTGCTTCGATGCTGGTGATCTTTGCTTCTTCCAGTACACTGGCATTAGTTCACCTGTCTTCCCAAGTGATGTGTAATTTTTTTCAGACACCGTTGATGGAATCTTTCAAGGAGTTGGAGATGGCAATTATAAGTGGACCATGTTTCACCACTTATGGACAAGCAGAGAATACAAGAACCATGGAGCTGGAAGAGACCAGATGGACCACCTAGTCCAAGCCATGGAAACCCAGGGCCAGTGCATCCCCTTAAGATGAATGTCCAGTCTCTGCTTGAAGGCCTCAAGTGAGCAAGAACAAGTATTAAAGCCTGGCACCTCTTTCCCAAAGCCAGGAAAGCTTCTGGCCAGCTTAGGGAGGGAGGCACAATGCTCACATGCGGGATGCCAGGACATCACGTCTGCAATGTTCGCCCCCCCCCCATTGCACTTGCAAGCTGGTGCCTCTGGCCCTCACTGTTCCCCTATGAAAAAATTCACCACACACAACTGATTCAAAGAGTGTTGTCATGTCCCCAGCCCGCCTGCCCCCATTGCCTTTTCTCCAGGTTAAATACACTGGTCCTCATAGGACTCGTTTTCTGTAAAACTGACCATCTTTGTTGCTTTCTCCTGAACACATTCCAATTTATCTACATCCTTATTAAAGTGCTGCGTCCAGAACTGGAGATAGAACTCCAGATAGTAAGAAGGATACAGGGACGGCAGGGCCATAACTCAGTGGCAGAGAACATGCTCTGCATGTGTAAGTTCCCAGCATAGCTTGTTACAAGGATATGAGGTAGCTGCACTGAGATTGGGATAGATTCTTTCTCTGAAACTCTGGAGAGTTTCTGCCAGTCATTGTAGACAACATTGAGCTAGGCCAATGGTCTGACTCAGTATAAGGTGTACACTGAGTTGAAAGTCATTACAACCATAGATTGATACAGTCAGCGAAGAAGCTGGTAGACACAGAGAGGAGTATATTTTGTGCAGAGACAGGCTGCAAGATCCCAGCATCTAGAGAATGCCACAGTTTTGGAGAAACATGCATTGTGGTTTCAAGAGCTGGTATTCTGATGGCCACTAATGCATTGCCCAAAGAGGAGCTATGAGCCAAGAAAAAAAGTGGACAAAAGAGGGTGTGGATCTGTGTGAAATTTAGAAGTGATGGGTTGTATTCAACTAACTTTTCCTCTGAGCAGACCCACTGAAATTAATTACCATGACTGACCTAGGTCCATTTATTTCAGTGGGTCTAGTAAAAGTTAGTTGAATACAGCCTGATTACTGCAATTTAAGTAGAAATACTGTATGATTTTAATTAAGAAGTCCCTGAGGACTGTGATCAATGGGCAGTCTAGAAATGGCGTCCATGAATTATGAATCACAGAATTGCATACATAGTGAAGCCTGACTATATGACCTATGTGCCTGCTGTCCAGGTTCTAACAGTTGATATCCCTGCTCTCTTGTCTTAGAGTTCTTTATCACTAAATTGGACTTGGACCAGACAACTGTTCATACAGGGGACACCTTCAAAAAGTCCTCTCTAAAGCAGGACACATGACTACCATATTTGTGTTCTTCCATTTGTTTTGCTTTCCTAGATCTTAATTGTTTGGATTCTTGATTTGTCTGGTTTAGGATTGCAAAATGCCAATGCTTAAGCTTTCCTTGCAATCCAGAACATGATTGATTCTCTGCCATTCTTCACATTCAGTACAATTTATGTTGCAATCCTGTACCTGTCTGCTCAGAGGTAAGCCCCCTCGAGTTCATTTTGACTTCTCCCAGATGCATCTCTACTGCTTTTCATCCTTGAAGACCTGAGTTAATTGCATGAGCGTCTGTATTTCAGGGCAGGATCATGTGCACTTTTCCCCCTTGCGTACATTGTACACTAGTCTGTCTATAGATTAGCATGGCACAAGGAAAAGGAAAAACTGGGCAAGGTATACTATGCAAAAATGTTTATCAGCATGTAAATCGAATTACAAATTATAGTTTGATAGCCTAAAATCTTGTCTACCTTTACATGAGTTAACTCAAGATTTGGATTCCCATTTGGAAACCTAATAAAGCAACAGTAAACTCAACTTTCCAAGTCTAAGGTGTTGTTTTTTAAAAAAACACAAAACAGATTTTGCGTTTGAACATTAGCTGCAGAATCTGTCATACCCTCTTGGGAGGCCCTTGGCAAAGCTTCAGTAGATATAAAGGGACTGACTTGTCAAAGGCAATCTGCTCACATTTTACAGAAGTAGAAAACATGTGTGATAATCTTATGCAATTTTATCAGAAATATTGGACTATGAAGATTGATCCTGCCCTGAATAGTACCGTACCTCACAACCACTGGATGGTATTGACCATTAAAAATAAAAATAGAAGAGAATCCAGGCTATGGCTACACATGCCTGACTTGCAAATATGCAGAGATTATATATTATTAATTCTCAACATGTATGATCTAGTTGAGATACCTGCATTGCAGGGGGGTGGACTAGATGACTCTTGAAGTCCAGCTCTATAATTCTATAATTTAACATATGTTTCATTCAAGCTTTTTTATCCTAAATTTGTATACTAATCTTCTGCTTATGGTTTTCTGTGTATCTTGAACTATGTGGCTGGTTGTTGCAGTGAAAAGCTAAGGGCTGTTGTAGCCAATGCCAGTTGTACTCAAAGTAGACTCACTGAGGTTAATCATAGAATTGTAGAGTTGGAAGGGGTAACGAGGGTCATCTAGTCCAACCCCTGCAATGAAGGAATCTCAACTAAAGCATCCATAGCAGGTGGCCATCCAACCTTTGCTCAAAAACCTCTAAGGAGACATAGTCCACAACCTCCCAAGAGAGTCCGTTCCACTGTTGAACAGCTCTTGGACATGACTAAGGGGGTCTACTCTAAAACTTAGCTGGATACCATCCTAAGCTTCTGATATTCCAATCTTCTCTACTGCAGTGGTGAGGCTATGGCACTTAGGCTGTGTCATAACGGCCTTGATGACACTATTAAGAGACAACTCATCCATAGTACAGAGCCAGAACCATTATACCAGCCGAGGGGCAGAAACTATGCTTGCAGTAGATGTGCTCCATCCCTTACTGCTGTATACTACTGTTGTGTTGCACAATGCCTCTTGCAATGGGGTAGTTTTCCTATATGCTATCTTTGCCATGCAATAATGGAGGCTGCTGCAAATGTACACGAGTCATAACTGGGCTGTACTATCCTATTAAGAAGAGTGCCAGGGAATGTGCCCTTCCTCGCCACCCATGGAATCCACAGGACCAGGCAGCAAATATGGTTTTCTGTTAACTCGCTGCCATGTTTGCACCTGTGTATATCCATCTCAGTGGGAACTGGCGGAGAAAAAATCAACACCCACACTTTGCCCCATCTTCACACTAGGTCAGATCGTAGTCTTTGAAAGAACCAGTTTGTTAAAACCCCGTCTGGAAGAAGGCAAATGCTAAGCTCAGCATTATGACAGCTTAATTGAATGGTACACATAGATGATGAGAGGAGAAATTTTTAAAAAGCTCTGTAGATCTCAAGGAGACAAAAATTATCTTCTCACCTCTTCTAAATCACTAGTCTGAACTGCATTTGTAGGGTGGTTACATCTTGTAGAAGAGGAAGGTATAAACATTAACATACACCCTTCCCAAATGCATACTTTTCTTAATTGGCATATAGAATTTGTGGGTCCTTGGAGAGGGGAAAGGTCTTTTGACTATTATTAAATAATCAACAGCATGTGGCTGGGTGTAATTTCTAAATCATGTGCTAGTAGTGAGAGTTAGGAACACATTCTGTTCCCACATTTCTTTAGGCAGATCCTGCACATGAGGGTGGGATATTTTTGCATGTCTCTTCAGAAGCAGCTCATAATCTTCCTTCTCTTCTGCTAATGGCAAGAAAATCTCCTGCAGATTCTTTCCTACAGTAGATTGGGCTAGCTCAGTTGATAGAGCATGAGACTCAGGGTCGTGAGCCCCACGTTGGACAAAAGATTCCTGCATTGCAGGGGTTGGACTAGATGACCCTTGTGGCCCCTTCCAATTCTACAGTTCATAGAGGGGTACAAGCATTGATCCTGCCAGATTGACAGGGTTAGGCCTGCACTGCCTACAATCTGTTTTTAGACATCGGATTACCCCATGTAAACGACATTGAACACATTTAAAATAGTGGGTTATGATTTTGTGCACCGTGTGAATGTGATATTGAATTCCATTATAACAGGCACTCTAGTACATACTTAGCTTAATGTAGCTGACCCAGTCCTGGAACTGTGATTGATTTCATATAAGAAGCAAAAACAACCTTTGTAAGTAACTACTGTTACAGTGACATGGTCAGAATGAAGGAAATCATAGTCTTCTGCTAATCCATGTTCTGAAACCTAGCTTACTTAGCCATTCCTAGAACCCTCATGCACACATTCATACTCATGCCATACAGGAAGTATAGTGTCCTGATCAAGGGAAGTAATATTCTCACTCTATTCTGCCATGGTCAGACCACCCCCGGAGTACTGTGTCCAGTTCTGGGCACCACAATTAAAAAAAATATTGATAAGCTGGAATGTGTGACCAAGATGAACAAGGGTTTAGAAACCAAACCTAATGAGGAACAGTTGAGGGAATTGAGTATTTTTAGCCTGGCAAAGGGGAGCCTGGTGGAGATAAGATGGCCATCTTTAAATATCTAATGGGCAGCCACATGGAAGATGGAGCAAACTTGTTTTCTCCTGCTCCAGAGCACAGGACCCAAACCTATGGATTCAAGTTACAAGAAAGCAGATTCCAGCTAAATATCAGGAAGAACTTTCTTCCTGCTTGAGCTGTTTGACAATGCAACAAACCCCTATGAGCAGTGGTGGACTCTTCTTCCTTGGAGGTTTTTAAGCAGAGGTTGGATGGTCGCCCATTATATAGTTGAGATTCCTGAATTGCATGGTGGTCCCTTCCAACTCTACAGTTCTATGCTTCTATGTTTCTATGAATTGTGTTGCCATCAGAGAATGTGGTCGTTCTCCACTTGGGTCAGGCTACTAGAAAATTACATTTATCCACTGAGTACGGAGCAACTGCTATCCTCAGAGAGAAATGACCACCATTTTCTGATCTATGAGGAATGCTAAAGAGAGAGAGAGATATGAAAGCTGTGTTAAATCAATTAATCAGAAGGAGGGCTATTATATTCTTTGACATACTCTATGTTTAATCCAGCCCCAAGTTGTGAGGACAGTTTAAGGGTCAGGACTTATGCTAATACAGCCATATTGTGTATGTTGTGCAGTAGAAATCTGCAATATCCTTCATGAAGTCCTTTCCCAATTTAGCCAAGCACAACTTCATTCAATGCTTTTGGATGGCGCATGTGGCATGTTTATAGCGCACAGCAATACTGTGCAAGGCTTTTTAGCTCAAAGAGAATAATAACTTATTGAAACTGCAGGGGGAGTTCATGATACTAGTTAACATCTATCGGTTTCCTCCTTAATGCTCTGCCCTAAAGCACAACTTGATTTTTATATGGTGATTCCTGCTATCTTTCCATTTTTGCCATTATGCTTTATTGCCTGTCATAGTAGCAAAGTGACTTGCAAGAGTTTATCCATGGAGCTGATGACTTAGTGAGGAAACTGAATCTCCTTAGCCACCCCATCTAGTCCAGATCTCTGACTTAAGGCTCATTACATGACACTAGAAAGCATCCATCACAGATGCCTTGCAGCCTACCCTTTTATTTCCAGGATTCTCTGTGTGTGCGTGAGCAGGGGCACAGATGAAACTTGGACCTCCCCTAGAGAGAGCCTGTCCACATGCATTTAATGCGTGGTACCGAACAAGGGACGTGGGTGGCGCTGTGTGTTAAACCACAGAGCCTAGGACTTGCCAATCAGAAGGTCGGTGGTTCGAATCCCTGCAACGGGGTGAGCTCCCGTTGCTTGGTCCCTGGTTCTGCCAACCTAGCAGTTCGAAAGCATGTCAAAATGCAAGCAGATAAATAGGTACCGCTCTGGCGGGAAGGTAAACGGAGTCTCTGTATGCTGCTCTGGTTCACCAGAAGCGGCTTAGTCATGCTGGCCACGTGACCTGTACGCCGGCTCCTTCGGCCAATAAAGCGAGATGAGCGCCGCAACCCCAGGGTCAGCCACGCCTGGACCTAATGGTCAGGGGTCCCTTTACCTTTACTGAACAAGGTATTTATGCTAACACAAGAAATTCTGCTTATGTTACAGAGCTTCCCCTGCCTCTTCTCTCTCAATGCACAACCCAAAGCAGTTCTATAGAACAGGCTTCGGGGATACACGGGGAGAAAAGAGGGAGGGGAAGCCTGCCTGGCTCCCTGCCTCTTATCTGGCACAATACTTTTCTCTCTTCCCCGCATTCTGCCCTCTCTGACTCCCAGGAGCTGCAGCAAAGGTGGTGGTGTTGGAGGAGGAGGAGGAGGAGGAGGAGGAGGAGGAGGAGAAGAAGAAGAAGGCAGCCTCAGTTAGCAACCCTCTCTTTCCCCTGCTTCCCCCAACATGAAGCCATTTCTGGTTAGTGTACCTCAACAAAAATAGGCATTCGGGGCTCTGTGTGACAAAATGAGAAGCCGTGATGGCTTAAGAGTTTTCACGATGGTCCCGATTTTTTTGGGGGGGGGGAAATCATGCTTTTGCAGGCGTCACAAGAGGTGGAGCCATTTTTCACGACATGGTCCTCTATGCTGAACAATCTCATATGATTAAGCCTTTTTCTAGCTACTCTTGAACTATTGACAGACAAAGGGATTCCATATTATTGTATTTACTAAAAGGAACTGAAGTGCAACCTATATATTTCAAACATGCAGATGTGTTGATACGATTCTGAAAGCAGAATCTAAGGCTATTTTCTGTACGCAAATAAACATTTTTTCACCCTCTCAATGTTTTATTTTAGGAAAATGATCATGATCCTAGCTGGTTTGGAGGCCAACCAGATTTAAACCATGGACATATGCATGTAAAATTTGCACAGCACTGCTGACTTATCATACTAATTAATCTATTAATCAACTAATTAATGACAGATTTAGAATGCAAATTTTTAAACTGGATTTTAATCAGTGCTGTCCTCTGTGAAAAGATATTCAGTGGTGCAGCATTGCCTTTTACTTAGGCAAGGGGTGGGATCCAAGCAGAGCTAGTCTAAATTTAGCCCTGCTGAAATCAATGAGGCAAGGAATGGATTGAGCCCATTTCTGTCACATGATGGCAGCAGAGCTGGTTCAGGGCCAGTGAATCCTGTGCTGGCTCCACCCCCCTCCACTCCTGGAATTACCCATTTCAGAGATTTCCATTGGCTAACACCACTGGTAGCTTCCACTTGGCTGCTATTTGGGTCGGTTCATTGGTGTGCGCCTTGCCGGCAGAGCTTCCCCTCTGACTTCTGATATATATCAGATTGAAAATAAGCATTGTGCCTATGCTCTCCCTCCTTCCCTTCCGTCCTCCTTCCCTTGTTTAACTTAACACAAAACTCCTGGGGTTTATTAAACCATGGTTCCCCTTTTCCTACAAACTTGGGAAACTGTGGTTAAGTCCAACGCTGGCTTGCAAATCAGACAGACCAATGGTTTGCTATATTGAAGATCTGCCTGCCGATGGAATCATTTCACAGCCCTAACAAAAAGCACATCAAAATCTTAATATATACCGGGAAGCTTGTATCAAAACAAGGTATAAAATTCAGTCTCACACCATCCACTTTTTTTGGGGGGGGCTGTTGCCCCTTTAAAGGTTGTCAAGTCACAATGCTGCAACGACAGATGGCACACAACCTGCACAATTCCTTTGTTATGGTCTAAATTCTAGACTGGAAACCTTATCTCTCCTCCCACACCCATAACATAGTAAGCTTTCTAAAAATGCTTGCATCCTATTGCTAACACAATATGCCATCTAAGAAGTGGCATTGACTTAGCAACACCTGTTACCATCTTGGCAGTTAGTCAGGAGCCTGAGGCCAAAGGCAAAATAGAGACATCAAATTTGCATATCAATTGACAAACATATTACACGCAATTGATGCTGAATTTGCAGGACCATCTCCATTGTTAGCACTCATTCTCCATATCTAGGGAGCTCACAGTCCTGGAATGTTTGCCTGTGCACCTTTAAAAATGCATGACTTTACGTTATTTAACTAATGCAAATTATTTCTGTGCAAATATACAGTGGAATTCTAGGCCACTGATGGGCTGTAACATGCACACACCCCACGCCAAGGATGGTTCACATTGAAGGCATTGTTCTTTCGGACATCAAAACATACCAGCAGGACAGCAAAATAAAATAAGCCCCCAAAGGTCAGCAAACAAGGAGGTTGTGGGCAGAAACAAACCCATCTGGTAAAAGCACAGAAGAGCAAATAGCTTTCACTGTAAGTTGGAAGCCTGAACAGTAACACCTGGTGGAAGTACCAAAAGGCTAATTGCCAAGCCTTTTATTTCTTTATGCAATTAATAACATTGTAGATAAGGAAACAACCAAAGGCCCATTTAGACCAGCACCCTCTTTTCCAGAGTGGTCAGCCAAATGCCTATGGGAAGCCCACAAGCAGGCATGAGTGGAATACTCCTCTCCTGCTGTCCCCGCCACCCCCCGGACTAGTTATTTTTTTTATATATAATAATTTTTATTAATTTTAACATTTTGATTCTCAATCATACAACAGAACTTCACTTCTTATACAATCTTTTTGGACTTCCATCAGCATCTCTGATGATCCTCCATTCTTATCACTTCTTCTGCATTTCTTAAATACATATTGCCTTTAACTATCTTAACTAAAGAGTTCTCCTCTTTACCTTTTTTGCAATATTTCAAATAGTTCGCCTTACAAAACTTCTTGCAAACCCACAAGTGTAATCTGACGGTCACAATTACTTTTCAAGTAGTCCGTACATTTACACAAGTCTTTTGTGAATTTCATGGTTCCGCAGGTTTCGAATTCTTCCTGTTAATTTATCTAATTCTGCATAGTCCATCAGTTTCATTCTCCATTCTTCTTTTGTCAGTATTTCTTATTGCTTCCGTTTTTGTGCCAATATTCTTGCTGCCATCATTGCATACAAAAATAATTTACAATCCTTTGTATTTATATCATATCCTACAATGCCAAGTAAAAATGCTTCTGGTTTCTTAATAAATGTATATTTCAACATTTTTTTCATCTCATTATATACCATTTCCCAGAAGTTTTTCACTTTTTTACATTCCCACCACATATGATAAAATGTTCCTTCTTTTTCTTTACATTTCCAACACTTATTACTCACTTTGTACATTTTAGCAAATTTAACAGGTGTAATGTACCATCTATACATCATTTTCATCACATTTTCTTTTAAGGCATTGCATGCAGTAAATTTTAAACCTTCTTTCCATATTTTCCCCCAAAATATTTAGCCCAATGTATCATAACCGACTTTACCTCCTCATCTTTCAAATGCCATTCAAGCAGCAATTTGTACATTTTAGACAAAATTTTATATTTATTGCTTAATATCTCTACTTCCAACTTTGATTTATTTTCATCAAACCCCTTTTCCTTAAAATCCTATTTAAACATTTCATTGACTTGGTGATAGTGCAGCCAAGAATTCACATATTCTTTAAGTTCTTCATATGGCTTCATCTTCCATTTACTCCCTCCTTTTTGTATTAATTTTCCATAAGTTGCCTAATTCCCACTCATATTTATCTTTTTCAACCCTAACCCTGCCTCCCCCGGACTAGTATATATAGTGATAACATCCCTAGGTGTAAATTTCTGGTTTAAAATTTGAGTTTTATATTTATTAGTTTTTTAGGATACAAACCTGTACTGGAGCACTGCTGGCTGAGGAGTTCATCAGAAGTCCTGCTCTGTTGGCAGAAGGCCAGTCTCACCATTGCCACAAGATGCAAGTTTCCTTCCTCCCTTGGGCTGAGGAACCTCCCACATTTGGATCCAACTACGTCTACCATTTGGCCTGTGAACCCATTCTGGCCAAGCTCACCTGCGCTACACCCACAGGCATGCCTAGGAGTTGGTCAGTTTGGCTCCCGCCAAGGACACAGGCCCAGGAACACGTGAAAATCTGGCCTCTCTGCTCTGTCTCGCTGGCATGCTCCACATGCTGCTGCTCTGGGCAGCCAAATATCCTTGCCGAGGGTGCAAAGGTACACCTCTGCCTACACCTGATGTCATATATGAACCAAGTATAGACCTGTCTCAGCTGAAAGGAAGTTTATCTGCAAAGCTGTGTGCAAAAGCCCTGTGCAGAATCAGCTGCTAGCTGGGTCTTTGGGAGTGCTTTGTAAAACAGGCGATCATCTGGTTTTTTTGGGGGGGAGGGGCTATGCCTTTGCTTGCACAATTTGATTTCAAACCATGCAGGCAAACAAAGGGTCACCTGATGATATTGCATAGGCGCCGACTCCATGGGGCTTGAGGGGGCCCGAGCCCCCTCAAAAATTCGTTTGGGGGGGCTCCGCCCCCCAATAATCTCCGGCGCCCCTCCAGCAGAGCGCCATCGCCGCCCCTCCCCCAGCCCAAAATGCACAGGGTCGGGCTGCATGCCTCCTGCCCTCCCTCCCGAGCAAAAGCTCCACCCAATTTCCTTCGGAGCTGATTAATAGGCACAGCACGCTCTCCCCTATTCGCTCACGAGGAGGCGGCACCACTTTATTTGCATATTCATGAGCTTATTTATTATTCATGAGCTTTCCCGGGCGCCCCCCCCCAATATTTTTTATAAGTCCGCGTCCCTGTGCTATTGTGATGTCAGGCGATTGCCAAAATGGTCCATCACCTGTTAAGTAATTGATAATGCGGGCCTGTGGGTAGTGGTGGAGATCTGGTTCCCTATGCCTGGGTGATAGGCCTTATATTGAAGTAGACTGCAGGTCTATCGAGTTCAGCAATGTCCACACTTACTGTACCAGCTCTTCAAGGTTTCAGGTATGGGTCTCTCAGCCGTGAGATCTTCTGCACATGAAACAGATGCTCTGCCCCTGATCTAGAGCCCTTTCCCAAATTATTCTGCCCAGTTTGGAAAATGGATCTTGGATAAATAATCCTTACCACACCTTATAATTTGCCTCCCTTACAGATATGCCAGCAGAACGCTCTGTATTTAAACCAATCCATAATAATGTAGGAAGCTGCCATAGACCAAGTCTGGCCATTGGTTCATCTGGCTCACTGTTGTCCAAACTGACCAGCAGTGGTTCTCCAGGGTGTCAGAGAAGGGTCTTCTCTCCCAGCCCTGCTTGGGAAATGTCGGGGACTGAACCTGAACATGTCCCCTTCCCCTTCCCTACTTTGCAGATGGAAGTTCCTTTGCTTGTGGCTGCTGCCTGGTTTTATACCTTTCCTCAATGTGGATGGGTGGGGAGGAAGTAAACATCCCAAATGTGTCTGTCATTGTTCTAACAGAGAGCACCACAGGGCTGCCTTGGCTGTACACTTGGCGCTGTGGTCTAAACCACTGAGCCTCTTGGGCTTGCCGATCAGGTTGGCGGTTCAAATCCCCGTGATGGAGTGAGCTCCCTTTGCTCTGTCCTGGCTCCTGGCAACCTAGCAGTTCAAAAGCACACCAGTGCAAGTAGATAAATAGGTACCGCTGCAGTGGGAAGGTAAACAGCGTTTCCGTGCGCTCTGGTTTCTGTCATGGTGTCCCGTTGCACCAGAAGCAGTTTAGTCATGCTGGCCACATGACCCAAAAGCTGTCTGTGGACAAACGTCGGCTCCTTTGGCCTGACACGAGATGAATAACCCCATAGTCACCTTTGACTGGACTTAACCATGCAGGGGTCCTTTACCTTACCTTCACCTTACCCTATGGTCCTTGAGTATTGGGGGCATGGCAGTGTGATGGACACGCCCCTGGCTTGGCCTGCCCAGGTTTGCTCTGGTTCTCGGCTTCTACACTGACCACAATCCCTGACCCAAACAGTGGACTGTGATGTTTTCCAGGGTTGCTTTGGGCGTGTCTGCCATTTTTACATTGCTTCTGCATTCCCCAGACTTTATGGTTTTGACCTCCCATAACAGGCAGAACACACATAAGCTATGTTGCTGCTATACCTGTGGAATGGCATTAGGATAATGCAGCCCATCACGAAAGGTGGAATCACGTAGTAATCGATATTTTAGTGTCCCCAGTTTTGCCATTTGTCTTCACATATGCCAGCTAGTATCGCCTGCACACAATACTGTACACATGGGTGTGGCTGGGCCATACAACCGCAGACACAATAGAAGAGGTGGCAAAGACTGCAGTTGAAAATCCACAAAGCTCACTGGGTGGTCCAGAATTGAGATTTATAAAAAATGCATTTCAACTTGTTTTGATTTTATTCTGATGAGCCACCTTGAAATGGCAGCATGGAAATCATTAGAAATATAACCACTGCTTTCGCCTTAACCTGCTGTAGGTTTCCACACTTAAAAGCTGCTTATTTGGAGGTAAATATTGATGCAAGCAGATGTTTCAAACTGGGATGCCAATTTTCATGCCGGCCAAGGTTTCAAACTGGGATGCAAATTGTTCAGACCCTGCAAGGTACTTTATGCACATAGAAGTACCGTGAAGGAAAATATAGTGTTTTAAAGATATAGTTATACCGCAGCACATCGCCACAGGTAACGTAGCACATTACAAAACCCACAGATCCATGAGCTCTGGGTTCCTTCCCCGGATATACGACGGTGACCTTAACAGTAACTGAGCCGTGTGTGATTTTTGGGCGTGGTGTGCTTACCTTGGTTTACGGAACAATGAGAAGGGAGTTGCGAGGAGGTGGGGTTAGCTGATTTGCATCTCTCTGACTGGCAGAGAGGAGGGAGCCTGGGAGCAGACCGGGCGGGGAGGCAGGGGGAGCGCGTGCTTAGCCCGGAATCGGCTTGCAGCAACCCGATCAAACTGTCGCTTTATTTCCGTGCATTTTTCACACTCGGGACGCGCCAAAGGACTGGAGTGGGTGGGCCGCCCCGGATGCATCCGCACAGGTGCGGAGGGCCACCTACCTGCTCCGAAATCCGATTGCATCTGCCGCGAGCGCCTCGCCGCCGCTTTGAAAGGCTGGAGAAACGCGAAAGGACTCCGGGCTGCAGGCAGCGCAGCCCGTGCAAAGGCTGTTCGGTTGCATAGATGATCTTTCGCTCCCCCCCCCTTCCCTCGGAGGCTGGTTCATTTGCTCATGACGTGCCTCTCTCGCTGAGCTGCCAGCCCTCCTGCTCACTCGCTCCTGCCTCCCGCTGCAGCTGCCTTGCATTATTAGCCCCCCCACCCCGCCTCCCTCGCCGCCGCTTTGCAAGCCAGCCTGATTCATTTTTCTTGCCGCTCTTGGAGGAAGAAAGCAGCAGGGAGGGGGAAGAGAGAGAGAGAAGCGGCTGCTTTTTAAAACCCCAACCCCCCCCCATTACTCTTCGGAATCTGCATTTTTTTGTCCCTTTAATTAATTGCAAGGAGGCTCGGGAGCCTGTGATTCTCCTCGCCAGATGAACGTTTCCTTGGATCCTTGGACGTCTTGACTCCGGATTACTCGGGGGAAAGGAAAAAAAGAAAAGAAAAAGGTTAGCCATGGCGACGATTCCCCACCCCCATCTTTCCCCTCGCCTTTACCCCGATGCCACCGCTTGCCTTCGCCCCCTCGCCCCGCCTGCTGGAGCCACTCGGGGCAACAGGGGCGACCGACGCCCGGGCGGTGTGGCTGGAGCTCTGCGGAGCCAGGCGGGCAGCGGGATCACGTGGAGGTCTCCGGGGAGGCGGAGGTGGTAGTAGTAGGAGTAGGAGTGGGAGGAGGGAGCGACCTGGTCACGCGTGTGCGTTTTCTCACGATACTACAAACTCGCTTCCTCTTTCCCATCGCGTCTTCGGCAGCGACCGTGTCCAGGTGACATTCCTTCCCCTTCCTTCTCAACTCAGCTCGTTTGCATCCCTCGGAATCATCTCCATTCCCCCCCCCACGCCTTTTCGCTTGTGCAGCGCCCCCATCTTCCTTTCCTCCGAGAGGGGCAGAGGGGTGTGTTCCTTTCTTTCCTCTCGACGGCGAATCAGCGCCTCCCCCGCCGCCCTTGGCTGCTTTGCCTGCTGGAAACGGGGGTGGCCGAGTTGAGGGGGGGGGGAGAGTGAAGCCCGGCCAGAGACGTTCAGGTGTGCTTGCGCCCTGTTGATCCTCTCTGTGTAAAGGGAAGCAATCCGTCTTTAACTGCCCCCGCCCCTTTGGAAATGTCTCCTTCATGGAACTGAGCGCCCTCCCTTCTTTCCTATACATGCATGCCTTGCTCGCTTCCGAGGACGGGCAAGCGAATTGGGTTGGACGTTTATGAAAGGGCGATGTGGGGGGGGCGTGCATGGGAGGGCAGCTGCTCGATTGCTCCCTTGCTCGGCTCCCCCACGCTCGCTCGCAAAGTCGATCAAAGGGCGAATCTCGGATTCCTGTTACTCTGCAGGCGTGTGCATGTGTGGGTTCCCCCCTTTTTTTATCTACGGAGAGGGCGGAGCTGCGTACAGGTTGCTTCTTAAAAAAAATAAAAAATAAATCCTGCCGTCTGTTGTGAAAGACAAGCCTGGTAACCAACCCGCGCGGCGAACTCGGAACTGGCAAAAATGTCTTGCCCAGCGTCGATTTCAAAGACTTCGCTTACTCCAGAGGCGCCTTCCTAGATCGAACTCTGGTTCCCTTTCAGTCGAAGGAAAAGGGGCGTTTGTGGGTAGCCTCGGCGGAGAGGGAGCGCTTTCTTGGAAGGGCGTTGCTCTTCCCTTTGCTTATATTTATTTTATTTCAGTCTTACCCCTTAGGCAGGTGTTCTACCGGTAGGGCATCCCCCGCCCCCGCCAAGGTCAGAAAGCACCGGGAGCTCATTCCTCTTTTCAGGGGGGACTCGGCTTGGGGGCCACACCCAAATGCCAACTCCAGTCCTAGGTGCGGCCGGAGCCTTGAAGCCCATGCAGGCAGAGTTCCATAAACACATTCTAGATTAACATCGTGTTTGGGGAAACATATTTACTACTTTTTAACGTCCCCACCCCCCTTATGTGTTTGGCTTGAAGGCTTAATAACTTCCCATGATGAAGTCCTGAAAAATCTTAGGAACTCTTACGGCTTAGTTGAGTGTTTGTTCGGAACAGTAACAATGCTGTTCTAACAGTAGCACCTGTAATAGATGTGTGGCGGAAACTGTCAACAGTCTTGAAGGAGTTGCTTGTGGTTTGTAAGGGTTTGGGAGAGAAACCCCTGGCCTGGGTAAAGCGAGTGTCTGGTTTCAAAGTCCTTACTCGGTTGTAAGTCCCCACTGAGCACAGTGGAGCTTCCTGTCTAATTAATAGACAACTTAGTTCTAGACATGCTGATATGTCAGTGGAAACAATTAAATACAGTGGGATTTAAATCTGAATTAATATGCATAGGATATGACTATGCGTTGGTTAGGCTTCCCCCCAAAAAAAACCCCACCACAAAAAATAGATATGCAATGCTTGGGAAGGCTCTAGTCACATTTATAATGAAATATCATTTTTGTTATGTTCAAGGTAAAGTTAGTGACTTTAAAACTTCTCAGTCGGGAGCAGGAAAAGTGGCAGTTTGTGCTATTCACCATTCATTGAAGATGGAAATCGCTGACTCTTGTGCTTCAGATACCGTTCAGTGGTGATGAGACACTGTTTGAATTGTTGCCATATGCTGATCAATGCTCCATAGCTAACTGAGAGCTAATCATGAATGCCAACATGTAACATGTCAAAGAATCCATAGCACTGTAGGAAGTTTGCCAGAGGAGAGGTTGTAAGTTTACTTGGCAAATTGCAATCTGTGATCCCCGTCTCCTGTTGCATTTTGTCATTTGGAACACCAGGGCCTCCATCTTGTATCCCTGAGCTCATTGAACATTTTTGCCACGGACTTGGGAGGGATCTGCATTTATTTTCTTCAGCAGATTGAGGCTGCATGCCTCTTGTGCAGGAACTGGGTCTCTCTAATGTAGAGTTTCTCTCCTGTAAATGTTTAATTAGTTGGTTGCAGATGATCTGCAAAATAATCCTTATGAGTATCTCCTCCTGCAATGCTCCTGATTCCCATACTGAGGGATGCCTGAGAATGAATTAAGGCTACATATCAGTGAAGGAGTTAAAGGCTGGCATTTGCTGTCTTGCTATATCATTCAAAGTGACCGTGTGGAGAATGCCTGTGAATCTTGGATCCTGTGCTGCAGACACACTGAAGGAGTGGCCCAGTTGAATAATAGAGATTGGTGTAGAGATCAACCATTGATACGTACTCACATAGAACTGTAGTTGTTCTCCTGCCCTTCATAAACAGTAATAGATCTGTTGATTTCAGGAAGGTGATTTACATTGAAACCTGTAATGCTGAAACATGAAAGAAGCATGTACAGGAGGATAAGGATGGGTCCTTGCATATTTTTATTTCTTGAATATAATAATATTCAGCATGAAATACAATCATATGGCAAGAAGTGGACCAGTCATTTTCCTAATTGAGTCATTGGCAATTGATTGATGTGGGTAATAGACGTTGAGGTATTTCACTTTTTGCAGTTTGTGCTGTAATCCATTCTGTGTATTGTGGCTTTCATTGTGGCATTCTTTAAGGCAGGCACATCCAATCCCCCCCCCATGATGACCATACCTTTAGTTTTCTGAGCCACACCCCCTCATTTCTTCTAGACCTCTTATTGGCATATTTTCCCAAAACTTGCATGATAGCAGGAGTATCTTTCGTCTTGCTGCCAAGAATGTTTGCTCAGTTGTATTTTGCTTTTTTCTTTCACTTTCTGCTGCAACAACATAGTGGTTTTAATTTTCTGTTAGAAGAGAGGCAGAATAATTCAGCATTCCACCACTGGACCACTTTAAGAGCTAAGTCTAGCAAATTGGTTTCCCTGCCTTCCATTTTGTTGCAGCTGACTACCATAATATTGTTGGCTTTATGTAGGCTTCAAGCTTGCCATGGTTTCTGTGGCCACCATTCTTTCAGACAAGCAGATTTACCAAAACAGAGCCATGAAGTAGTTAGACCCAATGAAACAATGGAAGCTCTATGGTAGAACCCCTGCTTTGCATGTAGAAAGGTCCCTGGCATCTCCTGGGAGAGCTAAAAATGACGCTTGTAGAAAATCTTGGAGAACTGTTGTCTTCAGTTTGCAATACTGAGCTAGATGGGCCAATGGCCTGATTCTGTATAAGGCAGCTTATTGTGTTCCACCATGTGTGGAAGCTTGCCTAGTTGAATTCATTCATTCTGCACTGCATGTTCTGTGTTGTGCAGTCCTATGTATGATCACTTGGATATGAGCCTCATTAAGTTCAGTGGGACTTTGTCATCGGTTAGCGTGCAGAGAATAACAGCCTAAATGAGTTAAGATACTATTCTGTATCAGTCATGCCTTGATTTTTCCTGTCATCTACTTGAGACGCGCAACAATTTGAAGCTGCACAACTGCTCTTTGTGTTCATTATGATTGACTGAATCCATTGATGATATTTTGGGTGTGATATGATGTCTTTGTTTCTCATCCTCCCTTTGTGGTTGTTAACTAACTTTGAGTATCAGGAGAAGCTTTTGTAGAGGAAAGGAGAACTGAACAGAAGATGACCTGTTAATGACCATGCGCTCAATTTTAAATATGCAAGCACATTTTGAAGCTGAATAGGATACTGATAGTACTATAGACATTCAGCACATGGCTTTTCCTCACCCCTCCTTTGTGTTTTGTTTCTCTAAAATCTGCTGAAATGCTCTTTGCCTGTCAAAGATTTTGCTATTTTTTCTCCTGCTGTGGGGGTGCGAGGTGCAATTCTGCAAGCAAGGATTTACTCTTAACAGGCTTTGTGAAGTTCCTTTGTGTTGTATTCAGCAAGGTAAGTTTTAAGCAGCTTGAGCAGAAGAGAAAAAGCTGGATATTAAGTGTCTGTGTAGAATCTTCAAAAGTTGGCCTTTTGCAGCCTTCCCCTCCTGCCACTGGTGGCCCAAGGCCAGTTTGTTTACACAGACAATTATTTGATAGGAGCTCCAGTTCTTAGATGGTTTCTGCTTTTCAGGTTGAACAACACTCTGGACCCTTTGGTAATATGCTTCTGGATTTCAAAGGCAGGTGTAAGAAGGATTGATGGTGCTCCCTTCTTGAATTTGGACAGTCTGCACCCATCAATTTCTATTGTGAAGAAAAATAATGGAACCCAGGATAGGTCTGTACAGCTGACATGAAGTTGAATTTAGAATGACTTGGACCACTGGGAGAGTGGAGCCTCTGATCCAGTGGCATCTCTGAGTACACTGGTGCAGTGAGGACAAAAACTGCCTTTCTTCTTG
This sequence comes from Podarcis liolepis, assembly GCF_965112155.1. Classification (NCBI taxonomy): domain Eukaryota; kingdom Metazoa; phylum Chordata; class Lepidosauria; order Squamata; family Lacertidae; genus Podarcis; species Podarcis liolepis. Next base: position 27,780,965 of record NC_139559.1, read on the forward strand.
GTGCTGGTGTGCTCTGCTGGAAGGGGTTATAATAAGTTTTTTCCCTTGCATGCAAAATGCAAGTGGGATGTACTGCAGGTATACAGCCTCTCTTCCCCACCCTGCCCATCAGCATGACAGGTGTTGTGGTAGTAAATATAAGTGTACACACGGAACAAATCTTTTGCCCGGTACAGTATAGCTTTTTTTCAGCCTCAGAGCGGAATGAGAAACGTGAGCTGGTGTGTTAAGCCTTACTGATGCTTCCTTTCTCCTGCCCATTTATCTTTGTGCCCAGTGTGTACCTCCCTTGTGCCCACCATTGATGGCAGTGAAAAATGTCCCCATTCTGTTTGCAATCACTGGGTTGCGTTTATTGCTTTAACAGCAACTTTGGATGGTAGCAGAGGCATTAAATCAGGCATTTTCCATAAATAGGGATAAAGCATTTGTGATCCCCGCTGCAATGGGAGCACAAATACATCTTGAGGAAGGTGCAGTTTGACTGCTCTGCTGGGCTGCAGAAATAGGTGGTTGATTAACTCATGGCTCTGGGAGATGAGAACCAGTGTGTTTTGTTTCCAAACAACAGCGATGTTTGTACATCTCTTCCCCCAAGTATTTCAATGAGGGGAGTTGCATTCCAAGGGGTTTCCCTAATGAAAGAGGTGGATTTTTGCAGCACTGATTTCATTGGGAATGAATTTGCACTCTTAAAACTAAAATTTGCAAACCATGTCCATTTTGATCCATTGGCAAGACACGTTTTGTTTTTCTTTTGAACTATGGAGATCAGTTGGAGACCTGAATCCCAGTTGCTGCCTTTGGAAAACTTCCCATGATGTGTTACATTTCTCAGGGAACTGGAAGGTCTGATGCAGAAGGTATTGGCTTAAGAGATTTCACTTTCTTTCTCATAGTGTTTGTGGAAACTCACTGGCAAGCTGCATGATTTTGCTTTGACATTTTGCAAAAGGAGAGAAGTGGAATGCCATGTTAATATTTTGTTACCTGGGGAATCATGTCATTGCCTCATAAAGAAGTGTGTGTATGTGTTTGAATGTAAAATACACTCCTTGGTGTGTTGTAATTTTCACAGGACAGGTTTGGCAGCTCTGTATCTGTTAGGCATCAGTTCAGCATTTCTCACCCCTTTTTTGAGATTCCTTTCTGACACAGTAGTGTTGTCCTAAATCCAGAGCCCCTGATGTACTCTGAAGCACCCATGTGGACTTCTCCATTCACTTCAATAAAGGAGTCAAGTTTTTGTACACCCACTAGTGCCCCTTTCATTGAAGTGATTGGGTCATTCCCTGCAAGATGAAAAGCTGTGTTTTGGCACTAGAGGCCTTACACACAAATACCCCCCCCCCCCACGTCTCTGTTCCGGAGTGATGGTTTGCTGGGAGTAGTGAACAGAATAAAGCAGAGAGAACCCCCCCACACTGAATTGCATTGTTCAAAACGTATGGCACGCATGCACACCTACATACATGTGTAAATTTTGCTGTCTCGAAAATTGTATGGCAGTTCCTATGCACAGTGCATCTGACAGATGTAGCTGAGCAGCCCATTGTTCTCATTGGAGCAGTCAGATGCCTCTGAGTCAGCAGGTTCCCGTTGTATTTTGCAGAATGAAAGAAAATTGCCACCAAAAACATTGCAAGGATTAGTGCAACAATCTAAATAAATGCTTGCTTGCAGGAGCTGGCTGATAGCTATTGAAAGTTATGACAGTTGTGTCAGGGCGCCCTGGCAATAAACATCAAGATGTTTATTATGTTAGCCATGCTCTTGTGTTGAAGGCAATGGTAAAAGATGGCAGGTTCCATCCTATGGTGCAAACACTTCCACAGTGGTGCTAACATGACTCCCTTGAGTTTTTTGCTTGCTAAGAAGGCTCTGATGCCTCCTTAGCCAACATGGTGCCCCCAGCTGCTCTGGACTACAGTTCCCATTGTCCCTATCCATCGGCCATGCTGGCTGATGCTGATGGCACTTGCGGTTCCAAACACATGGAGGGCACCAGTTGGGCAAGGCTGCTTTGCAGATTATGTAATCCAGACCTGGATTCCTAGGTGCAAAGGGTTCGTTCGCTTTTTCTTTGTGTATTTCCATGTGGCTATGAGCAAGATCTCCATTTGACCACCTGTAATTCTTTTTGCAGGCAACTTTCTATTTTCACAGTAGCTCAGGCAATTGAAAATGTCTACCAGCTTGGATTAAGTACCACAGCCAAGAGTGTTTCTAGTTTTGGTAATAATAACAGCTGTGATGCAAAGAATTAAATGTAGTGATAAGCTGCTATGCACCTCATTTGTTCTATTCCACCGAGGGTATTTATTTGACTTCTGCAACTCCAGTTCAGCTATTCCAGGGCAGAGGAACCTTGGGCTAAGCCTTCTTAGGTGGCCTTTGGGATTCCACCTAAGACATGCTGTATCCCCAGCCACACCCATAAATGGCCCTACTTCCGCCCTTCTTGTGTGTTTTTTGCCTGACTGGAGTGTATCCTTGAATTCTGATTAATGCATTTTTGCTTACCTGGGTGGAGGTTAGAGATAGGGGTGTAGCTGCACGTAGACACTAGCCTGTTGTCTAGGTAAGGTTCACACAAGCTGTTCTGTCCACTTTTGCCTCCGACCCCACCCGCCACCACTGGCATGTGGCCCCCAGAAAGTTGAAAATAGGAGAATGTGGCCCTCGGAGTGAAGAACAGGTTCCTCTCTCTTGAATTTTTCGGAAAGCCTCTACTGTTGCCTCTCCTTGCAATTCATATTTGAAAAAAGAGACCCTTGTTTGCTAAGCTGACCCCAAAGTGTTCTGCAGATTCAAATGGGCGCTTAACTCTTTAATCTCATCTCTTTATTGCTGAACATTTTTCCATTCCTCCATTGTATTCAAAGCTGGCGAGACCTGGGATGTATTCTGTAGTGGTATTTACCGTGCATCAGATCTGAATGCAAATGCACAGGGTGGAGCAGTCTCCTTCTGCACAAAGGAAATGTTGTTTTCTTTCTGTCTGTCTTCTCTTCTCCCCCTTTCCCCCTAAAATTTGAATAAATGGGGAAGAGATCAAAGGCTGTTTGAAGCTGTGTTAGGGGCTCATAATAAATTCATGGCCCTCCCTATCCCTATGCCTGTCTCTGTAGTGTGGCACCTTTCAGCGGATATTTTTAGCTTTGATTTCTTCCTTGGTGCAGGATCTTGACGGGAACTGCATTTTGGTGGAAAGAGAGTCATTTCATTGTGTGTGTGTGTGTGTGTGTGTGTGTGTGGAGGGGGAGGAGGGATGGAGACTTGTAAGAAGAAGGCCCAGCAAAACCCCACTGTGCATTATAATGACACCTCTTTTTGTAATGGACTAATCTTGTTTGTTGCCATTAGTGCTGCTGGAAAGCATGATTGGCTGGGGGCAGCCAGGTATGAGTGCCTGTCAGGGCTGCTTTTTGTAGTGAGGCAGGTGAAGTTGGAGCAATGTCAAGCGTTTGAAGGCAGAGGAGGCAACAGACTGCCGGTTTCAACCGCCCCCCCCTCCACCATTTCTCCCATCAGAGGTCTGGAATCTGGAAAGTGGCTTTCTCGTATTAATGCAAATGTTGAAGAGGCAGAGAGGAGGAGGATGAAAGAGGCATTGTTGGATATTTCTGGAACTACAGTGTGGGGATGATGGATCCGAATGAACAATGGAAGCAATTAAAGTGCTCTAATTAGATGCACTATTGATCTGGCACCGTTTCTGCTGGCAGGAGTTTCTGTCGATATTGGGTAACATGGCGCACACTGCTGGGCAGTCCAGGTGTCTGTGGTTTCTCTCTCCTTCTCTGCCCACCTGGGCCTTGGTACCTTGCAAAAAAGGGGAGAGCTGAGTATCTCTTTATTAAAAAGGGGCTTGGCCATATTATATCGGCAGAAATACTGATATTTGCATGCAAAGCGCATGCTCTACCACTAAGTTATATCCCTTCATCTGTGAAGTCCCTCTTTTTAGGAATATTAAAAAATAATCTTTCTTAGGCCAGAGCAGTGGTGGCTGTTGCCCACTGAGACGTGTAGCTTTCCCCCCGCCCTCCTGAATTCTACAAGGGCAACACTGAGGCTGAGGAGGAAGAAGGTGACAGACTGCACTACTCCCTGGACTGAAGCCAGTCAGGTGCAGGATGGCTGGTTGGGCAGTGCTACATTTGTTCTAACACAGGGGTTCCCAAAGTGGGTGATACCACCCCCTGGGGGGATTACCTAGTGGGTGCTAAGAGGCAAGTGGGTGGCAAGGGGGTGCTGGAGGTGTCAATGACTATGTGATTTTGAAATGCTGATATCACTGGCTCAAGTTCATCAGTTTTGTTGACTTAATTAAACTAAATTGTTTTAATTGGGTATTGAATAAATGTGCAATTAATTGTTACAGTTCTGAATTTTATTGTGTTACAAACTTTCTTTGTGGGTCGTGTGAACAACTATCCTGAATATTACTCTTTATACGGTAGAGGGTACTGGGGATGAGTTTATGGAACAAAGGCAGAGGAGGCCCACAAAAGTTTGGGAACCACTGGTGTAAGGGACTGGCATCTATTGGATTGGGCAACGTTGGTTCCTTTTCCTGTGATGTTTTAATTATTATTATTAATATTAATTAAATTCAAATACCTTCATCCGAGGACCACAGAGCAGTTTGCAGTACAGTGGTACCTTGGGTTACAGATGCTTCAGGTTACAGACTCCGCTAACCCAGAAATAGTACCTTGGGTTAAGAACTTTGCTTCAGGATGAGAACAGAAATCGTGCTTTGGCGGCACGGCAGCAGCGGGAAGCCCCATCAGCTAAAGTGGTACCTCAGGTTAAGAACAGTTTCAGGTTAAGAACGGACCTCCAGAACGAATTAAGTTCTTAACTCGAGGTACCACTGTATTAAAAAACACAAAATACACAACAAAACAACAAACAACAAATGCATGTGCGCACACCCAACTTCTATTTATATATGCAGGCCAAATATATTTTGCTGCCTGAGGCAGACAAGATGGCATTCCCCACCCAATTCCATGTGGAGAACCTGAGCAGTTGCAGTGGTGATGGAACAACATCCCTCACTGTACCTGAGGGCAGAACAGGAGGCTAGTTTAAGAGACCCTGGGGAAATGATGAGGGCTGTTTTCTACAGCAGCCATCGCCTGAGGCACCTGCCTCTTTCTGCCTCATGATAGGGCAAGCCCTATCTATGAGCTACCTTAGTTAAATTCTGAACAAGACAGGAACAAATCTTTTAAATAAATTATGGTCCGATAAATTGCGGCTGCAAGGATGAAGTTGGGCAAGCCATGCCTAGAGGGCATATATTTATTTTATGCTCTACTTCCACGCCCCACCAGCACCACCCAGGAGCTGGTGGTGGCATACATAGTGCTCCCCTACTGCATTGTACTCTTGTAACAATTCTCTGTAGTAGGTTAAGTTGAGAGACAGTGACTGGCTCAAGGTCACTAAGTGAGCTTCACCCCTTGTCTCCCAGGTCCCAGCCCAAGACTTTAACCACTACAACCCACTGGCTGTAATGAACACATGCCTACCAGTTAGGCTCCAAACACAGTTAAGGTATGAGGAACAGGGTATAGACTGGCCTACTTATTAAAAGGCCATATGCTAAAATATTCCAAATGATCTCATATGTACCAGGGCTGGTCAGGAAATTAGTTTGGTGCTTTCCCCATGAGGGAGACAAAAAATAATAATGTTCCATCAGCATTTCCACTATGGGCAGGATTCACCTAATGAACCCTGTCAGCGGAAGCACTGCCCAAGGGCTTTGACTTGTGCAATGAAGCTTTCTCCCTGCTTCACACCCCCAGAAATTGGCTCGAGGGGGGTCAGAAGAACAGCATGCAGGTGGAGGAGAGGGAGGCCATTCTGCCTGGCAAGCTGATACTCTTGCGCAGAAGAAATGTTTGTAATAGTGCAATGTTGAATTCCACCCGATGCCTGCAAGCTTCTCATTGTGGCTGAGGCATCAGTGCAGCAGAGCTAAACGCAGTCATTACTTTGATTGTCCAGACAAATAAAACCTCAGATTTTATGGAACTACATTCGCCTTCTGATCAGAATGCTTTGATTTCCCACCCTGCCAATTGACACCATGGTCAAAATGGGCAACTGCTGTTGTGATGGTGAGTGAAGCAAAAACGGAAAGGGCAACTTGTCTTTGGTGACCTGTTGTTCCTGATGTGGCTGTGTCTTCTTCTGCCTTTTAATCTTCTTGTTTACTTTCTCCATCTCCGTGCTCCAAAAGTTATTTGATCCTCTACTGTGTTCCTTCAGAAATTGCGTGTGAGGGAAGGGAGATTCAAGCCGCACAGTTAAATACCTGGTTAGCCCTTTGGTGTCTCCCAAGTGAGGTGATAATATTCCCCTCAAACAGTGTGAAGGAGCAGTCACTAAAGGGAAATGCCTGTTGAACACAGTAGTGTTGGGAGCTATCTGGTGTATTGTTAATTGCAGGTGGATATGTGCAGAAACTGCAGCAAATTCACCTACTCTAATGAGATGGCAAAGGGAGATAGGAAGAGCCTTTAATCTCCTTCACAAACTCCCATGAGCTTTTATAGGTGTTGGTATATTGTGGGAGTATGCCTGAAGGAAAGATGGAGGCCTCCTTTCCACTCGGAGCTATTTAACATATAACATTAAGCTTGCATAGAGTGGAACGATGCATAAATTTCCCCAACACACATTTATGGCAAAAAACCCCAAAACAGGTCTGTGTGCACTCTTTATTAGATATGTGCTTGCTTGCCCCATACAAATATTATGTAGGTCACATACCTAAACTAGCCATAAGTGTAGATCGGAGAAAATGCTCACCCTTGCACATGTCTGGAGTTGGTATCTCATTAATCGGTTGCCAACCTTTTTGGGCCAGTGGGCACATTCTGTGTTTTGAAAGATTGCTTTGGGTGCCATGTCACAAAAGGGCTGCCCTGGTGAATAGGCGTAATGGCTGCCATATCTAAAAGCACAGAAGAGATGGGGCCACAAAACATGGGCATTCTCTCTCCCCTTGGCCCACCACCATTGGCTGGCAGGCATTCTGGCACCACAGGGGCCTTGTTGGCAACACCGCAAGCATCACTTGGTGATGTATATGTCGTTTGAATACACAACCAAACTGAACCATTTCCACATAAATCGTGAGATCTAGAATAAAGATACAAAAAAATTATATCAATAGCGGCAACAGCCCCTCCCCAACAAATTTCCCTAAACAACACCTAAGAGTCTGATCAGCATCCTCAGCTTTCGTAGCTGGAGTCAGTCAGGGCCCTGCCCTCCCAGGCCTGATGGAAAATGCCTGCAAGGCAAGGAGCAGGTCTTCCAGGACTCACAGCCAAGATGGTCTCCAACAATCTAACAGTCTGTTCATAGCCTTCCTTTGCTAGATCAGAACCATGGATCTTGCGGCAACATTTCCTTTGAATTGCCACCTGCCCTTCCTGAGAGGGAAGGCTGGTCTTTCTATTCCCCAACCCACATAGTCTTGAATATAATGGATGCCTCTGCAGACGTCTGTATGTCAAGGTCAGCTCCAGGGCTAATTCTGGCTTGTGGAGAAATTCCACCAATAGAAACCATGTGATCTAGCGCATTTTCCTTCCTTAATAGAAAAGCATTTCAAGGTATTTTCCCAGCCAGGAATGGGGAAGCTGTGGCCCTCCATGGAAACTGCTAGCTGAGTTCGGTGGGAGACGTACCTACAACATAGAGGGGGCTACAGGTTCTCCATCTCTGTCTAAACTTAACTCGCTCAAAAGTCTGTCTCCCACTGAGCTTTGTACTTTGCCCTATTACCAGTTAGGCAGGTGGATTCAAGAGCGGAAAAGCAGGAATAGCAGGATTTCGAAGCAGTTCAGTGCAATTTCTAGGAGATCACACCTGTGCAGCTGAACTGCTTACCCATGTGGCTTCATGGAGACTTGTTTTATCTTTTCCTTAATTCTAAAATAGAATTGAGCTGCAGGATCTCCCCCCCCCCCACCTTTGTGGGGTGAATATATCTCATATAGCTTACACTGGATCAGGACTCTGTCTCCTCTACTAGCTACAAAAACACTCCTCTACTAGCTACACTTTAAACACTGACTCATGTTGGATAAGGTATCTCTTTCAACACAATTACTTTCCAGTGGGCTGCTTCATGTTTTATGGGTGCAAGATTGCAAGGCTTTGAACCCACTTGAGCACAGCAAATGCACCCACGAGGACTCAGTTCTCTTCAGTGAATTCACAAACAGGGCAGTGCTTTGGAAAAGGGCTTTCATGGCTCTTCCAAGTAAACTGCCAACTCTGGACAAAGCAGATTAATTAGTTTGGGATGATAAAATCTCAGTGGAAACAGGTGATATTGAACTTGGGTCATGCATACTCCCATTTCTCCCTGGAATGAAGTCAAAAATAACACCAGGACTGTTTCTTTGGGGTGTCTCCTTTTCTTAATGGTGGCATGGACCATTCATAATGTAAGAACATTCTTCACAACTGTGAGCAGGGCAGTGAGGTGGGGTAAGTGAAGACAAGCTGTAACAGTTAGCTATAGCGTTGTTTGCCGCTCTTGCTCAGGTTACCCAGCAAAAGCACTTTGCTTCCTGAAATTCATTCTGATTGTGCGACTGATAGAATTCGACAGGGTGTCATATTGGTGTGTGAATACAGTCCAGATCCAATGATCCCCAGGCACACACCTCCAGATAGTGGAGATGTCGGGTGCAAAAGGCGCCTGGCTGATTTTGAACACTGAGTGTCTGTTCATTTATATCCCGCTTTTGTTTTATCAAAAGCGGTTAACATTAGCATATTTTTTTAAAAAAATAATCCCCCGAAAATACCAACAGCAACGAAACCACATTAAAACCAAAGCAGCAATCAAACACAACCCAGATTGAGTGCCACATCACAATCAAAGCACACCCCATCACACAGTACAAAAACCCCTGCCTGAAGTTGCCTTGTACAGTGGTACCTCGGGTTAACTACTTAATTCGTTCCGGAGGTCCGTTCTTAACCCGAAGCACCACTTTAGCTAATGGGGCCTCCTGCTGCTGGAGCACAATTTCTGTTCTCATCCTGAAGCAAAGTTCTTAACCCGAGGTACTATTTCTGGGTTAGCGGAGTCTGTAACCTGAAGCGTATGTAACCTGAAGCATATGTAACCCGAGGTACCACTTTATTGCTTCTTAGCCAATGACAAAACTTTAACAGTGCTGGGACTAAGCAAGCCTCTCTCAGGAGGTCGTTCCAGAGCAGTGGTGCTGGAAATGATAAGGTCCTGTCATCATCAGGGCATCACATTGGCGACTCTTGAGCTAGGCTGTTGTATATGTAACACAAAGAATTACCTCGACGAGTTGTTTCATTAATATTACTGTGTATATTTGAGTTTCACTGTATGAGTGCTAGTACAACTTCGCTGGAGGCAGTGTTGTTCCAAGGTCTTCATTAGCAGAATACCATGATGTAATTTTGCTATGAGCCTTTCGCCCCATCCCCCTTTGTTGTTAAGAGGTTTGTTGAAACTGAGATGCTCATGAGGAATAAGGAGTCAAAAAGGGTCAGGTGGAAGGTGACACGCTGGCTGAATTGTAGTCGCTTGTATGGCAAGGGTTCTTGTTTTTGCCTGTGCGTAAAACCGGAGGCCACAATTACAACCAAGACTTGATCGTGTGGATTTCCACTTGGAGGCCATTTATTGCGAGTTAAATAAAAATGTCACAATAAACATATAATAGGATTCAAGATGTCACAGTAAAATGAGAACAGCAACAAAGCAAAACCAAACCCCAGAAAGAGGTTTCACAAGAAGGAACGTGTTTTCTCCAAGATACTACCTGTTTAACTTGCCATTGCCACTTCCTGAACTTCTATTAAGGTCCTATAGATGGACTGCTGTGTCTGCGGCGCTGCATTAATCATTCTTCTGCGGCTGCTGTTGTGTTAAAGAAATGTTGTTACAAGTGTGTTTTGAGGATTTGTCCTTGCAGTGTATGTTGCTATGTTTATTTAGAAAACAGTTGGCAGGCTTTGCTTCCAGAGGTGAAGAACTGGAATATCAAGAATGACTGGCTTTGCCATTGATCAGATAATTACTTGCACTGCCCCTGCCCCTTTGCTCTTGTCTGTTCTTGGCTTTGTTTGTTATTTCTCTGTTGCTTGCTGTTTTAACTGACTGGCATTTATAGGTGGGGTGGAGTTTTAAGAGTCTGTGCACATTCAGAATTTGGTGCATTCTGAGAATCTTTTTAGTTTCAAGCGTGGGAGTAGTCAGGGGGATGGAGGGGGGCAGTGCCCTCCTAAAACAAGTAAATAAATAAAAATATTTAACTGACCAATTGTGTTCTGCCCCCCCAAGCATAATGCTTGGGCCCCCAACATAATGCCTGCCCCCCTCCAAATAAATCCTGGCTATGCCCATGGTTTAAAGCAAAATTCTAGCTTTTATGGCAGGTGTAGGGAACCTTTGGCCCTCTGGAGGTTGCTGAACTTCAGTTCCCATAATCCTTGGTCATGCTTGCTGAGGGTGATGGGAGTTTCAGCAACATCTGCAGGGCCTCAGTTTGCCATATTTGCTCTATGGCTACAAAATAAACTTCAGTGTGTTTAGGCAAAGGCTAGTGAAATTTCAGAAGCCCAAGGTGAGACTGAATAAGATTTCCAGTGCCAAAGTGTTAGGAACATAAATATTTTGTGCCTTTTTTTTAAGATTAGCAAAAGTAGATAAATTATGCAGAGCAAATGAATATATGTGGAAGGGTTGCAGAATGAATTTTACAGATTTTTGTGTTACTGTAGTGCAGGATTTTGACTTGTTTAGGGCTCAGACTACACTGCACTGCCTTTTGTAATTCAAAAGTGTCTCTAATTGACTGGAAAGATGTAGCCACTTGAATTAAATATCATGCTAATAAGGTATTGTGTAGTAGCCAGCAGATAATAAGGTTAGTTATGTATTTATTCTCCTGCAGGCGTGTACGGTTTATAAAATAGGTGCAGATAAAGTATACTGGTAGAATTCTTGCACCTGCGACAGAATTCTTGATTCATAGCTAACCTCAGATAGGGGATCTCATCCAGCCCCCAAGCAAATGTTTATGGTCTTCCAAATATACACTGACTTTGGCAGCAGCAAACCTATCACTGCAGTTGTTGGAGAGTAGTAAGCACACCTGCCCTGTCCAGTACCCTGACAGGGATGTAAATTGCCCCCACCCTGGTCCATGAGCTTGATCATTTGATGAGTGAAGAGGGAATGATAGCTACCATTCTCAACATGGATCAGCTGAGGGGGGAGGAAGGCTGTGTGACTGTGCAGTGTAGTAGAGCGAGGGGTGGCCACACCCACTGCCGGCATGTGCCCACAGGAGTGTCGGCCAAGGGTGAATACAGCCCTCAGGCTGAAAGAGGTTAGTCACCCCTGACAGAGGAGATGCCACCCAAAGAACTGCAGTTCTGTCTTGTGTGGCATTTTGGAAGCAGTAGCCTGAGGTTACACTCCCTCTGAAGGAGCAAGTACATAGCTTGGGGTATTTCTGGAACCTCAGTGGCCCAGAGTGGCTTCCATCAACTTGGGTTAGCAGCCTAGCCACTATCTAGAGAGGGGTAGCCTAACTTCTTTTGTTTACACTTTGGTAACCTCAAGAGTAAAGGTAAAGGTACCCCTGCCCGTACGGGCCAGTCTTGCCAGACTCTAGGGTTGTGCGCCCATCTCACTCAAGAGGCCGTGGGCCAGCGCTGTCCGAAGACACTTCCGGGTCACGTGGCCAGCGTGACATCGCTGCTCTGGCGAACCAGAGCCGCACACGGAAACGCCGTTTACCTTCCCGCTGGTAAGCGGTCCCTATTTATCTACTTGCACCCGGAGGTGCTTTTGAACTGCTAGGTTGGCAGGCGCTGGGACCGAACGACGGGAGCGCACCCCGCCGCAGGGATTCGAACCGCCGACCTTTCGATCGGCAAGCCCTAGGTGCTGAGGCTTTTACCCACAGCGCCACCTGCGTCCCTTAACCTCAAGAGTAGCTTACTTCAATGCATTATATGCAACACAGCCCAACTGCACCTGGTACCAGTTTGGTTACAGGCCCAATTCAAAGTCTGGTTTTGAGCCAGTGTGGTGTAGTGGTTAAGAGCAGTACAGTCATACCTCATGTTACGTCCGCTTCATGTTACGTTCTTTCAGGTTACGTCCCATGGCGACCCAGATGTACCGGAAAGGGTTACTTCTGGGTTTCGCTGCTCGTGCATGCACAGAAGCGCAAAATGATGTCACGTGCATGCGCAGAAGTGACGAATCGCAACCCGCGTGTGCGCAGATGCACCACTGCGGGTTGCGCTCTTTTCATGTTGCGAATGGGACTCCGGAACGGATCCCGTCTGCAACCAGAGGTACCACTGTAGTCTTGTAATCTGGTGAACTTGGTTCGCATCTCCGCTCCTCCACATGCAGCTGCTGGGTGACCTTGGGCTAGTCACACTTCTTTGAAGTCTCTCAGCCTCACTCACCTCACAGTGTGTTTGTTGTGGGGGAGGAAGGGAAAGGAGAATGTTAGCCGCTTTGAGACTCCTTAGGGTAGTGATAAAGAGGGATATCAAATCCAAACTCTCTTCTTTTCTTCTATGACACCAATACCCCAAAGACTTCCTCTCCCTAAATGAACTGACCCAGGATTTTGCGATGGTAATCTGAGGCCTCCCTCCAAGGGGGATCTGGTGGGTGGGAACACAAGAACAGGCCTTTTCTGTGGTGGTTCCCTCATTCCTTTTTGTATCAGGCCTTTGGCTTTTGAATATCTATAGCCTTTTTGCATGAGTGAGATGTTTTAATGTATTCTGTTCATTTTAAAATAGAATTGCCTTTTAGATTTTTTTTAATGCTGATTTTAATGTAAGCTTGCTTAAAGCATTGTATGCCACTTTGAGTTGCCGTGGCAAATGAAGACTAATCTAATCAATCAATTAATAGTTGTTCCTCTTAGTTTGGGTTGATACCAAAACCTCTCCCTCATTTGGGTGGGCCACAGAAATCCAGAGCTCAGCTTAAATAGCCTTGGATTCCACCACTAGAACAAAAATACACTCTTTTGACCCAAATAGGGTTCTTATTAACTTTGCATGAATTTGCACTGATTAAATGATTCTCTGTGAATGGGAGAAGATATGCAGGAAATATGCAGAGAAAGGTGTACAGGTCACGGTTGCACTTGGGAAAGATGAAAAGATGAAAGCAAGCTTTTCTCCTTTAACAAAGCATTATATCCAAGAGGTCATATCAAATTAACCTTTAAGGCTGAAGACTTCTTGGTGGAAAATCTACACTGCCCTGGTTGTTTGTAAAAACAGTAAGCCACAATTTGTGTACATTTAACTAGGGTGCATTCAGCTTGATGCACTTGACAAAATTAAAAAGGGAGCAGGTGTTCAGGAAAAAAAGGCTTTGGCAATCCCACCCGCCATTACACCTAATGTGTTTTGACTAGACATGATATTGCCAATCCCTGGAATGTAACTCCCCACGTAAGTCGCAGGCTTAGAACAGTGGCTCTTTTAGAGCTGCATGTACCATCGAGTCTTTGCACAGACAGAATGAAGATATGCAGCCTGGCTAAAGGGGGCAGTTTTTCTTCCTTGCCCTTGTTCAAATGCTCTTCTTTCCTTCTGCAAGAAGCTCGCTAATGTGAGAAGCAGGCCATTGTAGGATGCTATTTACATTGTTTCAATCAAGTTGTTGTTAAACTTACACAGGCTGCAGATGGAAGGGTTGACTTCTAAGCTATCCTTCAAGGTCCAAGACCAAACCTTTGTGGCTTTCACATCTGGGTCTGTAATGAACTCCGCAGGCCAAATGTTGCCTTCCAGAACTTTGGTGTCTCTGCTGGAGCAGCAGTGGTGAAGTTAATGTATATAATGAGAAGATAATGGCACACAGAACAGATGGCTCTAAAATTAGAATGTGTTTAATAATTCCTTGTGCAGGCCAGAAAAAGTATCCATTTCATTTCCTGAGCAGTGGATTGTTTTCCCAAGATTGGATCTAGTAAATACATACTTCTATTACTTTCATAAATAAGTTTGAATGCACAGTGATTGGCTGACTGAAGAAAATGCTGCTGTTTCATTCATTTTTGTCAGTGAAAAGATGCATATTTATATCCCACAAGGGAATTTGCTTGGTTGTAGTAAATACACAATTGTTCAGGACATTGTTCAGGGCATTATTGTGGGTATGTTGGTTTCATCAGCGTTTCATGTAACAAATGTCTGAAGGGTGAATGACAGGTGTACTTCCTTAAGTAATTATGTGCCTGGGAGATGAGATTGGCTCATGGCTTCCCAACGTATGTACCTGGATGTTTGATATATTTATTATTCAGACCCTTCAGGTTTACTACCAGGAATTCAGGGGTCTCTATGGTAAATACATAATTGCCACATGTTGCACGGAGCTGCTTACAGTTTGCAGCAGGGGTAGGGAACTGCCTCTGGCCATTGGACCAGATCCTTGTCTCCCCCATCACCTGTGAGTGAGGCTGCCTTCCTGTCAATCACCTGATGCCACAATGATGTCAGATGACTTGCTTCAAAGGCTGCACTTGGCTCCATGAAAACCCTGACCTTCAGCTGATGGTCATTGTTTGCACAGAGTCCTGCTTGTTGCTCTGAAGTCCTGATGATAGTGCTTTCCTAGAGCTGCAAGGGCATTTGGAAGCCTGAAAGGTTGGGACTTCGAAGTGCCATGCACAGCTATATGCAAGGCCTGGGTTTTATGCAGGCTTTGCAGGGTTTCTGATTAGCCTGAAAACCTTTTTGACCTGGCCAGAAACCTCTTTCACTTGTTGCACACCTGACATCATATATGATGTCAGGTGTGACATGGCCAAAATGACCTCATGGGCCAAATGGAGAGAAACCTAGAGGGGCTAATTAAGCCCACAGACCAGAGGTTTCCCATCACTGCTTTGCAATGTTCAGATAACAGAGGTAATCCCAGATCTTATGAAGAAATCAGAGGCATATTAACAGTGACAACGTTTGCAGGAGACACAATTCTGTTATTTTCAAAGGCAGCATTACATTTTCTCCTCCCATTTCTCACTCTCATTTTTCTCCTCCTAGTGTCTGAACAGTGCTTGAACGGAGATAAAATAGTCCAACAGCTGCTGGAGACTGGGTGAGTTTTCTATAACTATTTAATTGTCTTTCCTCAAACCCTTCACTTTTGCTTCTTTAAATGGAAGATTGCCAATAAAAAAAGTGACTGTGGTCTTTCTATCATTTTTTTCAAATGCTCTTTTAAAAGTACCATCTTGTAGTTTACTTGTTGCCTCCTCCGCTAGTGCTTAAAAGGTGTTTGCTTTCTAAAACCACAAAGAATCTACCCTGGTTGGCTCACCTGCAAGCGGTTTCAAGCGCTACTGGACCTCCAAACTGAGTTGCTTACAGTTTGGCATCTTAGATAAATTAAGAGATACATGTGGGAAGAGGCCAAATGCAACCAGGGCGGATCGCAGCGGTACCTATTTACTTGCACTGACATACTTTCAAACTGTAGGGACGCAGGTGGTGCTGTGGTCTAAACCACTGAGCCTCTTGGGCTTGCTGATTGGAAGGTCAGCAGTTCAAATCCCCGTGATGGGGTGAGCTCTGTTGCTCTGTCCCAGCTCCGGCCAACGTAGCAGTTCGAAAGCACGCCAGTGCAAGTAGATAAATAGGTACCGCTGCGACGGGAAGGTAAATGGCATTTCCATGTGCTCTGACACTCATCACGGTCCTCTGTGTGCCAGTAGCGGTTTAGTCATGCTGGCCACATGACCCGGAATCTGTCTGTGGACAAACGCCAGCTCTCTTGGCCTGAAAGCGAGATGAGCGCCGCAACCCCATAGTCGCCTTTGACTGGACTTAACCATCCAGGGTCCTTTTACCTTTCTGCCACAGTAGTGCATGTCTGTTGATGACACATCATAGTGCTCCTCCATATTAGTAGCTGCTGGAGCTGTTTTCTACAATTGATTGTAGTAAACAGATTTTTGATGTATACAGAATAGAGTGAAGGTAGATCAGGATATAGTGTAATAATTAGGAACGATGTTTTGAGGTGATAACAATCAAGCAAACAGATGTTTACAAGTTCATGCACTCAGACAGATGTGCACAGAAAGCATTTCCAAGATAAACTAGTTGAAGAAATGATTTCCCACCCCTTGCCAGCACACATTTCCAGCCACTGGTGCTTTGAAGAGTTTTTCATCCTTTATATGTTTACTGTAAATAATTTGACACCATAATAACACTTGCTCACATACAGCAAATAGCTTTATAATGTGTGGAATCATGCTAGTGTGTTTTGTGACTAATGTGTATGAATGACAGGGGTTAGATTACTGCAATACATTAAACATAGGGTTGCTGGAGCAGAATTCGGCAGCCAGGATGCTCACCAGGGGCAAAATAGTTTGAGTATATTACACTGATCCTGACTTGACTGCCCTGGCTGCCAATTAGTTTCCAGGCCCAATTCAAAGGGCTGGTTTTGACCTATAAAGCCTTAAATGGCTGAGGACCACAATACTTCAATAACCAACACTCCCTTTATGAACTGACCCAGAACCTGCAGTCATAATCTAAAGCCCTTCTTTGTGTGCTTCCCCCATGAGCAGTCCGGAGGGTGGCAGCATGAGAATGGGCCTTTTCTGCAGTAGCTCCCTGTTTGTAGGGTGTTCTCCCTAGCGAGGTTCATCTGGTACCTTCATTACTTATCTTTTAAGTGCCAGACGAAAACATTTCTCTATAACTGGGCCTTTGACTGATTAACATTCTGTGCCCTTTTAAATGTGTTTGTGAGTTGGTTTTTATTGGTTGGCTTTTGTTTTTATTATGTATTTTGGGTTCTCATTTTGTATTTTTATGTTGTGAACCACCCTGTGATCTTCAAATGAAGGGCAGTATACAATTATTTTAAAAAATAACAAAAATAAATGCACATATCCACCTGCTTGATGTATATATGGCAGAGAACACAAGGACTGTGTAAAGTATGGAGCGTCTTATTGGTACAACTTTTTCTCCGCGGGTAAACTAGAGGATAGTCCTTAAACACGGGCACTTTCCATTTTTAAAGTGATCTGCAGATCCTTGTCAGATCTGCCTCGGTTCTGACACTTTGATCCTGTGTTGGGAATGCTCGTCTGAGGATGCTGTTGTGCATCCATTGTTGCAGCTCAGATGAAATTTGACCTGGGAAAACACTCTTGTTTTTGAATGGGGTTCGTGCATCTATCCAGAGCAGGAGGCAGGTTCCTACTCTCTCTTTCTCTATCTCTCTGTGTAGCAGTAACTGCAGTCTTGTCAGGGAAAATAAATATCACACTAGTAGCATAAGGGAAATCCATGTCTTTGAGGAGAGCTGTAAATGGGTCAGTGGCATGGATGAAGATAAAATGCATGCACATGCCTCAGGGGCGATAGATTTCTCTCTCTCGAGTGTGTGGCTTGTAAATTTTTATGGGCAATTTCTACTCTGTAATGCCAAGTGCCTTACATTTTATTATTGCAAGAGTTGGGTCAGGGGCATGCCTTAGTTCACATCTTTCCCTCCGCCTACCCCCAGCTCCCTGTTATGGATAATGATTGTGATCATTTTTTCCCTGGGGGGGAAAGGAATACATAACTAAGACAATACTGTAATCTTCCTCCTTTGTAAAAAACTTGTCTCTCTGGGTTGGAACATGATCACTGCAATTCCCAATCAAACCTTTTCTTGGGATTACGTATTCAGATATTTGGTTGTGGATATTTAGCTCTAAATGCACTTGGAACAGGATATACTTCCAACTGAGCAAGAATAAGAAAGATGAAAGGTAAACCCCAAGATTATTCCCTTCCCTTCATTAAAGAGAGAGAGAAAGTCAGAAAAGAATAGGTACTCTTTCTTAATATTTTCTACATTATTGGTGGCTTATTATTATTATTATTATTATTATTATTATTATTATTATTTTACCTAAGGGGAGAGGATTATTTGCATCCCTGTCAGGGTGCTGGGTTGACGGAGAGGTTTAAATATCTCTGCTGAACCCAGTGCTACTGCCCACTTCACCTTTTATTGTCCCACTGCCAAAAGGGGTTTTGAGTGGAATTTAAATTAGCGGGGGGGGGGGGCATTATCTGACCCCTGAGCCTAGGGGTTGGCCACCCCTATTCTCTGCTCTGTATTGCTTCAAACAGAAGCCTGCCTTTGCAAAGGAAGAGACTTTATCTCACTAGAGATGGGCCACAAACTCTTTCCCCTCTCTTTTATTACCTCTTTCCAATCTATGCTAGCTCACACTCATTTTTTACCTGTTCTGTTTTGTTTTTTAAGCATTTGGCACTTAGCAATGTCTTACAAAGATAATCAACACACACACACACAAGGAAAACAAACAAGGGAAGAGAGACAGACCAGGTCTTAGACAGTCATAGCTCACAGTCAATCTCACATGTTTTAAACCCAATAACTGCATTTTGTTTTGCTTCTGAACTGTTGTCAGACCTGTTCTACCAAAGGTTAAGAGGGAGATGCAGCACTCTGTGCATCAGTGATCCTACTGAGACAATGATAAATACCGAACTATTGTAGTGGAAGCCCATTTTAATTCATACTTCATATTTCACCTTCACCTCTTGGGTAGTTCAGCATTCCTTCTAGTGCCATGAACCTTATTTTCCTGCTGAACATCTGTTTGCAACATTTCTGGAAAAGGTGAAGGTCAAAATGCCTGTATAGTTTGAAATCTATTGTAGCCCACTAGGCAAAACAGTACACAAAGCATTGGCAATCTGAGGATTGCGCTGTGAAAATCTCCTTTTCTGTAAGCCTTGCCTTAATTTTCCCCACACCTGACACTAAATATAGTGTCAAGTTGAGGACAGGTGGGTCTGACTTGGCCAAAAAAGCCTAAGAAATTCTCATGGGGACTTGATCCACTGACTCTTAACAGGAGCAGTTATTTTCTATCCACAGTGGTGATTTCAAACTAGCCAGGCACAGTTCTGATATCAGAGAAAAATCACCTTGGGGAACAGGTTTCAGGAAGGTAAACCACAGGTGGAGGAGAGTTCTGCTATCCTCGCCCGCATGCGCTCTGTTTCTCATAAAACTAGACCCACATAGCTTCTTTGTCTGTGCTATCATGACCATTCTGTCCTCATAGAATTTCTGTTTGTTTGCTTGCTTATAATCTACCCTTTTGTAAAAGTACAAGGTGGTGTGCACAAACATAAATTTCAACAATAAAAACATCAATTTTAAAAAAACCTCCACGAACACTAGTTGGGTAAAAGAAAATGCACATTTCAAAGTGCCTCTAAATAAGCGACGTTTCTAAGCGATGTCTAAAAGAAGGCACTGATGCTTGCTGCCCCATCACAGGATCTCAGTGATCCTGGTGGAACATTAGGGTTTAGGTGGTCCTTAGGGCGCTTTAAGTCCAAGATGTTTAGGGCTTTGTGAATGAATGCATGAACCTTGAACCTTGCCCAGTAGCAAATGGTGTAGACCATTGTATGCCGTCCATGATGGTTCGGGAATGGTTGTTGCTGGTGTACCAGCCAGAGGTGGTGGAACCCACTCCTAGCTACCGTGGTTGCTTGGTCCTCTAGAGATAGATTAATGATCACTCCTAGACCTGCTCCTTCAGAGGGAGTGCAACCCCATCCAGAACAGATGACTGATCCATGGCTGAGAGTTTGGGACCAACCACCCATAAGTCCTTTGTCTTCCCAGGATTCAAGCTCTGCTAGTCCTATACATGCCTATAGTATTGGCTTATTTGCAAGTTCAGTCATCCTAGTGATAAAGGTATTTCAGTTATAATGTGATTATTTAGAAAAAGCTCCTCTTTTGTTCAGAGTCTGATTTTGCATTAACTAATGTCCCTTCGAGTCTGGCTTTAACGTTCAGCATTTCTCTGTTTCCTGGATTCCAGCTATCTTTTCTTCTTGGTATGGCAGAGAGTAGCAATTTATTAGCAGACCATGTGAAGTTGGTGGAAGAGAAGGGGGGGGGGGGGGAGGAGGCCGCCTCTGTCTTCAGGATCTTTGAATAAACCAACAGTGCAGCAAGCCTGAAGAATAGAAACTGAGCCTGTCAGATCTCCTATAATTTGAGCCTGACTACAAGTCCTATGATTGAAGTCCTTTGTTGTTTTTTAGGTTTCCCAATTTGTACAGTACACTTAGTTTCACCTCCAAGGTGTTAGCGTGTCAGCAAGGGAAAGAAAAAGTGCAGCTAGAAAGGAACTAATTTGACAGTCGCCCTGTCAGCCTGGGGGAACTCCCAGGAAGTCTGCGCCGAATGTACAGCTGTTGCAGGAGAGATGAAGAAACCCAAGGAGCCTGAACTCTGATCTGAGAAGACAGATTTACTTGTGTGCTTGATTTCCATTGGGGTACCTTTGCCGTGGTGAGATGTGTGCATGCTCAAGCAGGTGTTTTGCTTTGGTACATCCTGCCATTGTGGAGTATGATGCCATGCCCCCTCATGCTCGTTTCTTTTTCTTTTCTATTTTTTCACCTAGCCCATGGATTGCTTGGGAGCAATACCCTGGTTGAGGCATTCTTACCATTCAACAAGGGAGAGAGGGAGAATACAGTAGCTAGATCTGTCCCCTTCATTACATCCCTGTTCCTCGACCCCAGCGATCTTCCACATGTTGGAGGGCAAGCTCCTGTAACAGGGAACCCGATGTACTTGTGGAGGCTCCCCATGTGACTTACAACCCTGCATGATTGGGGTTTTGAATTGCCTGGGGAACTTCCATGGGTACAGCAAGTTCCCTACTGCAGATGCATGGATGCTGGTGGAGTGAGGTGATGGGGACATGTGAGGCTGCTAACGGGGACAAAGAGTGTGAATTGAACATTCCGTTCCACAATTTTAAGAAGAGATGGACAACACATTCTTATAGCTGCTGTGGAACTGCTATGCTGACAACAAAGGGTGTGTTATTCATTTATGTACCTTGCTCAGATTCTATTTAGGGAGCAGGGTTGGGAGGACCATCAATACAGTAGTAGTCAGGATTGTAACGGTATTAGCTCACTATAGCCAGTAACAGAAACTCTATGGTTGAGCTTCATTTTCTTGTAGAACCCCAGTAACCTGATGCAATACCATAGTTCCATCACCCAGGATCTCATATCAAAGTCTTTCGTTGCTTTTTTTTATCCTTCATTTGCACACAAACTGAAATAGGTACCGCATACTGGAGGTTTGCAGCCAAATGACACAGTCAGAAATATTGCTGGACAGTTGAACTGATATTGCGTTGCACCCCTTCAGGCTGCTGGGAGTAATAGCATTTTTTTAAAAACCCAAAACCCACAATCCCTTACATCAAAACTCCCTCTTAGTGGAAAATGGATCTGCCAGGTAGAAGGGTTCTGGCTTAGTTTTCTCTGATATGGTAGATTTCTACATGTCTCCCCCCACCTGCACTCCAAAATGATATACAGTCCAAGAAAGGCTTTAGTGCATGTTTCTGAACATGTATTTCCTTTGCCGTGATCCCATGGCCCACTACATAGTGGGGGACTTGTAAGTATGAGGTTCAGATGGCTACCTTGGATAGCAACCCATTAGCCGCTTATTTGGTGCCCTCCCAGTCAGAGTACAGTCCTGCCACCATCATCTGACTTAGAGGTACTGCAATAATCTTATGCTCCATCTTCTCAGCCTTGCAGAAGTCAAAGACTACAAAGTGAAGTGAGGACTTTTAAACCATGCAGCCAGTTCCTTCATACAGGTGGGGCTTATCACGGTTCAGTTCCTGCTGAGACAACATGCTCCCATAGCTGCCTTATGAGGAGAGAGCTTCAGCTAGCTGGGCCCCCTTGGAGCTATCCAAGGTCCTGTTCTTGTCTGCCCCCTATTCCGACTAGTCTTTCACCTGCTGACTTCCTGGACACTGCCTGCTTCCTTGGTAAGCCTCAGGAACACATGGAACTGGGCATTCTCAAGCAAGAGAACATGCAAGAGATAAAATTTGCACTGTCTTCGTACTGTATTATTTCTACACCGCTCTTAAACATGTGCAGTTATAAAAAAATTAGAGATCCTTTAATGCCAAAAAATTATTACACGTTCACTGAGCTATTAGTTGCAACAAATGTACATACAGTGGTGCCCCGCAAGACGAAATTAATTCGTTCCGCAATTTTTGTCGTCTAGCGAATTTTTCGTCTTGCGAATCACGAAATCCCATAGGAATGCATTGAAAATCAATTAATGCGTTCCTATGGTCAAAAAAAGTCCAAACAAAGCCAAATTTGGTACAACAACAGTTTATTAACTGCTCTTTAAAGTCACACATACTGTAAAGAGCAGTTCAAAAATTTAAGGGAAAATAAATTAACTTTATAAACAAAACATGTTTTTGTTTTTAGACAAAGAAAAAAAAGTCGCGAGACGTTTTCGTCTTGCGAAGCAAGCCCATAGGGAAATTCGTCTTGCGAGGCAAATCGAAAAAGGAAAAACCTTTCGTCTAGCGAGTTTTTTGTCTTGCGAGGCATTCGTCTTGCGAGGTACCACTGTAATTGCTTGAATCTAAACCAGCCTTAACTTCGGTGTGAGAATATAGGGTGAAAAATCTCTGCTGTCTATATGACTGCATGTTTTCAGTCTTGATTTTGTTGCAGCTCCCTGATCTAAGGTACTACCTGGTTGATAATTATTCTAAGAAAGCATTTGAAGATCCGTGCAAGGAGTGGGGTGATACGCTTATCATTGTGCATGTGAATCCGTTATCTCTCTCAGGCTTCATTCTACAGCTCAAGGACTGCTAGTATATTAATCTGTCTTATGACTGTCATGTAGAGCTTGTGACTGTGTCTGTATATCAAACAGGAAAGAGATAAAGAAAAGGCCTGGTCTCTTTGGTGTACTTTTCCCTACGATTGTGTCTTTTTCATGCAAGCTGTTGCTAGTACACATACAGATTATGCATTTTTAATCTTGCAGAGAAATGATAGGTCTGGCCTGTCTGCAGGCCGTTGAATTTCCCTACAAGGTAGTTGGTAAGATGGTTTGACACACAACAGTTGCAAGTCTGAAGTTGGTGATGTGTCAAGTTTGTTGGGTTGGTTAAGAAGCCTTCCTATAAAAAAGGTCTTAAAGGGACTCTACTTTTCAAGCCGCTTTACACTTAAGTACAGATTCAACAGAGCTTCCTTGGTCTGTGGCCTCTAACCTTAAATACCAGAGTGAGATTGGAAAACCCTATTTGGATATGATTTTGATTTGGCCAGATGAAATTTCCACATGACTTTCAGATGCCCAGTGAATAGCCTGACCTATTAAACTTCCATGACACAACCAATGTCTTGTATTGAAATGTTCCATGTTTCCTGGAACTCTCATTCCCTTTCTCCCCAACTGACAGACAGACTTAAATATATACAAACTGGCACTAAATACATCTTATATAGGCCCTGTTTCCTTAGCTCTATTTGCAGGAGCCATTAGCATTTTCCCAGCACTTCCATCTGGTCTATTACTGCAGTGTTTCCCAACTGGGGGACATATGGCCCCTTGTGGGCCCCCAAGATATTCCAAGAGGGCCACAGGATAAGGCTAGGGGGCCATAGAGGGAAGTGAGAAGTGAAGAAAAAAGTTGTTTTTTTAAAAAAATCCTGATTGGCTATCCGCTTGGCCAATCACAAGGGGGCAAGGGGGTAGCACATCAGGGCCTAGTGCTCCTTTTTGCCACGTGTGTTTTCTTGGAGCAGTCTTGGTTTGTTTCCAGTAGGAGAGGGTGATCTCTGAGGCTTCCATTTTGACCATTAGAGCCCACAATCCAGAACCCCCAGGTTAAGTAAATGTGGTGTTCGGGTGACAATGGGTAGGGCTGGATGAGCTGGAGCTGCTTGTTGCTGCCAGCAGTGTCTACTCAGTAGAAAATCTTACTGAGTTCAGTGGGTCTTACTCCCAGGTAAGGGTGTGGTCAAGGAAATAAGCAGCTATCTTATTTTTAAAAGACATCTGAAGGCAGCCCTGTTTAGGAAAGTTTTTAATATTTAATACTGTATTGTTTTTAAAACACTTGATTGGGAGCCGCCCAGAGTGGCTGGGGAAACTCAGCCAGAAGGGCGGGGTATAAATAATAAATTATTATTATTATTATTATTATTATTATTATTATTATTATTATTATTATTATTATTATCATCATCATCATCATCATCACTATTATTATTACTATTATTATATTTATCTTGACAGCAAGGGCTCCTCAAGATGACAATATCTTTTTGCATCGGGGGGCAGGGCACAGGAAGGAAACTAGGATGGGGGGAAAAGGTTGGGAAGCACTGTGTTACTGTACCAAACACTGGTTCAGGACAGCCACAAGACCATATGCCTGTCTCCCCGCCCCCCAAGTATTGAATAAGAAGCCAACATCTCAGATTGTTGAGGAGCTATTATCTGTATTTCTGCACATGGCATTTTAATCTATACCTTTGCTTTGGGCTAATAAATGTCACCAACTGGTTTGTCTGCCCTGCTAAACAAATGGTTTATGAAGCCATATGGTTTATGAAGCCATGGAATTCAGGTTCTGTCATGGTAGACCCAAAGCAGGGTGAACTTCTGGTTCTGGTAGGGCAACACAAAGGTTTTAGGAAGACAAAGGAAAGTTTGTTTCAGTTAGTACCTTGGATAGTTCCACATGGACTTTGGCTGGAGACTCGTACAAGCAGGTTAAAATGTTGCCTCAGCAACCAACAACCCCAAACTTAGACCTAAATAGGATTTCAGCTCAGTGGTTGGTTAACCCAGTCACTACTGTTACAAGCCTCTTCTGGTTAAAATAAAGGAGCCTTGTCTTTTTAAAGGGACTCTGAGTCCAAAAGGTGCAGAGGAGACGGTGGCTCCTGTGATGGAGTCCTCAAACTTGGGTGGCATTATGTAATCTCAGGCTGCAGAGGTGGTGGCAAAATGGGCTCCTGATATGTTGTATCTAGGGAACTCCAGTCATTTTTGGGTCAGAGTTGAGTGCAACTCCCTTTCCACTTCAACACCACCACTTCTTGGGTCCATGGCTGTATCCATGGAGTATGATTCTGGGGTCACAATGCCTATCTGTTTTGCATTTGTATTTTGCCACTGGCTTTAACATGGCTAATAGCTGGTTAGTTTCTTCTAATGGAATATTCCAGGTTCACAAGGCATTTGGGGAAGATGTTGCTAATGTCAGCACAGTCAGATTGGAATGACATGGTTTTTGATCCACAACAGCATGGCTAAATTTGGTTTTGGTCCTTAAAAAATATCTGTACTGTGTTTACCATTTTATCTGCCAAATATTTATACAGTGGTACCTTGGTTTACAAACTTAATCCTTTCCAGAAGTCCGTTTTTAAACCAAAACCGTTCTTAAAACTGAGGTGCGCTTTCCCTAATGAGGCCTCCCGCCACCGGTGCCCTTCCACTATTCAGATTCTGTTCTTAGACCGAGGTAAAGTTCTCAAACCAAGACACTATTTTCAGTTTTGTGGAGTTTGTAAACCAAATCGTTCTTAAACCAGACTGTATTTAAACCGAGGTACCACTGTCGTGTGTATGTAGTCTTCACTTCATCTCCCCACACTCCTCATTTTTCATAAACATTGTGGATGCAAAATAGTTAAATGTTGTTTGAATTGTAGTAGTACTCCCTCCTCTGCAATCAGCTGGTACTTCTACTTTTGTTTTCCTCATATTTTCACCAGATAATATTTGCATCACCTTAAGGAGTCCTCTGTTGTTTGTTTCTGATTTCTTCCTCTCCCTTTTCTTGAATTGTTTGCAGAGATTCCACTGCCTTCACTTTCGGTGTTTGACTTCTTGACTGTCTTGGGATATTTCATTTGTTCTGCATGTTGCCAAGTCAAATAAATCCCCCCCCCCCACAACCACTCTAGATCATCATATGTCCTGAATTCCACACTGTCTGGTCCCTTATCAGTGAATCTTCAATATCTCTAAAATTGCAACTGACTGATAGTGTCTTTAAGCTGATGCAGTTCTCAATCAATACTGTCTCCTGTTCCTTGATTTTGGATGGAAAAAGTATTTATCTCCTCTCTTCCATTATTTCTGGGTTGCAGTGAACGTCAAACAGACCATTATCACAGTCAGGCTACACTGAATGTGTGGGATGTCTGTACACAATATTCTACTTATCCTTCTCCAGTTTAATTTTCACTGCTTCCTCTTTATCTGCTTTTTCAATCTCCACATACGAATTAAATTCCTCTTTGTAATTCTTCCATGCCAGGACTACATTCTTGGATTGCAGGTTTAACATCCCTGGCAGCTCCAACTGTACCATTTCCCCCCTGTTCTTCCACATCCTCTGCCTCTTCTACTGTAAAATCAGTTTTGTGGGTTCATCATTCTGTGGTGGACTTAGTCACTAGTCCCACTATATTTGAAAAATTGGTGGAATGGCCCGAAATTCTTAAAATGCCACATGTGCTTTGCATTTTTCAAAGCAACTTGTAAGCTTTGCAGGTTCTACAGAACTTCTTCCACCTGTTGCCCCTCTTAAGCCAGACAAACTTCATGTCACTCTTAGCTGGTTAATCCCAGAAACCCAGATGATCCGGTGGAACTGCCCAGATACCCAAACTTGGGACTGTATTTTGTTTATTAGTTTCATTAATGCCATACTTCCCTTCCTCAAATCCGTGCACATGGACTTCCTCCCATACTATCCTCATAACAACCTTGAGATGTAGGTCAGGTTCAGAGTTAGTGACAGCCCAATAAAAAATAAAGGGGGAAATGGAGCCCCAATGCAGGTGTGTTTTCCTCCCAGCTCCATTCCCATAATGATTCTACTGCCATTTTGTTTGTGTAGGCAAAAGACACAAGAACCTGCACAGCATTCAGGTGCCGTTTTATGCTTTGCTTGGTTTAATATGATTCTCATATTTATAGATGCACTGTCTGCATCCTGGGACTTTGAGCTTTTCTGAAAATGTTCAGATTTTCAAAAGTGAAATAAATGTGGACTCTCTTAAAGCCTACTAAGTTTGTAATACACATCATTGCTGCATTGATTGCTGTATGCAACCAACTGAGTCAGAAAGACATCTTGCAGCCCTTACTGGAAATGCATCCTGCCTATAAGTAATCTTTGCCTGCTGGTATGGCATTTGAAAAAAAAATGAATTTGTAGGCTTCCAGCATCACATCTATTCCTCAGATACTTCTACAAAGGAGCCGACTTCTCCGGAACTGGCTGCTGAAGGGCAGTGTCAAAAATACTAACTGTTTGGGATGGCGAGAAGTTGCTGAGAAGTTGGCATTATTGCTGGGAAGTTGGCATTATTGCCTAGAGGGAAAGATGAATGGCAGTGTGTTCCTTGTTTAATGAGTTAAAGGTTTGCTTAATAATTTGAGGGTGGAGAGGTGTAGCATAATGAAAGTTCTGGCTGCATACTCTAAACCTTTGTATGTAAAACATCCTGACTTCTTGGGCACAAAGCTATATTTTTTATATTGAATTATGAAGGGAATGTAACTGTGAACTTGTCTATTGCTAGTGGGCAGGCAAGAGGAATTCACTTGAAAAACATGGTTACGGTTAATTAGAAAAAGTAAGAACGATCTTAGTTCTTTAAATCCCTCCATCACTGCTGATTCTTGTCCCCCGCCAAAGTCTTCAGTTCTAGCACATTCTAGATGCTACTTTTTGTGGTGTTTGTATTCTCCACAGTGGTTTCCTGATGAGAGCCCGCTCCTTACGATGTGGTTCCCTCCAGGACAAAATTAGATAAACTGGTGGTTAGGAGTAATACACACCTGTCAGGCAGGTATGTGTATATTAAATATTCATTTCTGAACTTCTCTGTTACTCACTTTGAGGATATTTCTTTCAAAGGAGGTGTAGCACACAGTTGTCATTTGAGTGCTGGGAAAAGGCTTTCAGCTTCTTGGTCCAACGGATTCCGAGTATTAATTGGCGTTTTTTAAAAGTCCCCTTATAGCTGCAGTTGATACGTATATATTTTTATTGATGAAGAACTGCTATATGCTGTTCCTCGGAGTTATATTTCCCTTTTCTTCTGAAGTGTGTAAAATCACTGATAAAGAGGTTTATGTAAAGGGTACAGTCAGTCATGTTCTCAAAGCCAAACTAGATGAGACATTGGAGAGCCTTAACCAGATATTCTGTCTGTCTTAATTTCTTTCAGAAGAGAGTGTGTGAACTGGATTGGAACCATGGTGTTGTGGGGAAAGCAGATTTAACTGTTTTCCTGATCTAATCTCCCACCTGCTATCTGCCTCTTCAATGAAAAAAATATAGATGCATGTTTTCCAAATGGACAAAAATCAGTGGGCGGGTGGGACTGCTAGATCAGGAGAGCAATGCAGGGGAAAACATTTTACTTTCCCCACTCATGGCTCTATGGGTGCCCTTCCCTCTCCCCACAGCACCTTTAAAATAAATTAGTGCTCTGATGACAGACCTCCAACTCATCCTGTCAAATTTGATGTAGGAGTAGGAAAGGGCAGAGAGTTCCTGTTAACTACCAGCACCACTCTCTGCCTGTGCATGAGAAAATAATTGAGGTGGAGGCAAAATCCTTCACCTACCCTAGACTCTAGGCTCAATAGCTAGAACTCCCTGCTATCCTGTCTTTAATTCCAGACAACTTATTTTCTCCCTTGGAAAGTCTGTGGTCCCTCATTGAGTTACAGTGGTACTCTGGTTGTGAACTTAATTCATTCCAGAGGTCCGTTCTTAACCTGAAACCGTTCTTAACCTGAGGTACCACTTTAGCTAATGGGGCCTCCTGCTGCTGCACGCGATTTCTGTTCTCATCCTGAGGTAAAGTTCTTAACCTAAGGTACTAATTCCGGGTTAGCAAAGTCTGTAACCCGAAGTGTTTGTAACCCTAGGTACCACTGTATATGAAGCAAATGGCAAAACCTTTGCAGTGTAGACAAAGTGTGCATCTTCCCTCTGTGGGAATGTTCAGGGAGGCAGGAGAGGATATATTGTTTAATAATATCCTTTCTAACTTGCGTTAGCAAGTCCCTTTACTTAGCAGTGTACATTCCCCTTTTAAACACACAGCGGTTAGTTTGTTGCAAGCTTGTTTAAGCTTCTCAATATAGGATTTCTAGTAATCCCCTTATCTCCCCCTTGAAAAGAATAGACACAACACAATCTTGTGTAAAATGTATAAAAGAAGTTTACTCACACATGCAGTTCACAGATGGATCCCTGAAGGCAGATTAGGTTACAAAGTATATACATGTGGAACTACCCATAAGGGAGTTAGTGACAGTGACTGCAGACTGGCAGTCACTGCTGCTCACACGTCGAAAGCAAGATGGAGAAGCGAGTGTGTGTGCTGCCTGTCTTGCCATTTTGTTACCTGGGCAGGTAAGGTCACGCCCACCTCTAGTCACATGCAGAGGAAGTTTGTCCCAGCTCAGGAGGAAACAGGAAGTTCCGACTGGCTGGAGCAAACATCCCCTTACATGTCCACTCTGGGAATGTTGTATTTGACTGCTATCTATGTGTCACATCTCACACCCTCACCATCATCAGTATCTGGGGTGGTGGGGCAAGTATTGCTTCCTTCTCCCTGGTTTCATTGCTTGATGGTTTGCAACCTCTTTCCTTGATTTCATAGAAGTCAGTGGAAGATGTTCACGTTTTGTTGTTTTTTTGACAAGCTACAAAGGGTTTGTGATGAGGAACTACAATTCCTCCAGTGAGGACTGTGCTTCGACTCCATACAAATCAAGGTTCTGATGTGGCACTACAGATCTTCCACTGGGGATTGCGTGATGACATTCCTACATTTTTATTATATTTAAGAAGAAGTATAGACAGTCATGCTGATGACCCTGTCCCTCATGAATGTGTAATTCTTTTCTTTTTAATTTCCTGTTTTGCTGGGTCCTTGATAAGGCAGAAGTGCTGGTAGACACCAACCTTATTATTACGAGAAATTCTAACCCTCCATTTAAGACTGTCTTAATCAGCTGAAAAGTTTCCTTAGTTCCGCTTCATACTGCTTTTCATTTAGACTGTGGGCATGCAAGGACATTCTCAAATACAGAGGGACTACATATCAAGACTTCACTTTAAAACTCTAGCAGCAGCCACTCTAACCACTTAAACTGTTTGAACAGCTAAATACAAAAGCATAGTGGTTTCCATAGTCCTTTTTATTCATTTCTTTTCAGACCCTACTTTGCTTAGCACACACGCGTGGACATAACACACACCTA
Organism: Podarcis liolepis; assembly: GCF_965112155.1. Classification (NCBI taxonomy): domain Eukaryota; kingdom Metazoa; phylum Chordata; class Lepidosauria; order Squamata; family Lacertidae; genus Podarcis; species Podarcis liolepis. The sequence goes on from NC_139559.1 coordinate 27,811,254, forward strand.
TTTTACAATTATGTGACATGTTAGTGATGAATATGACTCAAGTGATATTTAAATGGTTTTTGGTGCTCCCTCTTCAGAATTTAAGCTCTTGTTTTGTGCCTGCAGGATGCTAAAATCTGGAACCTTGTTCTGCTTGAAGTTCCTAGCTGATAGTGTCTAAAGACATTTCTCTGTAGTTCTTTTTGTTAGGATCCCAACTTTGGGCTTATTCAGACTGCCTTTTGTGGCATTTTTCTAGGCAAAGATCCAGGCTTTAAAACTCTGTGTCCAGGCAATGTTGGCACCTGTGGGTGCAATGATGACCTTGAAGGTTTCATGGTGCCCAAGACATTTCAAAGTCGCTCAATGCTTCCTTGGTTATGGTGATGGTGGTGATTACCCTTTTCTCCCTTGGATAACATAAAGAGCTGGAATAGGGAGTTGGAAGAATAATAGTCTTTCCCACTTCCTCTTTTAGTTTGATGTGCTTTTCTAGACTCAGATTAATTTTGCTGGATCCAGTGCTTAGAAAACCAAAAACTGTGTTCACATACTTTCTTTACTCCTCTGCGTTGGAGGGTGGGTTGAACTGGGGGAGTAGAAAGAGCAGTGACCAAATGGTGTGGTGCCCACAGCACTCACTCAAAAATGCAGATGTGTTCATTGGCCTTCAAAGGCTGGTGGTGCCAGGATTTAAGGCAATAAAATACCCTAAGAACTGAGGCTAAAAAAATAGCAGGGATGTAACCCAAACCCAAAATTAATTGTGTTGCCATGGTGAGCACGCCCTATCTTTATCTTGTGCTTCTCTGCTGAATTTTGCATAGAACCACAGAATCTGTGTACTCCAAATGCCTGGGGGGTCATACCAATTCACTCTTGGTGACTTTTTTTTTTTGCCAATATCTGGAGCGACTTGAGGAATGAGGGGAAGATGTGTGATTTTCAATGCTGATAAGAGAGCTTTCTATAGGGAAGCTAGAGCTGCTTCTGCACAACATCTCTTCTCTGGCTCTTTTGTGTGTCCTTTTTGCACTTTTGGCTGAACAATTCTGGTGGCCAATCAACACTTCTGGCCCACATTGCTCAAAGGAGCCAGAATACATCCAAGGCAATCACTTGAGCAATGGAGTCCTCCTTGGTTTAGATGCACGAGTTAACACTGCAGCTGTTTCTTCTGCTTCCTTCATATTGGAAAAATAAATGAGAGTTCAGGTACATGTGATTGTGCAGAGAGGAGAATAACCCATTCAGTAGCAGTGGGGAATGAATAGGAATGTTGCAGAAATTGGAATCTAAAATGAAGAGCAGGGCTTTAGCTTTGCAGGCACACTTCTGTTCTTTTTGCCTGCTAACTTCCTTGGACTTATGCTATGTGTGTGTCCCCATGCCTGCTTCGTTCAGTTCTGTCTATGCATCTCATTCCTCATTTTCTATCCTTTCCTGCTGCTTTTACTCTGCCTTGGGCTACTGCTCTGGCCATGTACTTCCAGTTTCCCTTAGAATAGAACCTGCTGTTTTTGTCCTCTCAAATAAGCAGCAGCAAACTGTGTGATGATGGTCTGAGATGCAAGGGCACGAAGGAGGATAAGGTGCTAATAAATTGCAGCCGTATTTGAGTACATGACTGCCTGGAGACAAGCTGCATGTTTGTCCTTCTAACCTGAATTTCATTCTCCCTGAGGCACTTTGATCTCTTCCTTGCCCTCTAGATATACCAGCCTGATGCCCATGGAGGCTGGCGCACTGAGGTTATTTTTTTAGCTAATACAAAAATGCAACTCCTTAGCATTATAGATGTTCATTATCTGTCTTCCTCTGTGTGTAATGACTACAGACTTCATAGAAGGTGCAGATGTTTCTGCAGCTGGCCAAGTCCGGCAAGTAATGATCCCCACGTGGCCTACTTGTGTGACTGCTGAAAGCACAAAATTGCAGTTGTGGCTTTTCAAAATCCACCCTCTTGTTCATAGAAGGGAAGGGGCAATCTTTGCATGAGCTCACTCTTCTGCCATTACACTACTGATATAAACAGAACATACACAAGTTGTTACTCACTCTTGGCTGCAGTACCATTTCTTCCTGGTCTTATGGTGCACTTCCACATAGTATCAGCATTACTAGGCATACGCCATCGGAAAGGCACATCACTAAAACCTGTAGAAAGCATGCATGTTGGACTTTTTTCATTTATGCATCAAGCAAAATTTTGCACATGGCATGAAGGAATGTGCACAGACAGGCTACCTTATCTCTCCACAGCTGAAGCGCTGGTGCTTCTTTTCACTGTTGTACGTGTTGGAGATAAGAATTGGTAAGTCTCTTTACACATAATGGATTTCTTGAGTTACGGTCAGAAGCAACCAGGGCTCTTACAGTTCCCAGCATTTTCTGAGGGGCTAGGAAAGAGAATGTATTTTAAATGTAATATGTGCATGCAATCTGTTTCTCTTTTTTGTCTTTTTCCTCTTCTCTGTTTAGCACACCTTTAGCAGTTTTTTACATAAAAAAAAGAAAAGAAAAGAAATTGTGTGTATCAGAGAGCAGAGATTTCTCCTCATCCTTCCCCATTAACTGAGAAACATTGCTGTGGCATCCTTTTTGTTAGCTGTGCCTCAAACTGAAGTTCTATACAGAGAAAGGGACACATGAAATTTAGATATTAGGAAAAGTAGCACTGTTTGGCTGTCCATTTTTATCGGGTCCCAGTGCTAAAGAAATGCTACACTTCACAATCTTCAGTGAATTTTAATTGAACTCCGCACCCTTATGAAGGAGGGGAAATGCCATTTTGCTTCATAATTGAGGAACACAGCTGTAGAAAAATAACTATTTGTAGCAGAATATGTTTCAAGCCTGAGCCAGTGGGGCCACGCCCCTCATCCTTTTTAAATATCCACAGCAAGTTTGCATTTTGGTCTGCAGACCGGAGGGCCAATTCACCCAAACAGTTGTTGCTCCTGCATACCTAAAATAGGTCCTAGTAGCAATGAATGAATCTTTCCCCAAAATGTCTAGCTATATATACATTATTTACACAATGGGCCCCACGTGATTGGCTAATTCTGGGCTGCTCCTGTAGGCCAATCAGGTTGCAGATTCACCTCCTCCAGATGCCTGATTGGCTGCTCCTGCAAGCCAATCAGGTTGCTGATTCGCTTCATCCAGGAGCCTGAGTGACTGCTCCTGCAGGCCAATCAGGTCGCTGATTCACTTCCACCTGGAGCTGGATTGGGTGGCTCCTGTGGACCAATCAGACTGCTGCATTCTGAATCCTACTGTTCTAGGATTCAGCTCAGTACATAACAATACCCAACTTTCCTTGAGGATGTTCTTGTATGGTGTCCACCCAGTTCACTTTGTTTATTTCAGAGATGAGTAATATTACCCACCACTGGGAAAGCAGCTCAGAGCTAATTTGGTAGTCCATGTGAATTTTGGTAGTTCATGTGAATACTGAATCAAGATTTTCTACTCTATTCCCCTACTCTTTCCTTTCAGAATATTTAGATCAGGAAATGGGGAACTAGCTGGAAAAGCACAGCTGAGGCAAGAAGCCATGACTGCTGCCTATGGAATGCACAAAGCCTGTATAAAACTACATGTGGAATCCCACCATCTTGCCTTAATTTGGTGGGTATCCGGGCCTCCTTTGTGTTCAGGCCCTTCCATAAGTGGCTTGCCCCACACCTTTATAAAACTTCTTAGAACTTAAAAAAAGAGAAAAGTTGCTTTTGTGCATTCTGTATTTCCTCACCTCTTGTTAAAATGCTGTTTGATTGGGTTTGTAAAGTGACTTCATTGCCTTTTGTTGTGTTACATAAGCAGTCACGATTGTCTGGGGTGCCAGTTTGTGAAGATGCTGTTTGCATGAAATGGCAGTAAGCGGACTATAATTACTTGTTGATGTGTTTTTAAGAGACCTGTGCCAGAAATAGAGTGGCCATGTGCCCTCTTCTAGAGGACTGTCTTCTGTTTGAAGGGCAGTCAGAGCTATTTTAAGGCAAAATTGGCCCTGCCAATGTAGGCTGCCATATGTACAGATTTCCCTGGACATTTGGCCAATTCCCATCTGGATGCTGCTGACCAATGCGGTTTTCCAGATATGTCCAGGAAATGGACGCATTGCAACCCTACCTTTACATTAAGGAGTCCTTTGTTTGAAGAGCTGTTGGGTCCAAGCCCAGTTTAAAGATAAAGAACCACCAGATGGGAGGGCAGGAGAGGCCTTGAAGTTGTCCACCAGCTGTTCACACCTGAACAGCTGACTTAGCAGGCAGGTAGGTCACCTGACTAACCTTCCCTGCTGTGGAGAAATGTATTTCTGTTGAAATTATCCATCTCCTTTCTAAATTTGCATAGATACATATCAATTAGAATGTGCAATTTTTATGCAAATTTGTGCCCTTGTCCTTTTTCTTTTTTTTTTTAGGAATGCTCTTTCTCTCTCTCTTTTTGATCATGAATAAGTGGCTTCCCTAGTCAGAAAAAACCCCTGTGTAGGGCTGTTAGAATAAGATAGTGAAATAAGACTGTTTAAATAACCCTGGTAGTTCTTGTAGCTGAGCGCATACTCACTGGTCCTGTGATCTCACACAAACAGGTTGTTGTTGTTGGTATCTCAGACAAGTAGGAGTGAATAGAGAGGGTCAACTCAAAACTTAAGTGGTCTATTAAAATTGCCAAGGATTTGCATCAGATCCTCCAGGAACTTTCATTTGCAAACAACCTCTTGGTCTAAAAATATTAATTAGTTTGTTTGGCAGGCTCTCATGTGGGCAAGACTACCATGGCATTAATAAGCTTCAAGACCAGTTCAGGAAAACCCAACATATAGTGGTACCTCGGGTTACATATGCTTCAGGTTACAGACTCCTCTAACCCAGAAATAGTGCTTCAGGTTAAGAACTTTGCTTCAGGATGAGAACAGAAATCGTGCTCCGGCGGTGCGGCAGCAGCAGGAGGCCCCATTAGCTAAAGTGGTCTTCAGGTTAAGAACAGTTTCAGGTTAAGAACGGACCTCCGGAATGAATTAAGTACTTAACCTGAGGTACCACTGTAATTTCCCTCCCACCTTCAATTTGGGATGCGAAAAAGCCCCACCCCTCTGCAAAGGATTATATATTAATCATGGAATTTGGATGAAAAGGAGAAGAAGGAGTAGAGAAAGGAAGGGACTGCTGTAATCCTATTATGGATTCAGTGCCGCTTATTCTGCACAAGATCATTTTGCTGCTGCTAATAAGGGACCGTTGTGTGAGTTGCCAAGGTAACCAAGGCTTTGGGTCTATTAGGAATCACTACTGGCTTTGCAGTTTATCTCCCCCCTTCTCTCTCCCTCTCTCTCTTTCCCTCCCTCTCTCTCTCTTAAAAATGAATTAACCCCCCTCTGCTCTGTTTTTGCCAGCATGTGGCGTTAAGTAATGGAATGATCCCAGTTATTGTCACCAGCAGACAATGCGAGTTTTGTAATGATGTGTCCATCACTTGCACGTCCAAAGCATCTTTCAGCCATGGACCTCTAAAGAGGACTAATGCTTCCTTTTGTCACCCTGTTTAGCCGTAGCATATATTTCCATTACTTTCACACCAGTGCTCAACAGCCAGGAGTCACAAAAGTTGCTCAAGCAAGCAGTTGACGGGAGAGCAAACTGCAGCACTGGCTTTTTATTTGGGATTTTAGAAAGTGAGACTATCATGCACAACCCAAAAAGCATTTTTGAGGCCTTTGGTGCTTTTCCTTAGCCGCTTATGAGTGGAGATTGTTTTTTTAAAGTTGTGTGTACCATGTAGACCAGGCATCCCCAAATTCGGCCCTCCAGATGTTTTGGGACTACAATTCCCATCATCTCTGTTAGCTAGGGATGATGGGAGTTGTAGTCCCAAAACATCTGGAGGGCTGAGTTTGGGGATGCCTGATGTAGACATAGGTGACTAGCCTTTCACTTGCCCAAAATCATTTGTAGCCTTCCAGAGTTCAAAGTGAATGCTTGGAAAGTGGGGTGTGTGTGTGTGTGTGTGTGTGTGTGTGTGTGTGTGTGTATTCACTGCAGATGTTCAGCTTCATGCTCAGGCATCACCTAGAGATTGAGAATCCTAGTAGGTTGCCCATCTGCTGGCAAGTGAGTCACAGTGCCCTTTCCTGTTGCAGAATCATGATTCCCTGGCAGGAAATAAAAATGTTCAAGACCCTGCAGTCTTGATTGGGGCCCTCTGCTGGTTGCTACCCTAGCTGCCTTTCCCAATGTGATTTTCATTTGTCTTTAGGATAAGAGATCAGAGTAGCAGCGGGAGAAAGGCTAGGCATGTGAGCAGAATTGAGGCAAGGAGCTTACATCATAAAAATATTGACCTAGTGTCTGGCAGGTGAGCAAAAAGCAAATTCTATGTTAGGGATCATTAGGAAAGGGATTGGAAATACAGCTGCCAGTATAATAATGTCTGCCATGGCCCCAGCGGTCAGCCAGGTTGGGTGCTGGCTAAGGGTTCAAGCCCTTACTGGCCTGACCTGCTGCCTATTTGCTCACAGAGTCGTTCTTTATTATCCAGCTGAAGCATCATCCAAACACTGTGCAAACATTTCTGGAAACCTAAAATGAGCTATCAGTTCTGAGATGGCCTCTTCATGCTTAGAGCAATGGCAATGTCCAAGAATGGCTTGTGAGTTTAACAAATGATAACATCCAGACAAATGCATGGTCTTCTGCTTTTTAAAGTATCACCTTCTGTACATGGTAGGTTATTCATTTGATGCTGGCATTTCCTCGTTGCTTTGGTGACAATACATACATACTTAATTTTATTTTTCTAGTACCTTTCCATGGTTCAAACTATGCTCAAGGCATGAAAAGAATACATAACTAAAACATAGCAAAAGAAGTCATAAACAATAAATGAAACATTAAACCATACGTAACCAAACTGAACAGTTTCCATATACTGTAAATCACAAGATACGTAATAAAGGTACAAAAAAACAACAGCAACAACCTCCACCAAGCACGAACAAAGCCACCAGTATATTGCACTGTTTCTGTTTCACTTTGTGTGAAAGGCAAATTACCTGCTCCCCTTTGTGAAAAACCTGCATATCCCAGGGACAATACAAGTCTTCTTCGCATTCATTTTGGGGCCAGGAGAGTTACAAACGTATCAATCTGTAACTGGTTTCAAAATTGAGCCAAAGGTAAACTTTTAACTGGATCTTCAGCCCACGCTTCAGCTTATCAGCTAAACATTACAACCTGAGCCTGAAACTTTCACTGAAAGCTAAGCCTGCAATAGTTGAATTGAGGCTGACCTCTCTTCTTTCTCAATCTGCGCTATTGTGAAATACCTTTTTTTTTGGGCGTTTTATTTACCCTCATTAGGTTTCTCTTATTTTTTTTTAAAAAAATTGTACCCTACTCTTCCTTAAAAAATAATAATCTTGGAGCAGGCTACAGTGTAAATATAAACACACAATACACAAAAAGTCTCATTAAACCAATAAAACATATAATGGGCATCAATTGGAACAGTTCAGATGTTAATGAGGGCCAGCTGCCTAGCTTCACAAATAATTTAGCCAATGGTAAGTAAATGTGTTTTTAACTGGTGCTGAAAAACCCATCAGGGCTGCCAGTAAAATTGTGAGAGTAAGGCACTCCACAGTTGGAGTGGAAGTGGATATTGAGAATGCTCCCTCATTTGTTGCTGCATAGCACATATTCAGCAAATGCAGCATTATTAAGAAGGCATCCTCACCTGATCGTACATCCAGGCAGGTACATCTTATTATGCAAAATGCTTTGCAATTTTTATCTTGCTCATTCTTGTAGCAATCGCATGCAAGAAGTTGTTAAATGTCATCCAGAAGGTTTCATGACTAAATAGAAGAAGAGAAGAAGAGTTTAGATTTGATATCCCGCCTTTCGCTCCCTTTAAGGAGTCTCAAAGCGGCTAACATTCTCCTTTCCCTTCCTCCGCCACAACAAACACTCTGTGAGGTGAGTGGGGCTGAGAGACTTCAAAGAAGTGTGACTGGCCCAAGGTCACCCAGCAGCTGCATGTGGAGGAGCAGAGACGCGAACCCGGTTCCCCAGATTACGAGACTACCCCTCTTAACCACTATACCAAACTGGCTCTCATAGGGATCTTCTATCCTGCAGTTGCAGCCTTTTCAAGTTCCGAGTCAGGCATTCCAGCCCCAAAATTTGCTCTGAGAGGCCTGGTGTTCAGGTTGACCTTGGCTTCTGATTGGGTGGTTATTTTCACTCCCACAGCCTCTTGTTTTAACACAAATACCTTGTACCTTTTAACAAGACTGACAGCCTTTCTGATGCTTTCTGAAAGTTTGCTTTGTAAATGGAAGTGTCCTTTCATACCCATCAACAATCATTCATTTATGAGAGGCGGCTGCCTGACCTGTTTTCCCAGCATTCTGTGTACCGTGAATTTTGGGGCTTTGAAGAGAAACATTTAAGCTCTCTTCCCCCTCCTCCACCCACTGGTGTTAAGTTGTGTAATGGCATCAAGCACTGTACAGATTTGTTCACCTCCCTGTCTCGAATCTTTTTCATTCCTCTGTCTTTGCCTGCATGAGATTTCATTAACAGTGCAAGGTCATTTGGGCTGTGGCCACCTGCCCTATCCCTGATGTTATCATATATGATGTCAGGTGTGGAAAAGGCAAAGACCCAGCTCAGCCAAAAGGTGATGATTTAAAACTCTGGAGGCAAAGGGTCTGTTGGGGAGATAGCGATCTGGTCCACCAGCCATACTCCGTTCTTCACATCTGCTTTAGCCTTAGGATCACGTAGGGACTAGAAGGGTCATTGCCAATGGCCCAGCCTTGCACCAAAATGGGCAATCGCAAAATCAGATAGATAAGGACAGAGATCAGAAGAATCAGGCAAGTCAAGGGCACAGCAAGAATGAGACTTGGCGAGCTATGCGTGGAGCCTGTTAAGAGCCTGGGGGATGATGTTTTTTAGTGGCTTTTCACACCTTGGTACTAGTCAGCTGGTAGGCGACAATTTTACTGGATAGTGCATTAAAATATGGGCTACTTTTTATTGCATCAGAAGCAGGGTTGCCAAAGTAGGATGGTCCATGCCTGCAAATAACCTGCATTGACAAATGAATATATTGGGTTTGGGTGCAAGAGCCACTTTGCTATTGCAGTGCAGCGTTACTTTGGCATTCAGTCAAGCCAGTGCTGGATGCCAAATGTTTTAGGCTGTCACTGTGGTGCAATGCTGTTGCAACAGCTATTACAAAGCCCTGATGTGGCATAGAAGTAGGTAGAGGGTGTGTGAAGTGGGGGTGGAATTGGCGATGACTCATAAGCTGAGTATAGCCATTGAAAGGTGTGTGTGTGTGTGTGTGTGTGTGTGTGTGTGTGTGTGTGTCTATCTGCATTTCTAATTTCGGTCCCAGATATATGCATTGGATGCGATCTTCAGGGTATATATTCAAATGCACATTTTAAAATGCTAAATTGCTTGGATATGTATTTCTGTAGCCAAGTTTTGCACTGATTTATTTACTTCTGTGCTTTTGGCACACTATGGTTCTTTGCAGAAATTATTGGCCTTCCACCCCTTTCCACACGGAGCACTGGGAAGCTATTGCAGAGAAATAGGAGTCCCACCACAGCAAACAAACTGATGTTAGTGTCCAAACCAACTTCCAAATGGTGGAATGGAAGCTGTGTGTGGCATCTTCCAGCATGAAGTTGAATGATTTCAGGTGACTCCAGATATTAGCAGTAAACTCTGCAGACATAGTCACTGTTCTTCGCATGTAAACTGCACTATAAATTATTTCCTGACAAGGCTATGTATATTACCATTTTCCGTTTCTTTTTACCCAGCCTGCCTCGTATTCTCTAGAAATATTAACACCCTGATCATATTCCCTAGAATCATATGAAACTATTCTTCAGAGTGCATTTATTGTGGCGATTCATTCAACGGTGATGATGGAAAGGAGATTGATGAGATATTTCTGGTTTTCATATATCTGGGTCTTCTTTTCCTTTTATAAAATGCATTCCTTTAAAAAGGAACTCCAGGTTATTTCCAGTGATTTGGAAAGCTGGGCATCACTTAAATTTAGTGTTTAGCGTAATGTTAATATACTGAAGAGGGATATTTTGCCATGGATAATCTATGCATTTCAAGATAATATTCAAGATATTATTATTATTATTTATAAAATTGTGGCTTGCATACCGCTAGGTAACAGACCAGGGATTTCTGGCTGAGACTATTCTGCAACTATTCTGACAAGCTACAACTCTCAAGATTCCTTAGAGGAGAATTGTTATAAAACCAATGCAGTACGATTGTATCTCATGGGGGGAGGGTTTGGTTTCAAAAGTTTATGTATAAGCAAAAATGTATATACTTGAACCCTTGGAACTGCCCCTACCTGAGCATGTCAGGTCTTCTGGAGCTGGTGTGCTGAAAGGGCCTTATAGAAATACGAGATCAGGATGAAAGAATTTTTAAGGAAGATTGGAAAAGATATTTGAAAAAAATATAAACATATAAAAATGTTAACAGCATTAGAATAAATTCAGCAGTAAAAAATATATTGATACAAAATTGGAAAAATGAGAATGGGGGGGGGGGTGGCGGCGGAATAGAATATGTAAGAGCTGTTCGACAGTGGAATTTGCTGCCAAGGAGTGTGGTGGAGTCTCCTCCTTTGGAGGTCTTTAAGCAGAGGCTTGACAACCATATGTCAGGAGTGCTCTGATGGTGTTTCCTGCTTGGCAGGGGGTTGGACTCGATGGCCCTTGTGGTCTCTTCCAACTCTATGATTCTATGATTCTATGATTCTTTCCTCTCCCCCACACCAAGCAAGGCAGAGAGCTCAAAAGCTCTTTTTGCACATAATATGCAATCATTTCTTAAATCTCTTTAAGAAAAATAATGAACGCTCTCCTTTTTTCTGTATAAAATAGGGTGCCTGCTATTGTTGAGGAGAGTGATGGAAAGGTGGTCTAGCTCCGTTATCTAGTCAGCTAGTCTGTCTTACATTCCAGTAATACACCATTCATGTTACAATCTCTGGCTCTTTGCAGAAACTCAGTCTAATAAAACAAAGTTAAGCTTTGTGTGAACAGCCTCGAGGGGTACGGATTTCATTGTTTGTTAAAGGAAATCAATCTGCCAACATTTTATTTGCAATTTTGAAAAGCCCTGTTTGGTCCAGCTCTTACAAAACATGGAGCGGTAGAAGTCGTCGGTTCATCAAGAATGGAAGGCTGCAGAGAGCCTGAAACAAAGGCTGTTGTTATTTAAAAAAAAGATGAAGAGGACAGATATCAGTTCATTGTTGGTATCATTTTAGTGCTTTTCTTAAAGGAATATGCAGCTGGCGAGCTGGATTATGTTATTTTATAACTGAAATGGCACCTAGTAAAAAAATATAAGGCCCTGATCCAGCGGTTCCAATTTACATGCGGGGGCAATGATGTGTGCTCAGATGGTAAGAAGGGACTATTTCATTCACTTGGATTTCATTCACTCACTGCCTTGGGTTCAGGATACCTATAGGACAATCTGAGTGCTGTTATGCTCAGGTTCTGCTGTTGGGCTTCCCACAGACGTCTGATTGGCCAATGCAAGAACAGAGTTCTGGATTTAATAGGTCTCTGGCTTGATCGAGTAGATTCTCTTGCATAGCCTGTCCACTGCCTAAGAACTAGTGAAGAGAGCCTTCTCTGTGACCCACCTGTGGTGGGAACACAGTTGACTGGCGAGAGTTACGCATTTCTCAATGGCTGCAGCACTCAGGTTTTGGAATAGCTTCTCCATGAAACTTGGATGAAACCTGTCTTTATCCACCTTCTACTAACTAGTAGAGATTTTTGTATTTCAGTAGGCTTTTGTTCTGGACAGGAGATGTTTTTACTGAAGTGTGTGTTTTTATTCGTTTTGGCCTGGCTCTACTGTATTTTGTTTGCTATGAAGGCTTTATGGTGATACTGTGATTTTAATGGTTGCAACTGCTCCAAGGGATACATTTAGAAAGTTAGCATTAGAAATGCTCACAGAAAAATAAGTATTTGCATATTGACATCAGTCTTGTTTCTTATATTGAAATGTGCAGCATACAAACCTTGGTCCGTGTGAACCGAGATCTGGACGCAAGTTAAGAAGACATACATGCTTGTGTGCAATTTGTAATCAGAATATTTTGGTGCAAAATGATCTCATTCACGCTTCCTGAACCAATGACGGAACAGAGAAACACAGCTTTCCTTTGAAATTTGCACTTGGTTGAATTTTGTGATGTCGTTCTGTGAGCAAAAACTGCACATGGAAAAGCTTGTATTAGGGGAAAGTGCATATGAAAATGATTATATCAGTGCAAATACTGTACAGGATATTTTCCTGCAAAAATGGATATGTGTAAGGTAGTATTTCCATTCCTTCCTTCACCCAGTTTTGACTCTGGCTCCCCCGGAAGGTTGTCCAGAAGGGAATTGGGCTCTCAGACTTTAAAACGTTTCCCCTTCCCAGTATATATATACATATAAATTAGCATATGCATTTTTTCTGCCATTCTGAGTCCTTGTTTATCTTCTTTTGGAGATGCATTTCCGCTTTTTAAGCAATAAGTAGCCAGGCTACTTAAAACACAGCAATTTATTCACAATTCCTGTAGCTGCATGTTTTTCTACAGGGCACTTATTAACATGGCGGTGATGATCTTGCCAGTTAAAGGTCAGATAATTTATTTTTATAGACTAGTGTAGTGGTAAAATCGTGTTGTACTCTCATTTTTTACTAGTTTTTTGTTCAAATTATATGTCAGCTCTCTCTTGTTTTTGTCTCTTGAATCAAACACAGCAGATTTTATTTTCCAGTTTTTGGTTTGCTGCGATTAGTGTACCACTTTTTAAAAACTCTCCCCTTCCAGTGAATTAATCTTATTTCTGAGGTGAACTGAAATGAAGCAGAAACCTAAATTGTGTTTTGAACACCTACACTGCTTCCTTTTGGATACTGGAAAGCCGGGAAAGGTGCGGAAGAAAAGAACCCAAATGAAACGGGTGCTGGAGCAATTTCCCTGTGAGGAAACTTTATTATATCTGGGGCTTTTTAGTTTAAGGAAAAAGTGAGTAAGGAAGGAGGCATTATAGAGATGCATAAAACTATTCATGATACTGAAAAATTGGGTAGAGAACTTGCCTCCCTCAGCTCCTCGAAATAGTAGGAGTCTAGGATCATCCAGTGAAGCTGAATGGTGAGAGACATACAAAATGAAGTTCTTCAGAAAGAACATAGTGAAGCTGTGGAATTCTCTACCACCAAATGGCCACCAATTTTAGATGGCTTTAAAAGGGGATCAAGGCAAATCCATGGAGGTCAAGGCTATTGATGGCTACTAGGGATGATGCCTAGATGCTACCTCCAAGATAGCAGAAGGACTATACCTTTGACCAGGGGTTGGCAAATTTTTTTAGCTGTGGACCAGTCCACTGTCCCTCAGACCTTGTGGCGGGCCAGAGAAGCGGCACCGGGGGGGGGGGCTGGAAGAAGAGGCAAGGGGGGCAAGTAGTCCTTCTCCCCAGCCCCAGCCGCTGCACTTACCTTCCCTGGGGCTGCCACTGCTGTTTCTTGTGGGTGGTCAGAGCAAGCTCATCTGCTCTGCTGTCTGGCCCACATGAGCACCAGGGTGGCGGCGGCGGCGGAGGGAAGATGAGCGGCACAAAAGGGCTGGCTCCAGAGAGGAGCTACTTAAAATGGCGCTCAGCCATCTCAACCCAGCCCCCTTCCTCCTCTAGGCAGGGCGGGGAGAAGCCAGGAGGAGGGAGGGAGGAGGCGCTGTCGTGGTGTGTGTGGGAGGGGGAATGGAATGGCTCAGGGGGATGGTGCAGCCCGAATGAACAGAATCCCCACGCTGATCCACAGACAGTCTGCGGGTCGGATCCTGAAGGCAATTAGGCCTGATCCGGCCCGTGGACCTTAGTTTGCCGATCCCTGCCTTTGACTATCACCTGCTGGGGAAACAACAGCAGGAGACAGCTGATGAGCTCTTGGCTGGTTTGGGGGCTTCCTATCAGCATTGGATCAGCCATGGAAGAAAACAGGATGCTAGACTTAGGTAGGCCTTTGGTCTGTTCTGGCAGGGCTCTTCTTAGGTTCTTAATTTATTGATGAACCCCAACCTCCTATCCCATTACCACATATTTGCATTTGCATTTCCCTCCTTCTCTTTCCCTGGCAAGAGTGCCGCACTGGCTTGTGGAAAGAGAAAACAGCCTGAAGATATTTGGAGACTTGATGATGACTTTGGAGAGCTTTTGTGTTTTTAGTGGAAAAGCTCTTGGTGTTCTCTATTGAAAAGGCACACCAGGAAAATTGTCACTGAATGTGAAAATGGATTTTATTTTTTTGTACCATTGGGGGCCTTTGTAGTTGAAACGTGACTGGGACTTTTGGGGGAGAGCCCGGGAGGGTGACCCTATTTGTCACAGGAACATAGGAAGCTGCCTAATGCCAGACTAGATTCCTTGCCTGCCCATCTTAGTAGTACTGAATAACAGAGGTCTTTCCCATCACCTGCTGCATGGTGCTCTTTTATATTTAACCACAGGTACCGGAGGCTGACCCTAGACCTTCAGCAAGCAAAGCATATTCTCTGCTCTTGTTCTCTGTCCCCACGCTGAGCTTGTCGAGCTGCGGTGTAGGGACGGTAGAAGCTGCATGGTGGATAGACTTGAAAACAATTGTTGTACAATGTGCAGGTGAATGAAGACATACCCTCCAACAGTTCAAATAAAAATAAGAGACAGCTGAGCATTTGTAGCAGCCTCACACCAAAAATTGCCACCATTACATACTGTTAGCTTGTCTGCTGTGCGTTCTGTTTGTTTTACCGTGCAATAGCATGCCCTGGCTTCTGCAGCAGGATGTGTTAAATAAAATGACCATGATTCTTTCCGTTTTAAAAACCCAGAAACAGCATGTTTCCATATTCTGTTAATCTAGTTATATTTATTACAGAATGGGTATGGTTGTATCCATTATAGAGCAGTAGTGATTTTTACTCACTCAGCTGCATTTATCATCTGAAAAGGCAGTTATGGGAGTTCTGGGGGGAGAGGAAGGAAAACAATCAGTGCACTGTCATTTTGCATCCTTGGGTGTGCATTTATTATTTAAAACTCATAAAAAACATTTTCATTGGCGCTTTTCCAAGCTGTCCAGGTTGGATGCAAGTAAATAAAAATAACTTTCAGGTTAAAAATGCATGTTTTAGAACAATAAAAGAGGAAAACAGCAGTACACTAACTGCTAACGATATCCGTCATAATTAATAGGTCTAATAATCACACAGCCCCAGCTATTAACTAAAAGCCTTGTGGAACAAGCAGGCTTTGCATTCTTCTACCAGCAGAGAAGGAAAATGCACATCTTCTGGGAGATCATTAGATGACCTTGGGGCTTACTGTAGGGAGGGAACTGGAGCAGGGGCTTAGAAGTTATTGGTGCTTGGGGGCTCGTGGGGAGGGGGGGGGGAGAGAGAGAGAGAGAGGCTTTCTGGAGTATCTTCAACCTGGGGTGCTGGGAAGTTTTTGCCTCTGCACATGAGTCTGGGAATGTTCTGATCAGTTCCCATTGAGTTCATGAAACAGTATACCCTGACCTGTTCTTAATGCATTGCTGACCACATCTACGGAACGTGATTGTTGTATGAGTGGCGTTAAATGTCAGAAACTACTGCTTTAAATTTAGCCTGGAAGCTGGCAGCCAGTACTGTTGACTCAATATTGTTGGTTAAATGTTTGTTGTTATATGTCTTACACTAGACAGGAAGTAGGTAGTGGTATTCTGCTGCAACCTACTTCTCTGGGAGAATTTATCAGAAGTCTTATTTTACATGGGCAAGGCTCACACCTAGATCACAGGTTGACAGTACTCTGCAGATTATCCCTAATCTCATCCCTGATATCACCTTCAGTTTCAGTTTGTTAAGCATCAGTCTCCTCATCACATCCCTTAGTCATTGTTTCATGATGACACAATTATGGTTCCCAGCTGTTTAGCTGAGCAAACCTAGAGCTGGCTGTCATCAGGATGTCACCTTGCTCCAAATGATTGTTCCAAAGAGCTTAATATTTTTATCTAAAACATTTACACCACCCAAGGAGATCAAAATAATAAATAAAAGCATAACTAAGATACTACAAGAAGACAGGAGTGCCCTGCGTGTTCTGGTGCATGGGGTCACAAAGAGTCGGACACGACTAAACGACTAAACAACAACAACAAGAAGATACTACAAACACTAAACATTTGAATTTTAAAATGAAAACAATGTTAAATAATAATGGTGACAAAATACTGAATATTAACCCTTCAAACCACACATCAGAGGAGGCATTATTGATGGCAAGCTTCTGGGACTGCACCATTTTTAAAAAGAAGAGTGCAGTTGCTGTCAGAAAGAAGCCTCATTCCTCCCCCTGATGTTAAGCATGCTGCAATAATACTCCACCTTCTATGCAGCCTAACCCAACCTGGTGCCCATTATTCATTGGCCCTACAGAGTCAAAGACCGCAGAGAGCTAAGAGAATAATCAGAGATGGAAAATTTCCAAATGAAGCTCACCCACCAGAATCAGGAAAGTTGTCTGCCCCCTAAATAGGCAGTGGAAGCCATATTTAGCACTGAGGAAAGACACATTATCTAGGTGTCTCTGCGACGATTCTGCCACATGTTTTAATTACTGTTATTTATATATAAAATGTATTTTGCTCATCTGGACTGAATGGAACTAGAAACCGACTGGATCTGTTTTTAAGGCATCCTAGGGAGAAGGACTGGGCGGTGTTCCAGTGAGCTAAGATGCAGCTTACTGTATATCAGGGGAATGAAAGCTGGGGAAGGTACAAGGGTTGAGGTAAATATCCTGGGGGAAGGATGGTTGCTAAGCAACCAGTGAAGGTAGAGATTGCTTGTTGTCAGAGGCAGTAGCCTCTCAACTGCTGTTTGGATACCCAGAGTATTGTGTCTGTCTGGTTTGCAAATGACCTTAATTCAGCTGATTCACTACTAAGCTAGGTGTGGTTTTCCTTTTCTGGCCCTTGGGGTGTGATAATTGTGGCTGCCTGATATTGGCAAGTTAAAGGTTGAGAGCTATATTTCATTTCTAACTTGAGGAATACAGGGTCTTTCTCAAATGCTTGTCATTCACAAGCATCACACAAAGCTACCAGAATTGCATTGGGAAGTTGGTCAGGATGTGCAAATGCTGACAGTGTGAACATGGAATTTCCTGAACAGAGAATCCATCTGACTGAATAAGGCCCCATCTGCACTATACATTTAATGCTGTATCATCCCGCTTTAAACAGCCAGGACTTCCACCAAGCAATCCAAGGAACTGTAGTTTGTTAAAGGTGTTGAGAGTCGTTAGGTGACCGTGATTCCCCTCACAGCTATTTTTCTCAAGAGTTCCATAGGAAGAGGCATTGACTGTTAAAACCATTCTGAGAAACGTAGCTATTTTTCACTATGTGTTATCTATTCTCTCTGTTTTCCCTCCGTCTTCCCACTTCTAAAATGGAAGTCCTTTTTACAAGCTTTGTGCTTGTAAAGTGTTAAGATACCCTTTGGGTGAGAGCACTGAAGTATTCCAGAAAATGAAATGCACAAAGTTAACTTTGCTGATGGTGATTTATGGCCAGATACTTCCAAGACGTGCAGGAGAGCTCTGAAGTTCACAGTTCTTCTAGAAATTATACAGTTCCTGAACTACTTCCTGCTACTAAAAGTAGAATTGTTGACAGGTCTTGGCAGTTCTGTGAACCTGGGGATTCATGCCAGGATATGATCAATACCGTTGGCATGGCCCCGGGGTACTTACTGAGAAAGAGCTGGGCACTGAAGCTTTCTCAGTTGTGTTGTGACACTCTTAAGGCTGCAAGCTGAATCTTAAGCAAACATTTGAGTGTTCCCAGGGTCAGCGGCAAACACTTACTCTGTTCCCTGATACGTGCCCTGACTGTTGTTGGAGAGGCCGGGTGGTGTGATGTTAGGTGATGTGAGAGCCATGGATCAGAAACCCTTTAGACAATTTCATGCACTCTTCCGCTGGTGAAATCATCCCTATTCACAGGGCGTGCATCCTGGTGTGCCTAATGTTGTTGTTGTATAGTCATTTAGTCGTGTCTGACTCTTTGTGACCCCATGGACCAGAGCACGCCAGCCACTCCTGTCTTCCACTGCCTCCCGCAGCTTGGTCAAACTCATGTTAGTAGCTTCGAGAACACTGTCCAACCATCTCGTCCTCTGTCGTTCCCTTCTCCTTGTGCCCTCAATCTTTCCCAACATCAGGGTCTTTTCCAGGGAGTCTTCTCTTCTCATGAGGTGGCCAGAGTATTGGAGCCTCAGCTTCAGGATCTGTCCTTCCAGTGAGCACTCAGGGCTGATTTCCTTAAGAATGGATAGGTTTGATCTTCTTGCAGTCCATGGGACTTTCAAGAGTCTCCTCCAGCACCAGTACTTGCTTTTTGTATGTGTTGAAGTTCAGAAGTATGAGGAATGAAGGTCTTGAAAAACGGAGAGAACAAAGAGTGGTGGTGATAATTTTTGTATTATTTTAGGAATAGTGTTTCTAAAATAGAGATTGGAGGGAGGCAGCAGACTAGATTCTATTCTTAGCTCCTCTGGAAGTCCAGTGTAATACGGGCATACCATCTCTATTTTATGTGCCTTGTATTTTGCATAGATTGTGTGCTTCAGGAAGACTTGACTCATTCCCTTACCAGTAGTGAGTAAGACATTCACTCCCTTGGGAATAAAAGCCTTGTTCCTCAGCATCATCAGAATGCAGGCTGTCATTTCAGCTAAGAAAACAGAAAAGTATTTGAGGCCCTTGCTTATATGTGTAATAAATCATAAGGTAAGGAGGATCGTGTTGATGCCCAAAGCCAGAATATGGTATTGTGGAGTTTAGACAGGCAGTAGATGCAGAGACAGGCAGAACACATTTATTAATTTAATGACTTCATCCTGCAGTAGTCTATTCCAGTGTTGCTGCATGAGATGTTACTTACTAGTCCAGGGATAGGGAGCCTGTGGCCCTCCAATGTCTATTGGTCATGCGCGTTGGGGCTGTTGGGAGTTGTAGTCCAAAAGCATCTAGAGCAGGCATAGGCAAACTCGGCCCTCCAGATGTTTTGGGACTACAACTTCCATCATCCCTAGCTAACAGGACCAGTTGTCAGGGATGATGGGAATTGTAGTTCCAAAACATTTGGAGGGCTGAGTTTGCCTATGCCTGATCTAGAGAACGTATAAGGCTCCCCATCCCTGCTCTAGTCAATGCGATTGTATGATTCTTATCTTTGTGAAATCTCTTGGCTATAACAATACTGTATTATGATGAAGCTACTTATTTGTGGGGGCACCGGAATGTAAACACAGTAGTAACAGCACATTGCTGCACAATACGCGGGCATGGGGAACTCTAACCCAAGTTTAAACTGCTGTACCCAGTGCTCCACAAATTATTTCAGGCCTGCAATTTCCACACTCAGGCTACCTCCATGCTCACCCTCCACAGACAAATGCCACTCAGAAATGTTATGCCAGAATGTGAAATACAGTGGTGCCCCGCAAGACGAATGCCTCGCAAGACGGAAAACTCGCTAAATGAAAGAGTTTTCCGTTTTGGAGGTGCTTTGCAAAATGAATTTCCTATGGGCTTGCTTTGCAAGACGACAATGTCTTGCGAGTTCCTGCTGGTTTTTCCCCCCTCCCCCCCTTTTTCTAAGCCGCTAAGCCGCTTATCAGCTGATCCGATCAGCAGATAAGCCGCTAAAAGCTGCTAATAGCGCTAATCCGCTAATCCGTCAATGTGCTTGCTTCGCAAGACGAAAAAACCGCTAGACGAAGAGAATCACAGAACGGATTCTTTTCGTCTTGCGAGGCACCACTGTACTGTAGGTGTGAATTCTGCAGGAAAGGAACACACGTGAGAAACTTGTCTCATGAGAATTCTAGATATTATTATTATTATTATTATTATTATTATTATTGTTGTTGTTGTTGTTGTTGTTGTTGTTAAGCAAATGCTTCCCTCTAGATTCCTTTGTGGGAAAAGACTTACATTGCAATTGGCCTCTCACTCCCATATGTGCATCTTCACACATTGTCATTCTGGAGTTCATTCTGGAATTCACCAGTGAAATGATTTTTGAACAAATCTTTCTCATCCTGACACTGCTTAGGATTCTTACAGTGCAACCCTATAAGTAATGAGACTTACTTCTAAGTCTTATTAGGTTCAATGGGGTTTTTTTAACCCTGGATAATTTTGTGCAAGTTTTAAGCCTCATTTTCTTTGTGTCCATATAAGGCAAGCTGTGGACCATCCTTTTTGCAGGAAGTGTTGTGGGTACATAGTGCATACTGCAGGGTCATATGTCTAACGGCCTCATTTGTGAATGATGAGAAGCAGATGTCCGGGCTGCAGGAAACTGCTGACATGTTACAAATGCATAGCTCTCCAAAAACGCATACAACACGTGTTAATGAACTGTTAGCTCATTAGTCTTGAACAGCTTTGCATGTCCATTCAAGCAAGTAAAGAGTCCTGTGGTTTCTGCATGTAGTTGCCCATTCTGTCTTTGGCTCCAAGTTGTACATGGCAGTAAAGTATTATTGTATTGTATTCTGGTATTTTTCCCACTGCCAAGTAGTAGGTTAGTTGATTCAGTAAGGTTGGGAGACCACATAGCTATAGCTTTGCTCCTGGTAATGATGGAACTTTGGCCACACACATGGATGTGAGGTGGTATTTTGACTTAGGTTAGCCTAACAAGGCTGCCAAGTTAATCTCAAGTGTTCTTAATATAATTAGTTATATTAACACAGAACCCTCTTCTGTGTTTTGCTTCTGATGTTCCCCTGGTGCTCCCTAGTTTTTAACAGGTTTGAGTCTGTGATGTCATAGGTGAGCACCATTTTCTGATCTTGCCTTTCTGTAAACTAAGACAAGACAATGCATTCTAAGTGATTGTCTTCTATCACTGCGGTTCCCAAGCAGACTAGAAAAGTGTTAAGTTGTGGGTGAACATATCAGACGACACAGCGATTCTTCAAACAGCTATTGTTTATTCACAGGCCAGAACAGAACTGAACTGAAGGGTTCAGCCAGCCTGCTTATATAGAGCTCCACTAGAACGCAACAGTAACCATTTTCTGTAACTATCCAATCACTGAACTTTCGATCCCTTATTTGCATATGTGGACCTGAACTATCTACAGTATCCCCCTGCTGGCCCAGGGTGAGAACTTTAGTACATGACAAAATGTGTGTAGGGTGGTGGTAGGGAGACCCACTTGTAGGATCCCCCCCTTGCAGCCATTCCCCACCCCTCTGGAATTTAATCCCCCTAGTTAGTCAGATTACTGCATTGCCAATAAACTCAACACCAAAATAAATGAACACCAACCGCAGGACAGGGGAGTAGGACTTCATTTACTTAGTTATTTTCTGTTTATATGAATGGGTGGCATCTGGCCAACAACCCATTAAATGAATTCTGGACCTCCATCAGTGCCCAACTAACATTGCCAATGTGCTATTCTACTATAGCAAGTAGGTAGTTATGCAGGATGCTGAGCAACTGAAGTAATTGAAGCATGGGCATTTCCAAGTTGTAGCGCTTCCCACAGCAAACATAATTCAACACCATTTCCTTGCTGTAATGGTCTCTGCACCAATTCAGAGTGCTGCAGTTGTGATGGAGAGAAGAGTTGCGGGAGCTGTGGGAGCAATGGCTTTTGATTTCTTCCCTGGCTTTTATTTGCATCTGACTGCTCTGTCACAGCACCTCATTAATTTTTTTTTATACTTCTGTGCTGAGCATCATGTTGGTTCTTATACTAATCCAAAGGAATAAAGGCAGATGCCCATGTAGGCTGTGGATTTTTGTCCAAGTACAGGACAAAGGACCAAAGCCACAGTGGAAGAACCAAAATGTGTACTGCAAAGTGGCTTTGAACTACACTTTGATTGCCAATTCGTGACTGCAAATGCCTAGCTGCAATTTCGTTGATGAGATGTAATAGGCAGGAGGAGGGTTGTAAAGCAAAGATAGCCAACTTAGTGCCCTCCAAATGTGTTGGACTCCAGCTTCCATTGGACATGCTGGCTAGAGCTGATATGAGTTGAGTCCAACAACATTTTGAGAGCTTTGTATTGACGATTCCTGGTCTAATCTTTCCCCTACAATCCCTCTCCTGGGAGTTGTTGAGACCCTTGTTTCCATCTCACTGTGTGAGAAAACAGGCAATGAGAGAGGAGATTGTGTCTGGGCTGTTAATGTTCTATGCCGAACAAACTCAAATTCTGTGATTGGCTTTTTGTGTGTTCGAAATCAGAGCTGCCTGCTTTAGGCTACAGTTGTGCACATAACCTATTTGGGAGTAAGGCCCACTGCTTTTGATTAGGCATATTGTGAATGTAACACTCAGTTTATAGGGTGGTTCTTTTGTTTTGCTTTTGCATTATTAGTGATTTGGGGGCAGGGCACATTCATGTGACAGCAGGACTGAGGAACAGCATGGTGGTTTGTTTTATTTTAAAATATTTCTATACCACCCTTCATCATTAATGGGAATTTGCAGCTATAAAATACACAGGCACAATAAAACAGCAGATTAAAATAGCATAACCACAACAAAACCCCTCAGAGTTTCACTCACAGTTGGCAGGTGAGTTGTGACTATAGCTCGGAATTAACAAGCATTGAATGTCTGGGTGAACAAATAATTCTTGAGCAAATGTGTTGCACGCAGACAGTCCCGGGTTCAATCTACAGCCTTTCATGGTAGGGCTGGGAATGCCCCCTGCCTGAAATAACAGCACTCATTGGGGACAATACTGAGCTACATAGGCCACAGTAGCTTCCTATACCATAAAGGCCACCTCAGAGAGTCTCAACATGTGGGCAGGCCATTATAAACCTCCCACCACCTCTGTATTTTTAAATTGATTTGAAATGTATAAGGATGAAGGCAATGGTGAGCTGCTTGACTGTGAGATGGCACTTCCTCTGGCAATCGCCACTTGGTATGTTTACCCACTTAGGGCTAAAGCTAAGTGCTCTACCATTGGAGCATAAATGACCCATAAGCAGTTGACTTTAGTTCCTTTCCCGATGTAAAATCCAGTTAATTAGGAACTTTCTGATGGTAAGAGCTGTGTGGCAGTGGAACAGGCTTCCTCGGAAGGTGATGAGCTCTCCTTCATTGGAGATTTTTAAACAGAGGTTGGATGGCCATCTGTCAGGCCAAGCCAGATATGACATTAAATATGTCTCTGCATTTAATGTGCACGTTCTTAAAATGCAAGAATGTGCAGCTGTTGGGGAGTGTAATAATTACTGAGATCACAGCAGGCAGGGAGGGGAGTTTAAACATTTCCTCCTAGGCTTGCAGCCCTGATGAAAACCGCTTTTCTGAGGCTGCTATTTATATTGTTAGGAAAGCTTCCAAGTAGCAGCTATGAATGAGTGATTTTTTTTTTGGTCAGAACTACATCAGGGAGAAGAAATAGTTAAACATTAAAACTTTCCCCTGCTTGCCAGCTGTGATTCTGATAATTATCATCCCCTGGATTTTTTTGATTTTTTTAAAAGCATACACCAATGTCTAGTTTAGCCCTGCACTAGGTGCAGAATAGATTCCAGATTGCATCAAGAGCTATTGGATCCCCCCCCCCCGCCGCCTTTGAAAATATATAAAAGCCGGCTCAGTATTACTGGTATAGAAAAAAGAAACTTTTATCTCTGTGCAGATGATACTTTACCCTGCTATTGTCAGAGGGCTTAAGCTGCAAAGAAGAGGGGAAGCAGAGCTGACTTGACTAAACAGTCTCAAAATATTGGGCAATGACATTTTTGTTTCTAGGCTTGCGGCGATAGTATTTGCCTTGGTTCCCAGATTCTCTGTTCCTGGACTGCATGCAAATTTGGGCTTTGTTGCAAGGAGAGGGGAGCAGCGGCCAATTCAGACTTAATGAAAAGCGAGAGAAGTTCTGCTTTCAATCTGTAGGAGGTGGAACAGAACACATTTGCAGCAGTAGCCCAGTTTGGTCCATGCCAACTAGCTACATGGCAATTGCTTCTTCATCGGAGCCAGGGGAAATGGTGGAGCCCTGCATTTCCTACTGCGTGAGAGAGAAAGAGAGAAACTGGCTTGGGTAGCTATGCTGTGTGTTCATATCATTTCCTTACCATTTGTTGGGGCCTTTTGTTGTTTGCTGTTTCTGCAGCAGGTGAGTACTGATAACCACAGAGACCCACGCTACGCATTCATCCATACACCCATGCACAGTCATAGACATATGCATGCAATGGGAAACAGCTAGAAGACAAATAACTTGGCAAAGCAGGGAGGGCCATTGGAATTTCAATAAGCTGAAGAATGCTGGGCTCTACACAGCTGAGATCAGGGAGGTTCTCCCATTTCTTCAGAAACAATGAACTATCCAAACAGTGGAAGAAAGCGAGCCCCCATGTTTTAATCTTAACTTGGTACTTGGCAAGGGTTTCTTCCTTAATGGTGCTTTTTTTTTAGCACTGAGGCAGTGCTTTTCAGCATTTAGCTGGAAGTGGAATTAAAACAGAGGTTCCACACCAGCTGGGTTGTGGTGGAGCGCAACACACTGCCATTTTCTGTTGTCCAATATCCTGCTATAAAGCTAGCTTGCCCTTCAGCAAAATGTACTTATTTACGCATTAGCACAATGTATGTTTTGCCTTTCCACTGAAAAAAAATAACAGACGTCAAAATGCCTAACGATAAATTTGTCATAGCCATTAAGCTGCAATAAAGCAACAATTTTATGATATAAAAAGAAGCTGCCCTGGAACATTAATTAAAATATCCTCCCTTCTAGATTTAGCCTGGATTATTGCTTCTTAATGAGTGTGGGCTGGGGATTAGTGATGGATAGCCTCTTCATTGCCCCGTCAGTAGCCTCTCTTCATTGCCCCAGTGCCAATTTCTGCTACTGGAGGGGGCAAAAGGAGCATTTCCTTACTGATTGTCCCTCAATTCCCCCCCCATGTTAAAATAGAAAAGCAGTGGTGTTTCCTATACAAAAATGAAAAGGGAAAAAGTATGAGAGTAAATCAGTAACAAAAATCTCTTCTTCCTGACATCAGGGTTGCTTAAGAGACAGAAATATTGCCACAAATTACCCGTATTTTTCGCTCTATAAGACGCACCAGACCACAAGACGCACCTAGTTTTTGGAGGAGGAAAACAAGATTATTTTTTTTCTGAGTCTCAGAAGCCAGAACAACAAGACGGATCGCTGCGCAGTGAAAGCAGCAATCCCTCTTGCTGTTCTGACTTCTGTGTTATCTGCGCAGCCTGCATTCGCTCCATAAGATGCACACACATTTCCTCTTACTTTTTAGGAGGGAAAAAGTGAGTCTTATAGAGCAAAAAATACGGTAGTTGTTTCCATGCATACCCTTTTCTCTTAAACTGCCTTTTTACTTTCTTACTTTTTAACAGAAAATCTAGACTACAGATTGGTTTGCACATCACATTAAGCCAAACTATGGCTTGGTACAACCACATGAGAGTCCAGAGAGGAGTTTGAAGCTGCTTTGTTCTTCCCAGGCATTCTGCTGCTGTGCTGTGTTAATCCATGATTTTGACAAACCATGAGCTGTTGGCTACAGCTCGTCGTGGAGGAAGCAAATTCATGCTCTTGGCGTCAGATTATATACTAAGTGAAACCCTGCCTTAACTCAGCAGAGCAGCAGAATGACCAGGGAGGGACAAAGCAGCCGCAACCTCTTCTTGGAGCTACAGCAAGTCGTAGTTTGGTTTAGCATGATATGTGAACTAGGCCTACTTCACTGTCTGAAAGGCTGTTGTTTTGCATCACTTTTTAGTGTTTTTAAAAACTTTAAAGTAACCTCACATTGGTTTAAATGTGTGGATATGGAATAGACCAGACCCAGGGCATACACTGTCTAGTTTCAAAAAAATTTGGGGAGGGGGCAGGAGAGGGAGGGTGAGAACCTAAGATTTGGAAGAGGAAAGAGATTGTGATTTATGTTTCATTGCCCTGGCTTCTCTTTCTTTACCTTGCCGCATCTGCTCTTTTTTAGCGCTGTGTTTTTAGCGTAAAGTGTACCAGCAGATGGATCCAAAGGCAGGCAGTAGGACTGTTGCACCCCTGGTGATAGGAAGCACTGGGCTGTCTGCCAAACCAGAAGGGTGAGGTGCACACCTGTGAAATGGTTTGTTGGCCAGCTGTGCTCCGGAAAGCACAAAGCCTGGTGGGAGAGAGGGTCAAGATGCCTGGGGTAGGAAGGACCTGCATATCTGCAACAGGCATTCCACTCCTTCTCTCTCGGCTAAATATCAAATGATTATGGAATCAAGGTTCCAAAAACAGAGATGAATTTGAGACTTCGCATGCTATCATAATGGGCATAATTTTCTGCTTTAGGGGGGAAAAACCCCCAACACATCAATGTTCTCTCTCTCTCTCTCTCTCTCTCTCTGTGTGTGTGTGTGTGTGTGTGTGTGTGTGTGTGTGTTTGTTTTCTTCCTAGTTGGTTTGTATAGCACTGTATGTTTGCTCAAGCATTTTCGATCATTTTGCTCCAGGCAGCCCAAACAGAAGAATGCTGGGAAAAGCCACTGAATCATAGCTACCGTGGTTACATATTAAGGCTGGCTCCAGGCCAGACTTTAAAGCAACAGAGCTTTTTCCTCCCCCCCTCCCATTTTGGTAACTCCCCCTCTGGTAGGATCTCAGTTTTGGATTCTTAGCACCCTCCTAGATGTAATACAGTTCCATCCACAACATACAGACTTACACAGGGCAGTAGCAAAAGTAGCGCCAAGGAAACAAACACCCTTTCTCTCTTCTTTTTCCATTTGTAAAAACATTTTCTTAAAGCTCTGGCCCAATTTCTGCAGTCCTATTTAGGCCAAGCCCGCTGCAAACCTCACTTCAGTTTCTAAGTGGGGTCTCTCATTCAGCAAGGTCACATCTATCTGCACACTTGACCTACACCATTTAGATCCAGTGAAGCCAAATGCACCCCACTAGCAATCTAGTGTCCTGCCAGGTGCTTGATAACTCTCTCTCTCTCTTTTTGCAATCCTGGACAGATTTGTCTTGCCCAGAGGCCACTGGTGAGGGATAGTGGGAGCTGTAGTCCAACGACATCTGTAGAACACTCCTGATTTAGCACTTTGGAGGTTGATATGCATAGCTTGTGGGTTGCATTTTGCTGGGCGAGTCCCAAGTTTATGCAGGTCAGCCATATGCAAAACACCCCAGAAATTTGGCAGAGCACTGATGAGGAGCCACATTAAGCATCTCAAGTGCTTCCTTATGACTGTAGCTCCCTTCATGCATTAATCAAACTCCATGCATTGCAGGGCTTCAGTACTGCTCCCGCCCCTACTATTGCATAGCTTTCCTGGCTGTGCTACGTGTCTGTGCATTGAGTGGGAAAGCGTGCACATGCAGAGATCTACACACGTGGGCTTCCTTGCTGTAGACATCCATGCTCCAATGTGTTGGCATCAGGGGAAGAGCTGGGGCAGGCCAGTTGCATTGCCCCACTGACCCTCAAAATCCCCAGAGGTCCCTTCACGGAATTAACATGTGGAAAGGGCTTGTGATACTGTCCAATTAAATGAGTCAACCTAGTGACTCTGAAAATGAATGCCACAGTGGTGTGCCATTAGAGGGCTAAAGTGTACTTGAGAAATTAAGCCATTGTGCTGAGATGCATCCATGAATCTCTCCTGTTGGTGCAGAGAAATCTCATGCAGCCCTGATTCCCCCCCTTCCCCCGCTTTCTGTACTAGAAAGAGGAAATGTCATAATCATAAAGGAGGAAGTCAGGATGGATTGGGAGATCCTGACATTGCTAAGCACTACAGGTGACATGCACAGAGGGATCCCAGAAGCATCAGCAATGCCCAGAAATCTTGGCTATATTCCTGAGCTTAGGTTGGGGGGGGGAGGAGAGAAAGAGCAGGACACCAGGATGTAATATTATCCAAAGTATCCCAAAGTTGGAAAGATTACACTGGAACTGATTACATTTAGGTTTTCATGTACTTCCCATTGAAGAGTGGCAGAGTCCTTTAAATTGTCGGTTCAGGCCCGACAGCGATGTAGGTAGTCTGCAGTCGGTTGATTGAAGCCTGCCCCTGCTGGGGTCTAGGGAGCTCTGACTACAGGATTTTAAATGTAAACTGAAATATTCTATTTCAGCCAAGGCTTCTCCCAAGAATTTTGATATTGCGATGTGTTCCGATTAGGCCAGGAGGGAGCTGCCGCCTTTGCTACAGAGCTTCTGAGTCATCCAAAAGCGCTGCCGGTTGCCACAGAGAATACAAATGACGGGCTCCTGCATAGGTTACCAATTGCAAGGACACAGCAAAATTTATTTTGCCCTTCAATCATATCGGCATAGCCAGGGAAGCTTGCGTGTTCATTTCCAGCGGTGTGAAAAGAACGCTTCTTGTGTGGGCGTCGCCTCCTGTGGAGCTGCTCTTAGTCGAGGCGAGTTCTGAAGTCGCTCCATTCCTTAACCCGCTAGTACATTCCATGTGGGGTCTCTCATTGGACAGCAGCACTAATTTGAGAGAGGGCCATTCAAGGATAAAATCAGAGAGATTTCATGGTTAGCAGCATTTCAATGCCTGCATTTAATATGATGGCTGAGGAGAGAGAATCCATGTATCCTTGCCCAAAGATCCCATGGAGATGAACCAATCCAGTTAAGTGTGACATTTGTTTGGAATGTGGGTGAGCGGAGCCCTACTGCTGGGCAATGTCAGAAGTACTTCTTGGTATACTAATATGTATACTAATACATCCCGACCGCAAGGACCGACTGTGGCTGCCTCACGTTAATGGCATCTGAAGAACAGGCTTGATTTTCTGACAGCCTAGCATGGCACAAGGTTTTGCCAACCTGATCTGGGTGGTAGAACAGAGTCTGCTTACCAGGAGACCTTGCTAAGGCAACAGATTGCCTTTGTACGAAGCAAATCTGTAGGCCTTTTGGAAGGCAGATGATGTGCGTGGTTAGCATGATAATTGCTGCTACTGTTCTCTGTCCTTTTTTTATGGAGTGCTTTGAATCTGAATTTGCAAGATTCTTTGCCATCTATATTGTGTTCGCCCTCCAGACAGCTCCAGGAGGCAGGACGCTGCTATCTCTGTTTCACAGATGGGGAAGCCGGGAACGATTCTGTTCAAAGGCCAGCAGAGCACACGGCATCAGGGGCATGCTGGCGGGACTTTCCCCCCAGAGCTGTGGGTTGGAAGTAGCCCTAGGAATGGAGCCCACAGCAAATCATCTCAGTCTTGGTAGAACTTGAGCTCTGTAGAACCAAGCCAATACCAAACAATACTCCAGGCAACAATCAGATGGTAAGAGCAGCCTGGAAGCATTGAACCAGCAGCCACACCACCTGAGAGGCTGGGATTTCTGCTCTGAAACCTGTCTGGATTTCCCAGGAGACTTGCTGAATTATCCCAGCAACCAATCAGGGTGCAAATGCCCACAAGCACCAGGCGTGGCTAAAGCCCTAAAGGAAACAGATCCAGAATTTTGGGCTTCTAGTCAAATATTCTGACAACTGAACCAGGCTAATTTCCCACCTCCTGTTTTCCATAATACATTTTGCTCTCTTGCTTCCCAGCTGCACAAACAACCACAGCCCACTGAGTCTGCCTTGGTTCCTTTTGGTGTCTCGCAGGCATCAGCAACCAGCTACGCTGACACCCGGCCCAACTTGGCTCATCTCATCGGCACCCATTTGGGGACACAGGAGTTGACTCTAAGCAAGAAGGAGCCTGTAATGATCACTCCCAAGTTTGACAGAGGATAATGCACCAAATAACAGACAAGCGTTTGCTTCTTTCTGTTTGGAAAATACCAATTCTCCCCTGAGCCTTCTGACGCTCAGCAGCCGTCAAGAGGTCAGACAGCTCTGGCCTGAGAAAGAAGGAAAAAAATTGCATCTGTCGGAACGTATTTCTTCCCAGACAGCTTGTTTGTGATGGGTCTAGTAGATTGCCTAGTCATTGGGAGCAGCCTGACTCAGCTACTGCTGCTGTTATCCTCTTTGGATGCTGGTTTTGTAATTAGAGCCATTAGTAAACAAGCCTAGCCTTCCTACCCCCTAATGTGCTCCAGAGTGACCTTGACATCTCTCTTCTCCATCTGGCCTCTTTCCCCACATTCCCAGAGTACACCATTTCCTATATGCTTGCTCTTGCAGATTTTCTGGTTCTATTTTGCCCCATTAGTTCTGTGCAGGTTGCACTGCTTTCTCCTGCAGCTGGTGATCTCTTCCATATTATTTTCTTCTTCTTTTTATGTTATTATATATTTAGCTTCAGGTTATTTCCACACACGCCCATCTTGTTAGGCCTGCTATATCCTTTTCTCACAATCTACTGCCAATGTGAAGTTTCAAGGAGAAGGATTGATTTCCTTCAACCCCAAAGGCATGCTATCAAAGTTCGGATTTATCTGATTTGCTCCTGAGTAATATATTTGGGAGCTAACAGGGTCTCCTGGTGTTATATATATATATGGTCTTGCATATATATATGGTCTTGCAACCCAGCTGGTTTTAAAATGACCAGGTTTCTCTTTTTTTTGGGGGGGGGGTGTTTTGTGGTTCTTGGTTTTTTTTAACACCCACCCACACCTTTATATAATTCACTTTTACAGTTTGCTCATGCCATGTTTGCATATGATAATTTAATAACATGCCTGTATATTTCAAGACGCTTGTGGCTATTTACCATCCCTTCCCCCCTCCCCTGCATGCTCACATAGGTCATCCAACCTGTCCATGGTCAATTTTGATAGGTTGGCAGAGCCACCCACCTGTCGGTCACCTAACATCACCACGTCAGGTGACACATTTTCCTTTGTTTGAAATAAAACCACCTGGGCAAAAGTACAGGGCTTTGCAAGTGCCAACAATCAGCCGATTGGTGATCCCTGCTAACCCCATTTTCAGTAGGGAGCCATCCATGTCTTTTTACCTGCTCCACATCTTCAGGTGTTTAGGGCAGGTGGGCATGGCTTGGGGGAAATGGCCTTGGAACTAAATTAGGACCCCTGTCAGGCTTAAATAGGCTTGTGTGGATTGGAGGTTCTCCCCAACTGCTGTGGAGAATCTCCCCTGCTTCTGGTGTTCTTCTTTAGACAGGCACATACCATGCAGCAAAGGAAGCCAACTGCTTTGGGTGGTACCAAGAGGCAGGGTGGAATAGATGAAGGCAGGCCTGGTGCCTGAACGGTGCAGCAAGACTTTATTATTATTATTGCCTTAGCTGGGTGTAGGGGTGGGGAGTGAGGGATTGGGGTTCTGCTTTATGCAGCAAAATGTCTTGGGCTGGCACTGGAAGGACAGCTATCGATACCTGAATGCTCAGTTCAACCAAGTGAAGGCATCTCTAGAAATTGCTTGGAGGCAGAGTAAGGGAGGCCCCATTGACTTTGTAATCTTATCTAACAGGACAGAAGGGACTTTTTAAAAAAAGACTCTTAACTTACCATGCATTGTTAGAACTTACCCAGGTTTTTCCTTGCATTTAGAGTGCAAGAGTTTGAATTTTAATTGAAGTCCCCCCCACCCCCTGTGACAGATGGCAGTGCTGTGAATAAACTACATGCCTCTGGGTCTCAGGCAGTGCTTTTGAAAAAGAAAAATTTCCAAGTACTAAATGCATTCTGTCAGGGCTCACTTGAGAGAAAATATTAATATAATACATAATCAGAAGTATCACCAAAACCTCACTTGTAATTCAATAGTGTAATCTTTATTTTGACAATAAATTGACAAGCACTTGGATTTCGAAAACTGCTGTGAGGCTTTGACAGCTCTGTAAAAAGGCCTTAAAGTGCAACAGGTTTTGCTTGCTGCATCAAGAGTATTTCTGCACCACTTGCAACCCGCTAAGCCAAATTCCACTCGCTAACCATATATGGTGGCACAGCATGTGCTCTGTGAACCTCCTTGTTTATGCCACTTTCCAGGGACTGCAGAATTAGGGGTGCAGGTGGTAGTATCATAGAACTGTGGAGTTGGAAGGGACCCTGAGGGTCATCTAGCCCAACCCCCTGCAAAGCTGGAATATGCAGTTGTCCCATGGGGATTGAGCCTGTGACTTTTGTGTTATCAGCACCATGCTCTAACCAGCCGAACTGTTCCACTGAGGCCAACTGGTGGTTGTTGCCAGTAGTTGGAAGAGAAGAAAATATGGATAGTGGGTTTTTTCCTGCTTGGAGGGGTCACACATTGTGCAAGTCTGACTTAAAGAGTGTTAAAATGGATTGTGGTCCTCCAGATATCTCTGGGTGCCAGCTCCCATCATACCTGACCAGTGAACATGCTGGCTGGGCTCAGTGGGAGTCACAGTCTTGACAGCACCTGCAGGGCCACAGGACCTTCACTCCTGAAATGGAAGGTGCTTGTCTTGGCAACCACATTTTTAGCACTGTATTTTCTCTGCTTAATGAACAGAGTTGTTGCTTCTTAAAACTTTCCCCAGGGTGCCACTTACACTTCACCAAAATACAAGATATGCATCACCAAAAAATAGAACAAAAGAAGACACAAATTTGCATAAAGCTCATATATGCCAATTTATATGCGTAGATGCAAAATCAGAAACAGTTGCAAAGGTACTCAAGGAAACTAACAACCCTGAACATTCTGCCTGCAAGTATTATAAAATTCCAGCAATGTATCAACATTCAAAGTAGATAGAAAATACAAAACGACTTCACCAAATTGGATATATTAAGAGCACCAGTAGAGTAAAAACAAACACAAAAATAGATTTACAGCCGGCTGCAAGTATGAGAGGGACCTAATATTTGGGGATATAAAATGCTGCAATTCACAATTTGCACACATGTCAAAGCTGAACTTTTCAATTAAGCCGACAGCCTGCGTGAAAAGCCTTACACAAACTCTAGTGCTGATGTATTAGATCACAGGTAATAGGAACTTAGCACTGATTTGCATCAAAAGAGTGGATATCCGAGAAGGGGCACGGAGGCAGACCTAGCTTTTGTTATAGCAAAAGCCACCTTTCACCTAACTTCCAGGCATCTCCCTGCTTCTGCTGCCAATCTCAATAGAGTTTTATGTGTTTAAGCTATTAGCAAAGGCATTAAGCACAGATGCACCTGTGTGGCATCACAAAGTGCACGCGTGACCTTAGAAGACTCGGTATTTGCCTGGTGCCTGCCTTTCTCCCACCTGGAGCTGGAGCAGTGCGGGGGATGAGGGATGGGTACCACTTTGCAGCTGAGGTGCGGAATGTGGAACAAGAAAGGTGGAGAGACACAAGCAGTCTTGCTGCCCCTCTCCCCAATGATCTGCTGCTTGAGTGATGAACAGGCTTGTTAAGTTAAAGACAAAACTACCACCTACTGGACACTTTCCAATATTGGACAAATCTCAAAAGATGATACCCAGGCAGACATTGCTGGAAGAAATGCTGGGCTTTCTGGGATAAGAAAGGACAGCTGTCCACCTCACTTGCCCCTGTTGCCCTTTAATTTAAAGAAACCAGGGGCAAATTTAATAACTAAATTATAGCTGAACTTCAGCAGTTCAGATTTCAGTACCTATAGAGGTGAGACAGATTACTAAAGAGAGGCCCTTTTGGAGGTGTCACCCTGGTTAAGAAATGGTCACACCAATGAAGATCCTATTGGCACCAAAGTCCTTTTAGAACCACATTTATTTATTTATTGCTCTAGGAACAGATTATTTCTGCTGGCTTGTTTAGGCAGGAAATGGGATTGGTTGATTGATTTTTTGAGAAATATTTTTAGTTCAATTTCAGTCTTGTTGATTGGGTGGCTAACACGTGTTTTAAATGAATAAAGTTCAGAAACCAACGAAGACTGTTTTTGGTGGCAGCCCTGAGGGCAGCACCCAGGAATTCCTTTCCATAATACCAGCAGCTCTCCTTTTCTAGATTGTGACTGACACTTTCTTGATTGCTAATGCGGTGAGTGAAGCAGCACCTGCCAGCGTTGAGATGAATCATTCCCACAGTGCTCTTGGAGGGGAGGCAGAACTGTGCAAGTAAGGCAAAGAGGGAGATTTTCTTTGATTGAAGAAAGGGCAAAGTAAAAAAAAAGCATCCTGGGAGTGATTAATCTGACTTGCTCGCCTGGTCATGCCGCACAGCTTGACTTGCATTGGGACAGCAGTTCCATGCTTCCTTGAGCTGTTCAGTTCTTAGTATGCTCCTGGGGTATAACAGCCCAGACTTGACTGACTGTGCAGTGGCCATTTGCCTCTTGAGTTAGGCATATTTAAGCCATGCTCCTATCAATGGGACTTAAGTGTGTCTAATGGTGCAGTGGATTGTGGCCAGTATTTATACTGTCGTCTGGGTAGCAGTGACCATTTCAGTCCACTTGCCATGTGACTTCCATATGTATAAATTAAGAATCACATCGATCTAGTACTTTAAAGAGTGCCAGGTTTGTTATCTGTGTCATCAAAGTTATGAAAGTAAATGGCTTCACATCCATTTAGCTGAGTTTCAGAAGTAGTTAGAACTGGACCGAATTAAGGTGATGCGTTCTTTTCTTTTTCGCAGATCAGTATCTCCCTGAGACCTTTCATTTCATTGAACTAATTCAATAAAGCTAATAATCCCATTTCAAAGTATGCCGGTTGATTTCATCTAAACACGATTTGTGCTCCCACCATCCTTGCTGAATCCCATTTAGAACGTTTAAAGGATTTGCATCAATAGTTCTCTGAGAAAGGGGCTGTAGCTCATTAGCAGAGCATTTCCTTTGAATGCAGGAGGTCCCAGTTTCTATCCCTGGCATCTCCAGGTAGGGAGAAACCACTTCTAGTCAATGTTGATGAAACTGAGCTAGACGGACCAATGGTCAGACTCAGTATATGGCAGCTTTCTATGTTCTGTGAATGTTCTGCTTGATGATCTCATAAAACAATAGAATCAAAGAGTTGGAAGAGTCATCTAGTTGAACCCCCTGCAATGCAGGAATCTCAA
This sequence comes from Podarcis liolepis, assembly GCF_965112155.1. NCBI lineage: Eukaryota > Metazoa > Chordata > Lepidosauria > Squamata > Lacertidae > Podarcis > Podarcis liolepis. Next base: position 27,846,334 of record NC_139559.1, read on the forward strand.
CTAAAGGATTCATGGCAGATGGCCATCTAACCTCTGCCAGTGTGGTGTAGTGGTTAAGAGCGGTGGACTCGTAATCTGGTGAACAGGGTTCGCGTCCCCGCTCCTCCGCATGCGGCTGCTGGGTGACCTTGGGCTAGTCACACTTCTCTGAAGTCTCTCAGCCCCACTCACCTCACAGAGTGTTTGTTGTGGGGGGGGGGGGAGGAAGGGAAAAGGAGATTGTTAGCCACTTTGAGACTCCTTCGGGTAGTGATATCAAATCCAAACTCCTCCTCCTCCTCCTCCTCTGCTACTTCTTCAAAACCTCCAAGGAAGGAGAGCCCACAACCTCCAGAGGGAGTCTGTTTCACTGTGGAACAGCTTTTGCTGTCAGAAAGTTTTTCCTGATGTTTAGTTGAAATCTCATTTCTTGTAACCTGAAGCCATTGGTTCAGCTTCTACCCTCCAGAGCAAGAAAATACAAGCTTGCTCCATCTTCCATGCAACATCTCTATTGATCCCTATTGATCAGGCTATTGACCCCAAGGAACAGAAGACACCAAGTGTTTTATTCAAACAAAATTAAGTGTTGTCTTATTGGAGAGATTTAAGTACAGCTTAAATTGCTCATTTCAATAATTAAGATATAGAAGTACTTTTATATCTTTTGCTGGGTTGGGGTTAGACGTATGTAAACATGTGGTCCATAGATATTTAGTGGTTCTGATGAAGAAGTCCATGAAACATTAAATTCTTCACTTACTCTTGACCAAATTCTATGCTTGTTTAGTAAAAGATAGCAGCCTGTATACTAATAGCCGTCTCATTCCCCAAGTGTTGACATTTATGTAGCCAAACTGACACAACCCATAAGCAAGAATGAAATATAAACAGGCTTGGATGAGCCCCAAGGTCTGCAGAAGTACAAAATATGTTTCGGAGAAAAAATCCACAAGGAGGTACAGTGTGTGTTTGTGGAATCCATAAACCAGGGGTAGACAACCTAAGGCCCGTGGGCCAGATGTGGCCCAATTGCCTTCTCAATCCAGCCCATGGACAGTCCAGGAATCAGTGTGTTTTTACATGAATTGAATGTGTCCTTTTATTTAAAATGCATCTCTTGGTTACTTGTGGGGCATAGGAATTGGTTCATTTCCCTCACCCCCCCAAAAATATAGTCTGGCCCACCACATGGTGTGAGGGACGGTGGACCAGCCCATGACTGAAAAAGGTTGCCGACCCCTGCCCTAAACAGACCAAGGAGACTGGGCATGTTGTAGCCCTAGAATGGTGGCTGACTGATGGAAGGTGTGGGGATGAAATGGAGTACAGTGGTACCTCGGGTTAAGTACTTAATTCGTTCCAGAGGTCCGTTCTTAACCTGAAACTGTTCTTAACCTAAAGCACCACTTTAGCTAATGGGGCCTCCCGCTGCCGCTGCGCTGCCGGAGCATGATTTCTGTTCTCACCCTGAAGCAAAGTTCTTAACCCGAGGTACTATTTCTGGGTTTGCGGAGTCTGTAACCTGAAGCGTATGTAACCTGAAGCGTCTGTAACCCGAGGTACCACTGTATTCCTACAGAGAATATGGCAGGCTGGCTGGACCCCTGAACAGGAGCACTACAACATTTTACTGCAGAACTTGCTTGTTCTGACATTGCAGCATCTTGGTGAATTTAGCAGAATACATTACTCTTTGCTTTTCCTTGTTTGAGCAATGACAGCAGTGGCTTCATTTCAATACTCCGTGATGTTATTTCTGCTATGTATATGAATCTGTAGATCCTTTGGGATTAATGTCTTGATGTAAATATAAAGCTGTCAGACATAATCTCCTGGCAGCATCCCAAACTGCAACGTGCAGCATCTCATCTGCAAGAATGAAACTTGTCCACTGTCAGCATTATGCGTGCGGTATAAATGAACAGTGTCTCTACTCAGCACAACCCTAGCCACAAGGCAATAATGAACACCAGAGCTTTACTAGCAACACATTGAATGGCTCTCTTTGTGCCCAGGGAACACAGTCACTTCTGACCACAAAGCAAGCCTCGCAAGGGATTGTTTCTGCCTTACCCTCTCTAGTTCGTTCTGCACTGAATTAGTGAGCGGAGCTCATAGAAACCTCATGTAGGAAAATCAATGCAAAATATGTAGCCATTTTGCTAAGCTGTTCTGGAAACAGGGATGCAAAATTCTGCTGGGGAGAAAGAGAGAGATTCTGCTGATGGAAATTCATTTCCTTTTCCAGGGGGGTAGATTAATCATGCACTACATGTGGGATACAGATTTTGTTTTACATAGTATGCATATATTTTTGTTGTTCTTATCAAACACTTAAACACACTTATAGATCGGTTTGTAGAAATTAATATGCTGTGCAAATTTGTATGGGCTCTCAAGTCCATGCAGGCAAGAAATGAGTAATTTTTTTTTTGCTTCCCTTCTATAATTTTAAATAATTTCCTCTTCACACAAATCTTTCTGTCCAGGACTATTTTTAACTTCCATCCTCATGCTGTTAATATTTCTAAGAGTTGGTCAGTGATGTGTAGTTTCTGATGACTACACCATTCATTTTATTGTGTGTGTCTATATCTGTGCAGCATCTGTAGGCGATGAGTAATAGCTGTGAAATATTTATAGGCATTTTCAGTTTTGTATCTACAAACTTAGTTATGGACCCTGACTTAGACTTTATATAATATAAACGGTTGCAACAAATCTCATGACAAAAGCACTGGAAGGAAGATTTCATGGCTTGGTAGACTCTAAGTCAGGAGTGAGGAAGGTAGCCCTCCATATTTTGTTGGATTCCAACTCACATTGGTCATTGGCCATGCTACCAGCCAGTCCAACACCATCTAGAGGGCCAGAAGTCCCCCAGTGCATCATAACTAGGTACATACACAAATGGTAAATTGTTTTAAGCAGGCCAGCCATCAGATCATGTGCCTAAAGATTTTCAAGGAGCTTTGGGGAAATCAAACAGAGTTTCAATAAGATTAGTGAACTCATGAGGAGGAGGGACGATGATGATGTCCTTTGTGGTAGCTTCTTCCATGGTTGGTTTAGCGATGCAGCTCTAATTGGTGGCAGGGACAGCATCCCACATGAACAAGCAAGATGGCCATCCATGCCCATTCTGTTGCCATTATTTCTGCTCTTTGGCCTTAGGGCTGTGAGATAAATCGCCATACCAGTATTGAAATAACATAATGATAAGTGTTTCAACAAGGCAATATACCGGTGAACAAATGTGGAGACTTAACAGTTTCTCAGGGGTTAGGTCCAGTGGTGCCCCGCAAGACGAAATTAATTCGTTCCGCAAGTTTTGTCGTCTAGCGAATTTTTCGTCTTGCGAATCACGAAATCCCATAGGAATGCATTGAAAATCAATTAATGCGTTCCTATGGTCAAAAAAAGTCCAAACAAAGCCAAATTTGGTACAACAACAGTTTATTAACTGCTCTTTAAAGTCACACATACTGTAAAGAGCAGTTCAAAAATTGAAGGGAAAATAAATTAACTTTATAAACAAAACATGTCTTTGTTTTTAGACAAAGAAAACAAAGTCGCGAGACGTTTTCGTCTTGCGAAACAAGCCCATAGGGAAATTCGTCTTGCGAGGCAAATCGAAAACGGAAAAACCTTTCGTCTAGCGAGTTTTTTGTCTTGCGAGGCATTCGTCTTGCGAGGTACCACTGTACTTTACAGATACTTTGCAGATAATTTGCAGGCACCTTGTCTCCTGCCAGGAGGTACATCAAGACCCTCTGCCACCAGGAGAAGGCATGGCAAAGCCCTCTGCTGCTGTGGGGAGGTATGGTGGGACACTCTGTCTTCGCGAGGAGGCCTAGCAAGGCCCTCTGCTGGTGCAGATATATATTGTGATATATTGTGATATCTTGATATTTAGCTGGTGATGTATTGTGATGTTGAAAACCAGATATTGCCCACCCCTATTTGGCATAGCAGTTGGATTTGGCGCAGTCCCGTCTGGTTGATTAGAGTTCACAGTAATACCCTACACTTAAAGCACTCTTATACCACTTTTAACAGTCATGGCTTCCTCCAAAGAATCTTGGGATCAGTAGTTTGTTAAGGGTCTTGATAGTTGTTAGGAGACCCTTAACAAACCATAATTCCCAGGATTCTTTGGAAAAATCTATGATTTAGAACTGTGTTAGAGTTCTTTACATGTATGGTGTGGATGTGACTTTACTCATGTGGGATCCAAATCATAAAGACCCATGACTGCATCACTGATACAACCAAGGATGGATCAGATTTTCAGCTGGCTGAGTTTCCGGTGATATCCGTAGTGCTGTCCTGAGTGAATTTTTCAGGTGACTTGTTGCGCTCCAGGGTACTAAACGTCTGCAGTTTGGTATGGGCAGCTTAAATAAACTCCTCTTGCTTAGATACGTCTGGGTGCCTCCTTGGTTGAAGAAACTGACCAAAACATAGTCAGTAAAGCAGTGCATAGATCTGTGCTTCCTGCTTTATTCTCAGTGGCTAAAAAGTGTGGTTTCCTACCCTTGAAAGAAACCTCAAGGGTAATGAGCTTCTCACAGTATTCTTCAGGTAAAAGCTTTTAGTAGCAACTTGCACAATCACTGTTGTTTTCCCCTGTGTCATATAGCCATATTGCCAAGTCCTTCACAAAGCAGCCATTCAACTGACTGTGCAAAAATAAAAGGTTGGTCAGTGTATAACTCTGCACTTTTTGTTGACCCTTAGTACTATTACAATTAATCCTGGGGGAAGTTGACTCTTTTAAATATTAAGAGATGTATCCATTAGGTCAATGAATGGTGTATTTTATCTTACCTGCGGTAGGAACCCACACTCAGATCTCTTTGTGTGTGTGACATGGTTGAAGATAGCAGCTAACTTGGCTAACTCTAACTGGCAAGCTATTGGTGGAGGATCTGGGTTAAAAATTCTACAGGGAGCCTACAAACTTGCGAGTTCCTCACTGCAAGTTGTTCTTGCAAGACATGAGAGGTGCATGGATCAGGTGATGAGGATGTGACAGAGGGAGCAGGACCAGGAAGCCCAGCTGTGCCCCTCAGTTCCTTGCACAATCATAATTCATAGCTGTCAACTTACAGATTTGAAAATAAGGGACCAGCAGCCAAAATAAGGGACCTGCAGCCTCACCTGTTCCAGGCACTCCAGTCTTCCTGTCCTCCTGCAGTCTGGTCAAACTCATGCTGATAGCTTTGAGAACACTGTCCAACCAACTTTGAAACCAGAGGTTCAACTGAATAGAATCTGAATCACATGCACCACAAGGCCTATGCAGCCTCAACTTAAGATGGCTCCCCCGCCTGGCTTTGCACTGCAAAGTTTGCAGCAGCACGTGCAACAAAATGGCACCCAGCATTCAAAAACCTCCTCAGCTTGCATTAACTAGCCACACACAAGGCATGCAAGCTCCACCCCCCAGTCATTCTTAGACTTCTTATTGGGTGAGCAACACCCAGTGTTGGCTAAGCAACACAGTTGGAGCCTCCCTCCTCCCTGGGCGGCAGGGAGGGAGGGAGAGGAGCTGCTTCCTTTGAAATTTAAGGGACATCATTTAAGGGACATTTAAGGGACATCTATCAATAAGGGACAGCAGCAGGACATGGCGCTGGAATAAGGGACTGTCCCTTCAAATAAGGGACACTTGACAGCTATGATAATTGTGTCAGGTGGGATGGGGGATGCCTGAAGTCGGACTAAACAAATGGGGAGCAAATCTCAGTCCCATCCTGCTGTTCTTGGATGTTCTGTATTGCATTGAGTTCTCAGCACATTCTCATGCCGCCCCACTAAAGGAGTCGTTATTTATGTACTAATAACTACTTGGTAATGGAAGAATAGCCTCATTGTCATGTTTATGGGGTTACTTACAAGCCACGGTGTTTGCAGCAATGTCACATGTGACTTATTTGAGGGGACTGCCTAATGGCCACTCGTATTCTTTGCTACTTCGTAACTGTCTAGCTAATTGAATGTTGAAAGGGCACCCAGGTAATATTTGGTGGGGCAGCAGAGTGAGAGGGCAGAGCCTCTTTCTTGTGTTTTGCCTGGTAATGAACAGATGGAAGGCACATCTGCTGGAAAGATCAGTTGACTGGCAGAAGTTGATTTCTACAATGGAAGCTTTTTTCTTTTTCTTTACTTATTTACTGCAGTGTGTGTAACACATGCACACACACATCTCCCTGTCTTAATTATATATGATACATGCACATTCTGCCTGTTGCCTCCCCCTGAAGCAGTGGCAGACAGCATTGTACAGTGGAGGTGTTTACCCAACCTCCCAATTGGTCAATCACTGCTACTTACTTGCAGGGGCAGAGGAAGAGCAGCAGAGCGGGTGCCATGGTGCAAATACACCAGCAGGAGCACCAGATTAGTTCAGCCAGTGAATTGACACTTTCCCACTGCCACCTCATCTCTCCCTCTCTTGCTAAGCAACAACAATTCATCTGGGAGGTCAGCTCCCATCAGTTGAAGTCTCAGTGTAATTTCCAAGGGCAGCACCTTGTCTAGGAGTAGTCAAGTCTGCTTATTATTAGGGCAGAGGTAAAATTGGCTAAGCTACAAGATAGCCCTGTTTCCAAGCCTCCACTATTTTGAGCGCTCATGTTGACTACAAGGAATATAATATTTTGGGATTTCTTTATCTGTGAGCATAATACTTCTTCAAAATCCCATGTGAACTAGATCTCTCTTTTAGCAAGTGCTTTGAAATTCTCTGTCAGCTACTACAGTATAGATGAACTAATGGTGCTTGCTGAGAATTACAGTTGATGTGCTCCTTTAACCACACCATTCCCCGTAATGACATTACTGCTGAACATTCTTGCCATTTATTGCTGCTGTTCTACCAGCAAAAATATGTTTTTCTTAAACCTTCAGTGTCTTGGAATTATGCAGCACATTGGAAGATCATGAAATAAAGACCACCAAACATGGTCCGAACAACTTTTAAGAGGCAGTGAAGCATGACAGGATAGATCACACAACTAAAATTCAGAACTGATGAATTACAAAACATCAAGAGTTTCAGTACTGTCACTTGTGGACTGAACCAAGACAAATAATTTGTAGTACATTACATGCGTTAATTGGCTTACCAATGCCAGGATGTATGTGCCATTAAAAAAATTGATTTGTGAATTACCACTGTTAAGTACTTTTCTCCATTTCATTTTCCTCTAATTTCACTTTTTACAATTCCAACTCCCCATGCCCAAATCATCTCAGGATGGCAATTCATGTCCCCCAGGCTAAAAAGGGTTCTTTTCGCCTAATTTATGGCATAATAGTCTGTCGCAGCAAAGGCCATTTTCAACAGCTGTCCCTCCATTGCATGTTGTCTCCCTTGCTTCCAAAATGTCCTCCCTTGCCTTGGTGCCATTCCACGGGTGGTAGCGATTGAATAGCCATTTTGTTTGGCTTCTAGTTCCAGTATATATCTGGGCAAAATGTAATGGCAGCATCTGAGATGTATGGCTCTGACATCCAAAAATTGTTTTATTAATTTGGTCAAGGTAATTAATATGAGTGTGAAGACTTGAAACCAGTGGAGGCATGTGGAACCATTTGAAGCCTAGAAAAGGAACGTTCTGGCTCCTTTCCCCTCTTTGCTTTTTGCAGCAGCAAGGTGTGATACCAGGAGGATAGCAAGCAGCGATTTGTTCCCTGAAATCAGCCAGATGTTTACAGCTAAGGGAGACGGAAGGCAGTGGCGGGGGCGCAGAGGGAAGAGGCGGCGGCTCAGTGAACACCGCTGGGTGCCTAACAAGCATTTCTGCTATTAGTCTAAAGCCATCTGCTAGATTTGTGTTAAAAGAGGGAAATCCCATGGGGGGGGAGGCAGGGGGGGGGAGAAACACGGAGAGAGGCAGCGCCGTCACTGAGGCTCTGGCCTGGCGATGTGGGAGGGGATCCCAGACTCTTCTCTTCCTCCCCACCCCCCAGCTGTGGACTGTGAGGTTTGCAGTGACTGCAGTATGCATCAATCAATGTGTGGGGGTGTTAAAGTTAGAAGAGGTTGCTCTGCGGAAAGGAGTGTGTTGTGCACACAGCAGCAGCCCAGTGGAGAGCAGCAGCGCAGCAGAGATGGGGAGCCTTTCAAAGGTAGGACCGGCTCAGCTGCCGGGGGGGGGGGAGGTTTTAGGGAAGGGGACTACTAGAGTCTCCCTCTCTCTTTCTCTCTCTCATTTTTTTGTAACGTAGGCTTTCTCCGGAGGCTTCTTAGCCTCGTTGTTTCTTTTCAGGCCAGCCTGCCTCCTCGACTAAACAGTTGTACACATCTGGGCTTGAGTTCTTGAGTTGCCCCCCGTACCATGGTAACCTTGAGTCTGTGCAATGCAGCTCCTCAAGCCCTTGCAGCAATAAAGGCTGGGCTGGTTTTCTGTTTCTTGCATTCAGGTTTTCAGGTTCTTTAGAAGGGTATGCTAGAGGCTGTCTCTGCTCCCAATGGCTCCGAGCATAATATGCTGTGTTCTGGAAATGACAGTACAGGAAACACTCTGAGAGCTAGGAGTGTAGAAATCTCCCTTAGACTGCACCAGGCCATTGCTCCATCTAGCTGAGTATTGTCTACACTGACTGACAGAGGTTCTCCAGGATTTCTGGCAGGAAGTCTCTTCCAGCCCTACTTGGAGATGCTGGGGATCAAACCTGGGACCTTCTGCAGGCAAAACAGATTGTCTTCCATTGAGCTACGCCCTTTCCCCTATTTCTAGTTGCCCTCCCAAACTTGCAGGATGGGGGGGGAGGGTTTTGTTTCTCTCCCCTGCCCACTTTGCTACTGCTTTTAGGAGGCTAAAGGGGGGCATGATTTGGCTAAAAGCAGGAGGAGTCCAGGTGTGAGGTTTATGGGTTCTAGTAAAGAACTTCTACATTTTCTTCCATAATTAGGGCACTGCTCTTCCCTTTATGAAGTGTTCCCTTGAAAAGCCTAGATTGAGCATGATGCTACATGTAAAGCTGTAAAGTAGTGCTGGGGCCGAGCTGGGGCCACTGCTGTGTTGTAAGCACCTGAAGGTGCATCTGTGAGGAGATGGCCTCTTCCAAGGCTGCACTCCTTTGAAGCCCCCAGGTTTCTGCTTTTGGCTACATCAAAAATATAGAATTCTGTCAGTGCCTAGTCTGGAAAGGATCTCCTGTGCTTTTAGTAGCTACATGGCAGGAAGTGGGTGGGGGGCTGGATGATGGCCTTTGGTGGTTCCTCTCATTTTTGGAGCATTGTTGCAAGAGTGATCTCGCACCTGCCATCCTTTCAGACACACAGAAAAGCCTCACTCAGGACTTGTTGGCCTTTGCAACCTGAGCAGGATGACTAAACACTATGTGAAAAACCGTGGGATAAGTAAGGCAAGGCAAGAGTGGGGGAAAGTGGGCCACACCTGCAATTTGCTGCTTTCCCCTTCCGTCTGTGGCGGCATAGTAAAAAATGAGGTTGTGAGCAAGGAGCAGAGGCCTCAGTACCAAATGGGTGCCCTCTAAGGACTGTAACAGGCCATGGGCCAGAGATTCCCCATCCCTGATTTAAAGGGACAGCCCCTCAGCTATGACGGAGGATAGAGATGTGGCTTTTCCTAGCCTGCTTCTCCCTTAGTCCTTTCACTCATCTTCCTCTCCCTAGTTGCAAGAGTAAACAGAACGCCTTCGTTGCCCCACAGCTGGGGGGAATGGAGGGCAGGCAAAGAGTGGAGCAGGGAGCAGCAGCAGATTAGTCCTCCCTCTCTTATATTGTGACATCCCTGACACCGGTGAGACAGTGTTGATCCATAGTAGATTTTTCAAAGGAGAGTTTGCATGAGTTACAGTATTTGCGGCAACTTCATCCCATACCTCTTTGCACAACACATCATCAAACACTGAAACTCGCTCTCACAAGATATAGTGATGGTCACCAACTTAAAGCAGAATTAGACAAATTCATGGAGGTTAAGGCAGTCACTGGCTACTAGCCAGAATGGCTATGTTCTACTGCCATTTGCAATCCCAGTTGCTGGGAACTGCAAGTGAGGAGCGTGCAGTTGCACTGAGATCCTACTTAAGAGCTTTTTAGAGACCTCTGGTTGGCCACCTTGTTAGACTAGATGAGCCGCTGACATGCTCCAGCAGGGCTCTTTTATGCTCTTACAAACAGAAGAAGTTATGTGATAATAGTTTCAAAGGGGATTAGTATTTACTGAGCTGGAAGAAAGCATCTTGAGTTGAAACATGAAAATATGCTCCTTTCACCAGTGACCCACATACTACAAGGAAGGGAGTCAGCCTGTGGTTAAAGGCTAAGGAACAGTTAAACAGGAGTCAATTTCAACACATTAGGACCTCTGTAATGTTATCTGAGCATTGTTCACCAAGATGTTTGGAGGAAGTCCTTTTTGCTGGGCTGCAACCTGCACAACTCTGTATTGGAGCAATGTAGAAGCAGGCCTTTTCGGAGGTGGCACCTACTCTTTGGAATGAGCTCTTTGCCGTAAGTCAGTGGTGGTCTGTTTCTGTCATGCACTAAAAACCCACTGTTTTTGCACGGGCATTTCCAGACCATCAGTGCCAGCTTTCAACCACTCTAGTTCTATAATTGTGATGTTGAATTTGTATGCTTAATTTTGTTGTTGTTTTATGGTTGCTAATCACCTTGGGATTTGTTTTTTAAATGAAAAGTAGTAAAGAAATTATTCTAATCAGTCAGTCAGTAAATAATAAAATGTGGATATTAGCCTACGAAAATTAAGCGCTCCCTTAACCTTCCAGGGGAAAGTGCAGTTTTCCTTCATTTCGAAACATCATTCATATCAGAGAGTGCAGTAAGTTTGCTTTCTGTTGAACAAAGTTCAGAACTGCTGTGTGGCTGATGCCATCCCTGAATTTGCAGATGGATGGGCCCGTTATACTGACAACCAAAAACAGAGTGGAGTGTGGTGCTTGGAATTTATGGGTACAGTTCAGCATTGTGTTCTTCCCATTGTCCTGTCTGCGCAGGCATTCCAGCTTGCCAGACGGAGTGATGCTTTCTTTCCCCACAAACTGGTCGGAGGGTTCTCCTGACCCACTCCCAAACCAATTTTGCAGGAGGTGTGGTGGAAGCGAGGAAACCCTATTGTTCAGGGCTTCCAGTGATGGGGCTGGTTAGGTGAATCCAGGGGCAAAGCTAGGCTTTATTTCACCCAAGTCAATATCCAGTTTGATACCTACGTCACACACATTTGCACACGCATACAGGCTGGGAGCCTCAATGGAGGCTTCACCCAGGGCTAGCCCCCCACCCCACCCCCCCAGTTTACAGCATTGGGTGAATGTTTCAGCAGGTGCAAGTTTTTCATTCATTCACAGCATCCAATTTGTGTCCTATTATGGGTTTAAAAGGAAGTTTTCTGGACCTTTGGAACTGGCTCAGTAACTAAACTGGGTGAATATCCTGCAGTTACTATATCTGGACCTTTTCCTTTTTTTCCTGTGTTCACGATGAAGAAATGTTATAAATGTCATAATATATTTGTGTAGTCTTCTTAGGGTGCCACAAGGCTGTCTGTTGTTTTTGCTGCAGTGCAAGCTAATACTTCCCCTTGCCAATAATTGCTTGTTTTGTTTGTTTCACTGAGCCGTGCTGCAGGTTAGCTGTCTGTCTAAAGAGATCCCTAAATGAAATGGTGTTCAGCCAGGATGTCTTCAGGCTTCCAGAAGACAAATTGGATGATGTGAAGGAAAATCTATGATTGGATCTCCATATATATATATATATATATATGTTTTCGTAGATTTTCACGGGTACAGGAATGCAGGTTTTGGAAGACACCCGAGGACACCAAAACCTGCATATATATATATATATATATATATATATATATATGCACGTTCTAAAGTGGCAGGTGACAGGCTAATCTGGGTGATGCTCATGAGAGGGGGATGGGATTAAGCCTTTCTTCTATTCACCCCTTCCCCAGTTGAAATCCCTGCCAGCTGTAATTTGCACAACAGGGTAAACCATACAAGCACCTTTTCCACCTTTTTTTCTCCCTTCCATTAAAAAATGTCAGGAGTGGGCAATCACAGATATTTTACCTGCCTTACCAAGTTTGGCCTTTATTCCGCAATGGGAGACCCTTCACCTGACTTTCTTCATTGCAGCTGTGGAGTTGTATGGAAATGGAACATGGATCAGAGGATGGCCTTAGTCAGCTTCCAGTCCTTTGGAGTTGACCTGATTTCACACCTAACAATGGCAGAGGCCTGGTTGCAAGTGCTAAAAGTATCCAAGGCCAAACCTCTCACACCAGCCTTGAGTGCTATATATATATAGCAGAATTCTGGTTCAGGACTTGATGGTACAGATTGCTTTGCAAACACCAGTTCTTCTCAGGAGCCCTACACAAACCCTAACACATCTCCTTATTTTTTTAAGGTACTATTGTGCTTAGGTTGGGGGCTGGCACTTGCAGCAATCGGGTGTTAAATTCTCTCCATGCTCCAAACTCTTTAAGTTAAGGGAGCAGCCCACCTTCCACTCCATCCTACAGCCCTCCCTGTGGAACGCCCTCCATCACATGTCAAGGAGATAAAGAACTACCCAACTTCTAGAAGGCAGACGTGTTTCAGGAAGGTTTAATGTTTGATGTTTTACTATGTTTTTATATTCACTGTAAGCTGCCCTGAGTGGCTGGGGAAACCCAGCCACTTGGGCAGGGTATAAATAAATTATTATTATTATTATTATTATTATTATTATTATTATTATTATTATCATTTCCACCATGCCCAGTGATTTCAGAGGAGAATGTAGTCTGAACCCTACCCTACCAGCTGTCACGGTGATGTGAACCCAGCATAGTTGGCAAAACTGCTGTGAACATTCCCCAGTTAATAAAAAAGGTGGCTTGTCTGCTAGGGAGAGTAAGCCTGAACCACAGAGATAGATTCCATAGGGCCTTTTGGCCATCATTTTCTTTTTTATAATATCTTATTCTTTTTCCCATATAGAAAGTTACATTTGTTACTCAACAGTTATATTCCAGTTCAACAAAACTAGTAACTTCCTGCTCAACCAATATCAATGTTTATAACCCAAATTACATACAATTGCATTTTTAGTTTCTGTCTTATCTAATTTCATTCTCTCTTAACATGTTTTTAAAATATATTCTGATGTTTTCTTACATTTGAAATATGGGTAATTTGTCCTCTCTTAACATGTTTTTAGAATATATTCTGATGTTTTCTTACGTTTGAAATATGGGTAATAATTTTTTTATATAGAGCAGAAAGGGTTTCCAGTCTTTTTAAAAGGATTCTAGATTTGTATCTTTTATCAGTGCTGTCTGTTTTGTCTTCTCTGTATATTCCAAGATTTTCATCAGCCATTCTTCCTTTGAGGGTGTTCTCTCCTCCTTCTGTTTCTGTGCACAGGGAATCCTTGCCACTGTAGTCTCCCTGGCAGACAAGCCACCATTTTTATTAACTGGAGAATGTTCACAGCAGTTTTGCCAACAGACATCTCCATCTATGTAGGCCTGTCTAAAGTGATGCTGACGCCTGCAGCAGGTTCTTTGTACTGAAAGCTTTACCTTGTAGCCTTATATGGCACATGCCCTGGGCTGAGGCTGCAGCAGGAGAAAGGGACAGTGCCCTGTTGATTGCCTGCAACAGGATTGGCTGCTGGTTCAGTTGGGCAGCCTCTGTCAGCCTGAATGCAACCTTTGTCAATGGGCATTCGTATATGCCTAGACTAGTGTTGGTCCTAAGCAGTGTTTGCCACTACTCAGTGCTGTTTTGCAAAGCTGGCTAAGCCCAGTCTGCATCTGTCTGGCTCAGCTGGATGATGCAGGGAGAACGTGGACTTTGGGCTTCTTGTTAGCATGCATGGCTTACAGTTTGAGCCAGTCTCCCCACTCCTTTTGGCTTCTCTTTTCCTGCTGGCGCTGGCTGTCTCATTTATTTTTCCGAATCTGTTTAAGCCTGACCCGCCTCCAGAAAGCTCCTAGCTAAGAGACACAAGACAGCTGGTTGCATGTGCCTTGGAACTTCATAGCGCCTATGTGGGACGAGCCATAGGGCAGACTGCCGTGAGAATAATCAGTTAGTGGCATGCTTGCTGTTGGTGAATTGGCAGCCCATGCTGTTCCCATGGCCCTTGCAATAATCAAGGAGGGGCATTTTGGGTCATCCCAGCATGTTGTCTTCCTGCATCTCACTGGGTTGGGGAAGGAGCAAGCATGTAATGGTTTAGATTGGAAGGCCAAGTGAATACTTTTGTGTTGGCCAGCTCTCCTAGGACCCAGTATTCCGCTTGTTAATGCATGCTGGACAATGACTGTAGAGCTATACATTTACTTAGGGTAGAAAACTCAAGGCAAATTTGGCCAGCACATAGGCTAGGTGAGAATTTGAATGCAAGGTCCCCATTTTATGTCTGAAAGAACATGTGGCTGTGCTTCTGGTGGTGTCCTGAAATAACAGCAGAAATGGTCTGGGGCTCTCCTGAGATTAGCTACTGATTGTGCATCAATTTTAAAACTCCTTGCAAAGATCTGAGGCATTATTACTATTATTATTATTATTATTATTATTATTATTATTATTATGGTGCAATCCTACATATGTTAGTTTGAGAGTATCCCTCCTTGAAAACAATGGGACTTGCTTCAAGAAACATGACTTTTCTTCTCAACTTCTTTCTCTCTCTCTCTTCCTCTGCTTGTTGAGCCAAGCTCAGAATTCTTGTGTCTCTGAAATGATGATGCAGCAATTTACTGCTGCCTGAAAGCTACGTGTGTATGTATGACCTGAATCCAAGTGCTGCAAACACTGCAGTAAAACTGCTGGAACATAATAAGAGCACCTGTATGAGGCATGCTGCCATAAAGCAGGACTTACTGGTGAATAGTGTAGTTTTATAGAGCAGGTGTCATTTCATCTGCAGCAGTAGGTGCACATTTGTACTGAAGTAGTGTGATAGATACTGAAGGGTATTGTGTAGTGACTAAAAAGTATGAGCTGTGATATTTTTAACTTTAGGACTCTGGTATGTATAAAGAATCAGAGGTGCAAAATGGGTAAGATTATACCTTTTTATTGGACTGACTTCTTTGGAGGGGCAACATAAGTTCAGGAGGCACCAAGAATGCTTCCTAAACCAGAGTAGATAGGTAACTAGTCTCATTCATTCATTCATTCATTCATTCATTCATTATTTTGGTGTTTGTCACTTGGTTGCTGCCTGAGGTGGACGCTGAGCAGATTATAGAAGGAGTTGCTTTGCTCTTGCTGTCTTCAGGGTTGTGATCATATTTGACAGTACAATTCTGTGTCCCACACTGTCCAGGTGAATGTATTTAGATCTTCAACCCAACTTTTTCTTACAGCTTTTTTATTCAGCACATGAATCACGAGTGATGGCCTTAGAGGTGCCACCTGGCTGGTTGCAATCTGGCCTGAACTAAATTCAGGCAGTTGATCAGTGTGCTTGACTTTAAAGTGGGGATGGGGAACTTGTGGTGCTTTGGATGCTGTTGGACGCCACCTCCCATCAGCTCCAGCCAGCATGGCCAGTGGTCAGGGATGATGGGATTTGGAGTCAAACACCATTTGGAAGGCCGTAGGCTCACCCACCCCTCATCCAACCCTTTTAAAAAAGTGTAAATTGTTTGAAACACAAGTACTTACAGAAACTGTGGGTGGCAAATGACACCTTAGAAGAGAAATTTCTCCTCTCGAAAACAAGAAGTCTTCCTTTTCCAGAGTGGTGCCTGCTATATGGGCATCATCTAAATCAACTCCCATCATCCCTGGCTAGGGATTGTGCTGGTTTGGGGCTGATAGGAGTTGTAGTCTGCAATGACTAGAAAGCATCATCTAAATCAGGGGTCAGCAAACTTTTTCAGCAGGGGGCTGGTCCACTGTCCCTCAGACCTTGTGGGGGGGACTGGACTATTATTATTATTATTAAAAAATATGAATGAATTCCTATGCCCCACAAATAACCCAGAGATGCATTTTAAATAAAAGGACACATTCTGCTCATGTAAAAACACGCTGATTCCCGGACCGTCCACGGGCC